>NC_090938.1:374239431-374551612 GCF_040938575.1 Ambystoma mexicanum
AGTTATTCATTTTTGCTTTGTCATTGGCTTTCACATAGTGATTGAGGAACTGCTGCAAAGATTTGATAGAGATTTGGCACACGTTACACATTGATGTGCACAGCCATTTGTAGATGGTGCGTATTGGTTCGGTGGAATGGAGAGTTGATGCTAAGTTTGAGGGGGATATTTTTGAAAGCAGTGTTTCTTCTTCCATTATGGCATTGTCTACCTTTTCATACCCTTGCCCAATGTTATGTATGGCAATTTGGTTTGTTTGCGCTTGTTGGTATGCTTCTTCATTGAAATATGGCTCTGTGCTGGTGGTGTGACTCCACTCACCTGTACAGATGTTGCCAAAGGTATCTATGCTGATATTGCATTTGTTGCGAAGCACTGGTTGTAGTTTACTAATTAATTCTGTTAGTGGTTTCATTCTGTTTAAAATTAATATAAAGAATTTCCTTTTGAGGAGCATTGCACTGTCTACAATAGCTTCCAGGATCAGATTTCTGCGGTAGGTTTTAAGGTTTGAGTGTGATTTTTCCCCTGTATTTATAAGGTTCTGAAGGACTCTGTGGTGGAAAATGTTTTGTAAAATTCATTTTTTGGATTTCTTAGTTGTGGCTACATTACCATGTGTAGGTTCTCTTTTAGCACTAGTGGTAATTGCAATCTTTTTAGTACACTGCTTTTTATTTTTTCATTTTGAAAGAGGAGTAACAGTTTCCTTCCTGTTTGGTGCTTCTGTTTTCCTTAGTGACAGTACTAGCTGTTTTGTTTGAACTTTCTGTACAAATTCTGCTAGAGGCGGATGGCTATTTTGCATGCTTTTAGTTTGATCTGCTCTATTTCTGGGTTGTTTTCTACGAAGTTGGTTTTTGTAGTATCCGTTGGAGAAAAAAGGAAAGCGTGGGTGTGGAGGTTGTGCAGTGTGTATGTGTGCATGAGTGTTTGAATATGAGTGTAGGCATACACAGAGGGGTGTGATTGTGTAATGGGCTGTTACTTTAGGTTGGGAAGGCTAGATTGGTATCTGTGTGTTACTATATTGGCGTTCCGATGAAAATGGGAAGTGGGCACCTGTTGAGGTGCAATGAGTAAGAGTGAAGCAAATATTGTTGGGTTGATGGAATTGTGTAGCCTACAATACAAGAACACTGCACTGTTTGAGTAACAATCAGAACACTACGATAGTATTGCACTTACTTTGTTGGATGTTGAGAGTAGGTTTCTTCTATGTTGTATTTTCCACTTGAGACACCACTGGTTTTCCTGAGAGTGGTGTTCACTGCAATTGAGAAAGAAGGAAGTAAGTAAATATGTTTGTTAATGGCATAGTGATTGCATTTGGAGAATACATTATTTAAAATTGTAGGAGGATGTCTTGGCAGGAAGAGTTATTGTGTGTGTGAAATTGGATAGCTTTGTTTATAAATGGGGACTTGGGAGCATCAGCATTTTTGCTAAGGGGCTCAGTGCTTTATTTGTAAGTCAGCTGTATGAGGTGCACTTTTGTAAGTGTGTGTGTTGCTGTAGGACTATTTAGTTTGGAAATGGATTAGTGCAAGTTGTAGTATGGTGAGAACAAGGTTTGGAAAGAGCTACAGATTGGAAAGGAGAATGTTTTTGTGTGTGGAATTCCATTTACTTTTCTGCAGAAAGACGGTTGCTTCATGAGTGGAGAAATCATTTCAGTTATTTGATTTATTTATACACATTTATGAAGGGCACTGTTCTCAATGCACAAATACATTTTTTTGCTTTTTAAGTAATGTGCATTATGTGAACTGTGCAAGGTTAGTTGCAGGCACCCTGTTCATATGCATGCAATCTATGTACTTGCTATGCTTTGGAAAGATGCATGCAGTTTTCCTTTTCTGTGTGCATTTTAGGAATTTTATAGAAGTTTTTAGTGGGTGGAGTGGTTGTAAAAATGATAGAAGGAAAGAAGAGAATGGCAGTGTGCACATTACAATGGGTGATATGGGTAAATGAAAAGTTTCAAAGCACATAGCTTTGTAAGTGCCACTGTTACGCTCACCTGGACCCCACAGGGGTGTCGATCGGACCCGGACAGCTGCGGTCTCCGTCAACGTGATGCGTAGTGCAGAGAGGACTGTCTGGACTGGCCCGCCTAGTCTTGTCTGCTGGACCCGAAGAAGTATTTTCCTGCAAGTGGAGACAGGGATTAGCCACCTGTGGGTTTTAGTGATGGCCTCCCAACTGTTCTCGCTCTCCCCCACTAATCACCTCCGATATCCCCTTAGTAACCTCACCTTATGTTTGTAAAAGATGAGCTCTCCATCCTGCATGTCTTGCAGGGGCGCGGCGCGTAGATACCAGTTACTTCACTGGTTTGAAGGCTTTGGGAGAGTTCCGGTAAGCATTGACTCTGAAGTCCCAGGCGGGATTAGTAAGTATCAAGTTCAAAGAGTTCAATGTGCCCGATGTTCACTCTTGTCCCCCTTCCTTCCTTAAGTTGCAACTGAGTTCGTGAGAAGAAGGTCTCGTAGCTGCTGCTGGCGTTCAGGTAAGAGTCTGTGTTACCCAACGCTGTCCGGTAACTATTACATGCATTAACGTGTTGTTTTTCTCCCTCTTTACAGATGCAGCATATGAAGATATGGAGACTAATACCGCCGGTGGTAAATCAGGTAAGTCTATGGTGGTAAGAGTTATTTGTTGATTCCCTTGGCTCACCTTGTTATTCTTGTGCCCATAGGTGCTGGAGTACGGCGAAGAAATCATGGAGACAGTGCCGGATCGAAAGATGCTGTGAGAACTGGTGAGTATGGCGCCGTGCTGGAGCTGGCGAAGTGACGCGTGCAGGACTGATGTACTTCCAGGTCGGGAGATGAAATGGATCCGGAATCAGGTGAGGAATTTGAAATAAGTTTGTTTTCTAACCTTGTCCTTTTCTTCCTCTTTATTCTAGGAGCTCCGGATTCGAGGCGGGCGTGGCAGAAGACTGGATGCTGGCTGCAGGCACGGTGAGAGTCACGCTGCTGGATGCAGAATAACACGAAGCATGTGCTGCTGTTCGGGCATGGTTTAAATAGCCTCCAAAGTAGTCCCAGGAAAGAAGTTCCCCAGGACCACACCCGAGTAAAAAATAGTCCCTGTAGTAAAATAGTCCCATCCAGGCCTCATGTTGGCTTGGATTTATTTGCAGCATGGTCTGCATGAGGTAGGTAATGTCTATGAGCCTGGCGCCTATGGCGCCAGGACTGATTTTTATTATGAGCCTGGTGCCTACGGCGCCAGGACTGAACCCAGACTATGGCGCCAGGACTGATTTTTATTATGAGCCTGGTGCCTATGGTGCCAGGACTGAACCCAGACAGCCCATAGCTGGGGCTGCTGGGGTTTTTGTAAATGTCTGGATGCCTGCTCCCGGGGCTGATGGGCTTGATCCGGATGCACGGGGGTAGGCATCATGACAGCCACTTGATGAAAGGTGGTGGGACAAATGACAGTATGCTTTTTGAGTAGGTTATGCGGGGTAAGTGGTAGGTACCCTGTTCATAGGCATTTATAAAAGAGTTGCAAATGTACTGTACAAAACATATTCATACCTGTAGTTTGCGTTGATGGATGGAGATGTGGATGAATCTGGAAACAGAAACCTTGGATAGTTTTACAGTACGTTTTGCTGGAGGTGCTTTGGAATCACAGGAGGGTAAATAAGTGGGGTCTGGCCTTCCCATACAGTTTTAGTGGCACACTTCTAATTCTAGTGTGACTTCATAAAAGCAAGGGAGAGGCATTCATCAAGTTAGCCTGAAAGGAAAAATCACGTGGAACCCTATAAACGCCCTGGGTGTTAAAATTAATTAACCATGGCAAGCCATAATAGCATAGAGAACACCAACAAAGGGATACATCTATAACCGGCCACCGCTTGACCGTTATTTATTAAACAAATGTTGTGTTTTTTTTTTTAAAGAAAAACAAAATTCATAGGAGAAACAAAGTTTATACAATCATGAATAGAGCAGAGAGCATAACAAATTGAATGCACAAGTCACAAGTGTAGAATACATTTGTGAACAAAATCTAACACAACAATACAGATACAACAAATATAAAGCAACAGTTGTGTTCTAAAAACATGATCATCAAAAAAAACTTCTTTGTACCCAGTATCAGGCAGAATTCATGGTGAAAATAAATCAACAACCCACAGAACTGCAGCCTGATGGGATCAGGTGAGGGGAGTGTATAATCCTGTCACCTAAAAGTTTGCTTTTTAGGGCTCTAAACCAGTTCAAAAGGAATTATGTCCTGGCTAAAGAGAAGACCAATGTATGGTCGCTGTGGGTGTGTAGAGACCAATCCCAGGTCAACGTCAGACAGTGGTTTCCTGATGCTTTAGAACGGACTGCAAGATGAATGCTGGTCCAAGGATGTTTTTCGGCAGGCAGTGGAGGCTACCTTCATCTGGACCTACGGATGTCGCTCAACCAGAGAAAGAGCGTGCAATAGACAAAACCCAGGGCTGGTCGGGAATGGGGAAGGGTTCATAAACACAGTGGTAAAAAAGATGTGAAGGCGTATTGATGCCTTGACGAGCACCACCCACCTGGAAAAAGGAACCTCTGAGAAGTCTGGTACTAGTCAGACAATATCTAGCAACTGGGGCATACCGATGGCCCTGAGGCTGGACCCAATGTTTAGTACAGTGGGCTTCTGGGGGGCTCGAATCAAGCAGGCGTGTCCCAGCTAGATGGTCACCAGGAACATCTGCAGGACAAACAAAAAAATGCAGAATAACCAAGTTACTGCATTGTTCGTAGTATGTGGTGTCTAACCTAAAAAAGATGGCGGTAAAGAGATAAGCAGTGCAGGGTTAAGGGTTCAAAAGTAACCAGATGGACCCAGAGGGGGACCATATGGCAGGAACTTACTTGTGTCATGAAGTTACTGCGGATTGAATGGCTTGACCGGGTTCTCTGGCCCTGGAACACTCAAAGTGGCTCGTGTGGTGCCAGAAGTGAAAATCAGCCTGTGGGGAAGCCATCCGGGCTAGATATTAGTAAGGGCAACATTGTGCTGTGCCAATTTGTAGAAACATGGCTACTTTTGGTAGTCCGGATGCTTTGGTGGTGTACTGTGGAGGAGTGCATTTGGGCTACATCAGTGCCCCAAGTTTGCTTCATGTATTGCAGTTGTTCGTGGAAGACCCAATGGTGCTTTTCCCTAATGCAAAGGTGATTTTCTTCTGGAATAATACCAAGAGCACAATGGAAGAATCCCAATGTCTTCAATCGCCAGCACAATATTGCAAGGTGTCTTGTTAATAGATGTTCTACATCAGGAAGCAGGGGGGCACTCGATCCACAGGACTTGTGGTGCTGGGCCATCAGACAAAACCGGTTCCTCATCCCCATTCACCTGGCGGGAGTCAAGAGCACCATCACTGACTCCCTCAGCAGGGAGTTTTGATCCTGCCACGAGTGAGAACTTCTGCAGGACCGGGTAGACCGCATCTTCAGCAAGTGGAGCAGGCCCCAGATCGATCTGTTTGCGACGGATGCAAACTCCAAATGCCAGAAGTTTGCCAGCAGATTCCACCAACCGGGGAGCATGGGGGACGTATTTGCCTTCCGGTGGGTTGGCCTGTTCCTGTACGTGTTCTCTCTGTTGCCTCTCTTACTGAGAGTCACCAATCAACTCAAACAGTGCCGATGCAGGATAATACTCATCGCGCCGGCATGGCCGAGACTGATTTGGTACTCAGGCCTTCTCAGCTTGTCTGCGTCGCCTCCGGTCAAGCTGACAGTGGTTGCGGATCTGCTCACCAGAGAAGGAGGCGCAATCCTGCATCATGACCCAGGATCGCGGAACCTGAGGGCTTGGCTCCTGCAGCCCTAGCGTTTGGACGATATGATTTGCCAGCAGACTGCAGGGGAGGTCCTCGCCAAGGGCAGAGCGTCGTTCACTCTTAAGTGCTACGGTCACAAGTGGAAGCATTTCGCTACATGGTGCCGGTCACAGAAGATCACTCCTCTGAGGGTCACGGCCCTGCAGATTGTCCATACTTGTCTTTGGCAAAGGCGGGACTGGCGCAGGCCTCTGTCAAGGTGCATCTGGTGGCTATCTCCTGCTACACCAGGTCTTCAGGAAGATCTTCTCTTTGGTCCCACCGTCTCGTCAAGAAGTTCCTCAAAGGACTGTTTCAAACTTTCCCACCGGTAAAGGTTTCTGTCCGGCGTGGGATCTCAATGTGATGCTAACTAATCTCATGCGGGGGCCCCCCTTGAGCCTATGCATCAGGCCCCTCTCAAGTTTCTATCCTGGAAAACGGCTTTCCTTGTGGCCATCACCTCTACCAGGAGGGTGTGTGAGATCCAGGCCCTATCCTGCAAGCAACTATATCTGACTTTACGCAAGTTGAGGGTGGTGCTGCGGATGCACTCCTCCTTCATACCGAAGGTTCCATCGGAATTGCACATCAACGAGCCTTTGGTGTTACCTTTGTTTTTCTCGAAGCCTTCGTCACCGGCTGAAAGGGCCTTGCACTCGCTGGACGTTGCTCGTCTCCTGAAGTTCTACATGACATGCACATAGTTTTCGGAAGACTTCGCAATTGTTAGAGAACTTTGGTCCTGTGAACCATGGGAAGGCCTTATCCAAGGCTTCCATCTCAAGGTGCCTCTCCGGCTGCATCACATACTGTCATCGGTTGGCGAACCGACTGCTGCCGGGCTGTCCGAGAGCCCACTCCACCAGAGCGATTGCTGTGACGACGGTGTTCCTTCCTGGTGTGCCCCTGCTGGACATGTGCGGGGCTGCTACGTGGAGGTCCGCGCACACCTTCACGAAGTTCTACTGCGTCGACAGGGATTCCAGAGAAGAGTCCTGAGTCGCCCAAGCAGTGCTATGCAACTTGTTTGCTTGAGGGGAGTCTGTTTCCGAGGTAAGAGTATTACTTCTGTTGGGCCTTGCCACCTCCCGTGGTTGTGTAATGTTGTACTGCTATGTATTCTTTATTCATGAGCATGTGAATCCATGCCAGACCCCATGCTGGAGAAGGAACACGTTACTTACCTGAAACTATTGCTCTCCAGCATGGGTCTGGCATGGATTCACATGCGAACCCTCCCTCCTACCCCTCTGCGGCTCTTCTTGGTCATACTGCCACTTTACATGCTTACCAAATCATCTGAAGATGGATGCCAGAGGAAGAGCTTAGGAAGAAGACTGTCATTGGCTGTGGCAGTATGACCAGAGAACAGTGATTGGATTAGAGGAGAAATACAGTTTGTAAGTGAAAATGAAACCGTTTTTTATTTTACGGAGGATTCCCGGCCTGACGGGGAATATTCATGAGCATGTGAATCCATGTTGGAGAACAATAGTTACAGATAAGTAACTTGTTCCTTATAGTAGTTCATGCATAACGCACTTTATACCAGGAGTTGTTTCTAAGCGCGGGATTGGGATTCAAACCTGTGTTGCACTGCGTTATCTTGCTGCCAAAACAAGCCTGTTGCCCCAGAGCTATCCTTTCTCCCAAACAATCTACATTTGTCTGCCTGATGAATCCTCTGATTAGGGCTCATTTGGCAAAACTCTTGTAAACCAGTTAAGGACAGTCCGAAATGTTTAGGTTCTCATGCCAGACTAGCACAATGTTATTTTCACATAATGATCATAATGATCATCTTTCCTGACTTTGACGGCGGAAGTCTAATTTCACTTTTTAAAATTGTGAGCTACTGATGTAAGTTGTGTGCATCTTTCTTGATGCACCAGGAATGTTGGTGCTTATGTAATGGAGTTTTATCTGACGTGCCGGGGACATTCAGTAATGCACACCTGTACTATTGCTGATTGCTCATGTGCTGTAGGAAGTTGTATATTATGTGAAACTTAATAACGACATTTAGAAAATAACTTTTGGTGGAGTAGAAATCGCTTTGATAGTCTGTAATTTGTTTTTGAGTAGACCATGACACTTGGTGCACTGATTTCCAGAAACTCGAGACAAGAACCCTCACTGTATATAGAGAGAATAATTGAAAAGCTTATGCCATGAAATCTTGAAAAGAATCTGCATGGCCATCAGTCAACCAGTGTGCAGAATCTGAGTATCTGGAATGAGAAATAAAGCAATAGCATGAGGAGAATTATGAAGAGCCAAAGTCTATCTAGACACCTAGGAAGGTAAAATATCACCTGACCAGCAACAATGTTCTGAAAGTGAGATTACCAAACCCAGCACTTAACACAACTATAGAGCAATGGCACCATCACATAAAAAGTGAAGGTCTTCCAAGGAGATTCTTTCAAAGTAAAGGCCGGTGACTACGTTGGAGTCTCTGAAATGACAGATGAGGAACAGATCATGAATTATCAGAAAAGTTCATGGGTAGATTTTCCAGACAAACTACAGTAGACATTCAGTCACTGAAACTTAAAGTACCGTGCAATATAATAGTGTACTTGTTTTTCTCGTAAGGTCCACTTGAGGTAAGACTCTATAAAACTATCCCAATGGAAGACAGATCGCCAACTCTTATTATCAGTCTGTACTAATCATAGAACCTTGGTAGAGTGGCAGAGCAGTCAGGCTTACCATAAGAGGAAGATGTGAGCTGTAGGCAAGTACACTGAACCCAGTTAGTACAGTAGGTCAAAGTAGGAATAGTAATTACTTTTCACAGGCCACTGCTTAGTTTGTAGTTGCTTGCGGTGACAATTGTTAGAGAGTTTGACACTAATGACAGTTCTACCACATTATCAGAAATGCTGCGCACTCGCGCACAGGCAAAGATATAAATTAATTGTATTTAGTTGGCAAAACCACATAAGATAAAGTCTTTTAGGAAGGAAAACAATTGGCTAGTCAAACCATAGCTGTGCTTAAGGCTCTAGAGGCAGTTTTAGAGCAAGCCAACGCTTCTAAAGTCTGATCCCTAACTCTATGTAAAAGTCAGTTTGGCGAATGCTCAAAGACTTCCGAAGCATCAGAACAGAACTTTTTCCTGTGGATACTTTCAATCTCTAGTAAAGGATGCTAGAACAATTGACACCACATTGGAGACCGTGTTAAAGGACTCGCAAAATGGATGCAAGCCGGCAGCTAGGGTCAGAGGTAACAGTGGACACTGTGAGACATCTGAAGGTGTCTCACCCGCTAGTCCCCGGAGATCTGTCATCCAGGTAGTCAGGACACAGCCATCGCTATTGGATCCAGTTCCTGGGGGTGGACCAGTGCGGGAGCATCACCTGGATGGGTGGGGGGTCTTCAGGGAGTGGAAGTGCGACACCAGAGGGTGAGACACAGTATACCTTTCCTTATGACACCTTTCCCCCATCCTGCCCAGTAGAATACTTACAAATCCTCCCCCTTTTTCCAACACAAACACGTTCTTGCACCGTGAGCGACAACAGACTAAAATCAGAGACGTTTACCTAACATGTCCCAACACAAGGGTCAGGCAGTGTCAGGCAATTGCCGACAATTATACACACCTGATTGCCCTTTCCCTTCCATACTGGGATAAAAGGCAGAGCACAAGAGCACACTCAGAGCAAGGCCGAACGCACAAGGAAGCAGCTATTCCAGGATGTCTTTTCAAACGGAGGAGAAAGGCGGCGAGACCTGAAAGGACATCAAAGAGCTAGTCGCTCTTGCCCTTTTCAACCCAGACCCGCGAAGCATCCGACAAAGGAAACATAAGACCGGGAATCACAGCTTTCAAATGGTTTGATGGATGTCAGCGGTACATGGAACCCTCCCACACTGATAGCCAAGGCGGGAGATGCAGTTGCCATTGTAGTACCATCCTTGACTCCAGCGGCAAAAGAAACACCAACGAGTTCAGCACAGCCGGTGTCTGGGAAGAACCTGATAGTGGGCCGGTCGGCAGTGGCAACATTAAGAAAATTAAGATAAAGAGGCTTTTTGTGAACGTACTTGGTACCAGAGATGAGAGTGGTCCAGCGCCACATGAGCGCTCATTTGAAGGTCTCAGACTGGTACCCCTGTCCTGAACAAAGAAAGTATTGAGCTAAATGATATTGAAACTACAAGTACCAAGAGGCCATAGAGAAGGCTGGTGTGAGGTGTCAAAGTGGTCATACAATGGTCAAGCCAAACCCCTTGTACAATTGAAAGTCCTTGACTCATAGAAATTGTGAACTGTGGAAAGTGTGAACCCGACAGGGAATTGTGAAACTGGCGTTTGCGCCCAGCTGTGGGGAACACTGTGCGAACTGTGATATTGTGAAGTATGCACTTGCCGTAGAATAACAGAGTGACCGACCCAGGGAGACGTTGTCGCCCTTCGGAAGCCTCTGTTTAAACTGGCAAGCGCTTTGAAAGGCTAATGCTGAATGAAGGATTGGAGCCTGGCTGAGAGGAATCCTAGGGTGATCAACAATCACCCGAAGTGAATATTACCAGAATGAACTTTTGTTTTGTTGTGTTGGCATATCAGGCCCACTGAAGCAAGAGACTTTGCATGAGAAGAGACTTGGGCACAGTAAGCCCTGATATAGTGAAAAAGAACTGTAAGCTTGTGCCAGAGAAGCCCAGGAGTGTGCTGTGCTCAACGGTCATGCCTTGTCCCGTGCTAAAAACGTGAGGAAGGGAGACCCCGGCCATAACATCCTGACTTACAGTTTTGTGAACACTTCTTTTATTTCCTTGTGAAACATTCCCACACTCTTTTGTAGCATAGCGGTAATGGTTGACAATAGGTATTTTAGCATAGGCCCTTATTTGACTAGACTCTACTAGGACTGTATTATTATTTTTTGATGGTCGTAGCTTGCTCGCGTCTTAGATCTAGGTCTAGATTAGGCATTTATCTTACCTATTTGTATAGTTTAATAAACACCCTTGAACTGTGATCAATTGTATGCCATGCTTTGATACCATGCCTTCCTTCGAACACCTCTTTGTGCACTTCAACACTCTGGAGCGACTTCTTGGTTTAAGGTAAGCAATACCTTTGGCAAGAGCGGAGTGAGGTGAGGGTGTTTTGCATTGAAGCAGTCTGTTTTTTGTGGCTATCAAACTGCAGGGGGTGTGCCAACATCAACTTAGCCCATACGTGGAGCGAGAGCAGAGTGAGGCAAGTGTTTTGCCGTGTTTGGCGGATCACAGCGGCAGCGCGACCACTCGAACGAGGAAAACTACATCTCCCACAGACCAACTGTACCCAGAGCGTCTGCTGAATGCTGTGCCTCCCAGGAGGGTGTCCGAACACGTGGTTATGGAGAAGGAGAGACAGCCGCCTGGGGACTCAGGAGTCCAGTTACGGACATGCAGCCAAGCCCAACACTTACAAAACAGAGGTAAAGGAGGGGGTGGGGCCATGTTTGTGAGAGCGATCTGCATTATGAGAAAATCCCCCCTAACTGTAGTAGTGACTCCGCCTCCGTCCTCTGCGTTTAACGTAGTTTGCCACCAAGAGCCCATAGTGAGGTCCCCAAACTTTGAAAATGGGGCTAACATGAACAAAGCGGCGGAGTTGGGACAGTCCTTGTCTGTTCCTCCCTCCACAGTTCTTAATGCATTAAATGTGCCCTCATAATGCAATAAATGTGCCCTCAGCTACATCGGACACTTTCCTGAACACTAACAGAACATCTAGAGGTTCCATGTGTTAATATCCCCGCAAAAATATCTCCATACAAAAATATCACCATATTTTTGCGGCGATATTAAGGCATGGAACCTGCGGGGGAAAACCCTGCTCCAAAAAAAACAATATTATCCCCACTAAAAATATCGTCTATGGCTGTTCCCGACGACCATATATACAGCAATATTTTTGGTGGGGATAATATTACCTGATACCCATCTAGACACACGAGATACAGAGGAGAAGTTACCTTGGGGCCATGCCGGCAAGTTTCATGCCTCTGCTCTAGACAAGGATCTACTGTTAGACGGAACAGCTGCTGCCTCCCAAGTGGAGGATGACCCTTGTGGGGATTGTGTGGCAAATAATGAGAGGGTGGGAGGAGTGGCGAGACACTCGGCACCGCTGCCCTCCAGGATGCCAATGCCTGGGTAGAATTGTGACCTGCATACTCTTCCTCTGGCCGTGGCTACTCCCAGCAATTCCAATGAGAAAAGAATAAATGAGGGGCCCGCCAAGTCTAGGAGCAAATCATTGTGTGACAGTAAGTCCATTAAGTAGCATTTTCGAGTAAAGAGACCGGCTCCTGTACCCAAGAACAAGGGGACAGTTCCACCCCTCTGGTGAAGACTGGGTTAATGTGTCGGATCTAGATGTGCTTGCAGTCTCGGCCCAAAGTATTCTCCCCTCCCTGTACCCCATAAGGATCAACCACAAAAAAAACACGAACTAAAGACGAACGGAGGAGGGCCCGGACACACATAATGGAGAAGGAAAATGTGGTCCCAGCCAGTACTAAAAAACAGGATGTGAATGAAGAGGCAACAACTGCACCAATACTCTCAGATAGGATGGAGTTAACGCAGCCCAAACTGAATTTAAAAGCAGGATAGGTGAGTGGCTGGACTGCGACTGACTCGGTCTGTGGAATGGGGAAAGATCATCAGGATGCACAGTTTACATCACCTAACATCCCCTTGACATTAACACCTCTGATCTATCTGAGAGATCAAGGTCAGGTGAGAAAAAAGGTCCCTAATGGAAACCGAGGATGGGGGACATTTGGGCTTTGGCGCCCCATTGAAAAATCAAAACTCGGTAGTCAAGATCGGCCAACGTGCATCTTTCCTACATACAGACAGATGAAACCCATTCCCAACCTAGTCTGCAGCGAAAAAAATGGGGCACTTCTAGGAGGTGTACAAGAAATCCATCTACTTCCAGTGAGGAGTCGGAAAATGTGGAGACAGTACCATCGGAAATACGCAGGCCCCTACGCAGGCCAGGGGCCCCATTAGACCCCGGCTACAGCAAAGATTGCAGATTCCTCGACCCTTGGAGCAACAGGATTTTCCATTTGACTGGGAGTCCCAATGTGCCCAGCTACAATCATCAATCAGATCAATGGCAACGATAACCTTGGCCCCTTTTCTAAAACTGTATGAAAACCTGAACGAGAGCTACAAGATTCAAGCCACCCTATTGGCGCTAATGCACTCGAAATTGGTGTTTATCGAGTCATATATAGAAGCGTGAAGAGACAGGAGATCCAGAGAAAGGGAGTCGGAGGGGGTGATTTTTCAAACTCTCATAAATCTTATTGAGGACACCAGAGAAGACCAAAGATCTTTCCTTGCCTGTTTCAGAGATGCAATCAACCTGATGAAGGGCCAGGAAGAAAGGAGCGCTAGTAACAACTATACGGAAAGATCCTAGTACCTCCCTCCCTCCCTCAAGCTGCTAAAGGCCCTCAATCCTCTCAAGTTGGGAAGGGCCAAAAACAGCAGAAAAGGGCTTTTCATGCAGAGGATTACCAACAACCGTCTTGCAGTCGGTTGGGTAAACACCATGATATAGCAACCTTGCAGTTCCAAGTGGAAGCTTGCTCGCCACCCACTAGCACCCATGTGCTTTGAGCATGTCAGCCAGAAAGTCATAATTTGACAGGAAAAACTACCAGCATGAATGGACAGGGAAATGAAGGGAACCATGAACCTTTCCCAATTGTATTTTTTCTTTTCACTAAAGATAATCGTGAACAGCTGAAACAACCACGGAAGGCTACAGAAAAGAGGTGCAACTTCCTCAAAGAAATCCAAAAATAGACCACTGGCTAAAGGGGAACGAGGAGGGGGAGCCAGAAACGTTATTAGAAATCTCAGAACAGTCACTACTGCCCCCCAGCCCCTCCTTACCTTTTATTGACCTTCCAAAACCAACTGTTAGGGATACGTTTGACCCTAAGGGCTCCCGAAAAGCAACAAGAAGTGTTGGTAGCTCGGTTGAAGAGGAATCCATCGCCTTAGACCTGATGGAGGAAGACCTGATGCTGTTGTCCATTTATGAGGATGAAGAATACAAAGAGGATTGTGAAGCACCAGGATCAACCGTATGGCTTGAGAGAGCCCCAGTGGATAAAAGCAGAATGGTTGATATAGAAGATGGCATTTTTGAAACCTTGAAGGTACCTACCATGACTTACTCGCAGGTTTGGAAGAAAATGATAGCACACTCTGGTACGGACAACTCATTTGTTTCCAGGGAGGCGACTTCATTTACTAAAAGACAGAGGCTTCCTACTACCTCAAAAAACGGACTGTTTCCACCATCACCTGACCCAACAGGGAAAGTAAGGTCTCATATAAGATCTTTTTGGAGAAAGTGCTAAAGGCCAATTACTGTCTTATTCTAAACAGAAAAAAACATAATGAGCCTCCTTCATAATATACCACAATTGAGAGTGATAACATCAGAAGATATTAAGATTGTGGCCTTTCTGTCTGAGAAATAGGACGATAGAGTACTCCTACACATGGAATCCCCGGCATTGATGGCCGTCATGATGAAGCAAATGACGATATGAGAGCCTTGGGCTTCGATGTTAGAGAGTTTGAGTCCTCTGCACGTAACAGTCTCCAGCAAGAAGATAAGATCTATAACGTGAAGAATGAACCTTCAAAAGATCACGTCTTGACGTACAATAATCAATTGTTGAAACCCTCCAGAGATGTGCCTTTTGCTCCTCAAGGCCGGAAGGAATTGAAGATCACCATAAAAGGACATCCAAAATGAGTGTACCCAACGACCAAAGGAAAGGACCTAATTACAAGAATTCCGAAGGAGGACTCTTGGAACTGGCTAACAAGAACTCTAGCGGAATCATGCACTCACTAGAATGAGGAGGAGACAAGCCAAATAGGATTGCAGATAGGATCCTGGAACACCAGAGAGTTTGCTCATCTGCTTCATGCTATAGACTCGAGACTGAATAAGGCTGGCATTTTGTGCTTCCAAGAATCTTGGATGAGGGAAACCCCCTTACTGGATGGTTACACGGTTACCTGAATAACGCAACCAAGGGCCTGAAAGGAAGACCAAGCTCAGGGTTGCTAACCCCAGTGAAAAATAACTCCCTTGGAAGAGTAATCGGGATAATCCATCCCAACCCATTAATCCAAATCCCCCTAATTAATCTGGTAGAGAAACCCTCCCCGATGGAAGGAATAACATTCCTCTTTAATGTCTATTGGAATCCGAATAGCAAGGTACCGGACTGTTTTGTTTCAACAATAATTAAATGGATCGATGAGCTAAGAGCCCAACTAACTGATCCCAGGATAGTATTATGTGGGGACTTAAATATCGATTGCCTATCCCCTCTATTGAAAAGAAATTTGATGGAAGAGAAGACGGCTCAAAGTCAAGTGTCCAGTGGTCAGCTGTGAGTGGAAGAATCAGAAGCTAGAGATGCACATGCTAAATGGACAAATAGAGGGAGATCGAGATGGTGCAAAAACATGGCACTCGACTCATTCTAGTGCAACATTGGACTACTTCTTTGTCTCTGGGAACTTTTTCCCAAAATGCACTAACCCTGAATGTCTTCCACTCAAACCAAAGTGACCATAAACCCATGGTTCTAACATGTTCGAGACCTAACTGGATGGAGACAAAAGAGGTTGTATCTGGAAGCACAAAGTTGCATTAGAGCTGGGTTGCCACAGATTGCGAATTAGTGCAAATCACTCCCTGCTCTGACAAGATCCCTGAATGGATGGACAGAGAATAGGGCAGAAGGTTTGGACTACGAATCCTGCCTGGCTATTTTCAAAGAAGGCCCAGGACACCGTGGTAAACCAACCTTCAAGAATAAACATGTTTTCGATAGAATAATTGCAACAAAAAAGTCAACTACGCCAAGTAATCAAGAAACTAAAATGCCGGGCAGGGCCAATAAAACAACAAGAGAGAAATTACTTAAAGCAACAATATCGAGACTGGGCCATTTCACACTGATCAATTCTATTTCAAAAAGACAATGATAGCATGATGCAGGTGATAACGAATAACGCAATGAATCTGTGTTCATTACTCAACGGCAAGGCAGAAAACAATGGCGACTTAATACTCAATCCCATACAGGAATCGTTGTGTCGCCTACTTCGAATCCCTGTTCGGTCCCAAGAGGAACTTTGAGAGCCTTGACCTAGTGAGAAATCAGGAACAGTGGCAAATCAATATCGAAAAAACAGAAACACGTATCATATCTATATCTAGCTCGTCACTAGCACCCAGCCCGGATGGCATGACTAATGCCATGCTGAAAGAAGCTCCTGATCTATGGTCTGACTTTTGCAGGATTCTATTCAAAAGAATATTGCAACAAGGAAGAACGCTTCCTTCATGGAAATGATCAACTGTAGTCCTGATTTTTTGTTTAAAAGGGAGACACGCTTAATCCTAAAAATGATTGGCCCATTTCTCTCCTTGATCTCTTGGGTAAAGTTTTTGCTGGAGTTTTACTGAAGCGTTTGAAGGAATGGATTGCAATTTCTGAATCCTATGAAGTTAGGCAAACGGGTTTTGTCAATCACACTGATTGTGGCCTGAATCTACTATTTCTCAGCCTACTGAAGACCAATATACTAAAGGGAAAAGAAAGATATGGAGGCAGCTTTTGACTCCATCGACAGGGAGCTCTTGAGGTCGAAAATGGCAGAAAGTTGCTGCCATGTTGATCTCCTGTCTGCCATTAAAGACCTTTATTCAGGAACATCGTTGTAGATCCGGTTAGACAAAGAAGGGAACTTGACAAGGAAAATCCACACTACTAGAGGTCTTAAACAGGGTTGCCCCCTGGTCGCGATTCTATATAACTTCTTCATCAATGACATGAAATATGTATTGGACTCACCTAGATCTTATCCTCTAAGGATTAATGGTACTTTGGCAGGATGGCTTCTCTACATGGATGACCTAATGCTGATGGATAGAACGCCTATTGGCTTCCCCAAAAAATTGGATGCCTTACAAAAAATAAAATAAATGTCGACAAAACTGAGATTGTGTCATGGTGCATACCCCCGGGCATCCAGACCACGTCCATCAGCCCCAGGAGCAGACATCATGTCGCCTTGAGAAAACCCAGCAACCCCTGCTAGGGGCTGTCTGGGTTCAGTCCTGGCGCGTATGGCGCCAGGCTCATATGGGACATCAGTCCTGGTACCATAGGCGCCAGGCTCATAGGTGCACACTTACCTGATGCAGACCATGCTGCAAGAAGATCCAAGCCCATGTGAGGCCTGGAAGGGACTACTTTACCTTAGGGACTATTTTGTTACTGCGGTGTGGTCGGGGAGGAATACCTACCTGGGACTACTTTGGGGGTTATTTAAACCACGCCCGAAGAGCAGCACACGCTTTGCGTTATTCTGCATCCAGCAGCGTAACGCTCACCGTGCCAGCAGCAGCATCCAGCCTTCTGCCACGCCCGCCTCGAACCTGGAGCACCTAGAAAGAAGGAAAAAAGCAAAGGTTAGAACAAGAGTATTACCTGATTTCTTACCTGATTCCGGATTCATCGCATCTTCAAACCAGAGGAAAGACTTTGTTTTAAACGCGTCGCATCGCCAGCAGCAGCGCCGTCCCATACTCACCGTTCCACGCAGCATCTCTTCGATCCGGCGCTGTCTCCATCTTCACATCGCCGAATCCCGGCACCTAAGGGGGACAAGAAACAACAAGGTGAGCAGAGAGAACAGACAGAGACAATCTCTTTAGCCGCCATATGCTTACCTGATTTTACTGCCGGAGGTATAATTCATCAGCACGGCACATCTTCTTATGCCGTACCTGTAAGATAAGGAGAAAGCAGCAAGTTTAACCCTTGGCATTATTTACCGGACAGTGTTGGGTAACACAGACTTTTACCGGAGCGCTTTCAGTTGTCAATCTTCTTATTGGGTTAAAGCTGCAAGATAAAAGAGGAATTGGACAGGAGTAAATTCCCGACATTTTGAACTCTTACGAACTATATACTTATGGCTCTTCGCCAGGACCTTTTGGAGTCAGGATTCGTCTACAACTCTTCCAATATCTTCAGGCCAGTGAAGTAACTGGTCATCAACGTGCCCCTGCGTGCTTCGCAGGATGGAGAGCTCATCCCTCAAGAATATAAGGTGAGATTGCTGAGAGGGCGCTTCAGAGGTGATCAGTGGGGAGGACAGTGGGGGTGCTATCACTTGAATCCACAAGTGGCTAAATCCATCTCTCCACTTGTAGGAGAATATTTCTACGGGCCAAGCAGACAAGATTAGGAGGGCAGATCCAGTCAGCCATCGCCGCACTACGCATCACGTGGGTGGAGGCCGCAGCAGTCTGGGTCCGACCGACGCCCCTGTGGGAGCCAGGTGAGCGTAACAGAACGCGAAGCCTATCAACAAATCCCCACTCGGGCGTTATGGAAACTTCTGAAACCGACCAACTGGCCCAACTATCGGGGGAACTTAGGGTGGAAGTGCACTCTGCTCGCCAAGAGACTAATGCCCCCAGAAGAGAACTAATTGTATCGAAGGAGCGCACAGATGATCTCGCTAGACAACTGCTGCAAACTCAAGCTGGACAAGCACCCCTACCTGGTTCTGGGGGAAACCCAGCTCCTGGGTTATCGAGTAACCCTGTGCAAATAAACCTACCAGGAAATATTCCATTAGCTCCACCCGAACGCTTTGCCGGAGATCCCAAAAGGTTTGCCGTGTTTATGAACCAATGCCGCCTGCACTTTTTATGCAGACCCGGAGCCTTCCCAAACGATCAAGCCAAGGTAGCCTTTGTATTATCATATCTCAGCGGCAGTGCAGCTGATTGGTCAATTCCACTAGTTACTCAGGATGACCCAATTCTTCGGGATTTTCAGGGCTTTCAAACAAGCATGGAAAGACTATTTGCCCGGCACTCCCAAGGACAGGCCCTGGATAACGAACTTTTGTCCCTACGACAGGGTAACCAGGATCTGCTAATCTATATCGCAACCTTCAATAGATTGATAGTGGAAACCCGATGGCCTGAGGAAAAACGAATTACATTGTTTCATCGTGGACTTCGGGGAGAACTTAAAGACGTCTTGGCTCAAGTTGTCCCACCTCAGGATTGCGCAGAGTTTATAGACTTAGTGGTCCAGCTGGATCATCGAGTTCAGAATAGAAAGGCTGATCGAGCTAAGTTCGAAAATTGGGTATTGGTTAAATCCAACATTGCCCCTAAGGGAACAGATGCATCAGAACCTATGCAAATCGGGAGGGGTCAAAGGATCCTTAACTCAAAAGGAAAGGGAAAGAAGAAGACAGATGCAATTGTGTCTGTACTGTGGAACCTCAGGACATTTTCTACGGGATTGCCCTATAAAACCACCCAAGAAGGTGGTAGGAGTTGCTGATAAAAGTACAAAAGAGCCTGACTCGGAAAACGACCATGCCCGACAAGCGTAGAGGTCCGCTTGCCGAGCTTAAAGAAGGACACTCGGACCTCGTGTTAGGGAGAATTCTCTGTTTAGGCTGAATTTCCTAACCTAGTGAGTTACCCCAGCAGCTTTGCTGGATCTTTGGGGTTTAATTTTTTCTCCTGCCAAGAGTGAGACTCTTTTACCATCACCCTTGGACATGATTTGAGTGTGTTCCTTTGACTCTAGATGTGTTTAATGGGCTATGGGGTCTTTTACTCCATAGGGCTTCATGTGTTTTTGTGATGTGTGTTACACAGCACCCTCAGTGCAGTAACACAGAGGTGTCATAGTGACTCCCCAGTATAGACTCCATACCCTGGGACTGACTAGTGTCTCCCAGGGCATGTAAAGTCACCTTTGACTTTACTAGTCTTGAATTATGAACAGAACCAGTACAAACCATCATATTGTTGACATACTGGCTGGGGCAATTCGATTGCCCCGGGGTTTGTTAGTCGAGGGGGCACGTCTCCGTCCCCCCTGATCGAGTTTTGGCTGGTGGCAGTGGATACTACTTTTTATATTCAACCGCGAATATTTCTCTATGGGATTTTCCCATTGTTCAAGGCTACTATCTTTATTTATTTAATTACGATAGCCTCGAACATACCGCCGGTTTATTTAATTATTATTAATTCTCCGGTTGGTATTTTTTGCCAAAACTCGGTTCTAAAATGGTGTTTGTGTTCTCTTCTGTGACTCCAACCCAAGTCGAGCCCTTTGTTCCACTTTTTGGCGGGCTTCTCCACAGAAGCCCTCCAAAGTGGTGCCACTCTGTCTGGGGTACTTAGGAGAGGTGGAGGGGGATTTAGGCACCCCGGACTGAGTTGCCTAGGCAACTCAAGTCGCATTCCGTCCTGATTGGCCCAAGTACTTAGCATGTTTGAGTGACAGCTAGGCTGAGTGAATGGGGGTTTTCTGCATAAAAGCAGGGCTTTGGGGACTGGAACTTCAGAAGTCGCCACAGGACCTAAGAATCACACGAGGGAGATGCTACGCCGACCTGCCACGACGACACCACCGGTGGAGCCCTGCTGGACCGTCTCACCACTTTTCCCAACGACAGAGGAGATCTCCCGCCGGAGAGTCTTCTTCCTTTGACTGGTGGGGATAACCAGTTTCACCGTCTTTTCGCCTTCCCGACGCATCTCGTGGCCGCCTTGCCTGTGCCAAGCACCCCGGCAACCGGAATACCACGTTTTACCACGACCGCGAAATAAAGGTTAATACATTTAACCGGAAAACTCTGCGGCTGGTTTCTTCTCTGGCAGTGCAACGACCTTCAGCTTTCCTCCAAGTCGAGATCTTCTCTTCCCCTGGATGATGCCGAGACTTGCACCCGCTGCCAGTTACAACTGCCACCGCTGGAGGATCCTTCCCACTTAAGGTACCGTGTTCCGCCTGGCTTCCCTTGCCACTGACTGTACGGGGTAGATTTAGCCCCCGGCTTTCGAACCTGGGTTAGCCTGGGACACCCTGGCTAAACTTTTCTGAGCCTCTCTAAACTCTTTTCGAACTCTCTGCAAGACTTTCAAAGCCTAGTGTAACTGTGTGATCTTGGGCGCATTAGTGCTCTGCTCTCTTTAAGAGTGGGCCCAGCCTATGGACTTTGGCTCACAAGTGACTTTTGCTCTTCTGCCTTGCTAAAAGTATTCCTAAATCTTAGAGTGGTGTATCTTTCCATATTCTGTCTTTTTTCCTCCCTTCTTCTTGAACTTATTGGAGTGCCATCTATAGTTAAGCGCTCACCTCTGTCTGGAAATAAGTGGTGTTAACTAAGACTTATCTGATAAGGAATAAGGGTTGTTTATATTATAATAGTAACTGTGTTTCGAGTGTTTTACAATAAGAGTGCTGGAGTGTTTCAAACAGAGTGTTTTTAAATAAATAATTATATACGTTGATACCAAAGCTCTGGTCAGTGTTTGCTTGTATTATTGTATCTGAGTGCCTATTGTGTATACTTTGCATACTGCCTAACTCTTCTTGAGGGAAGTCTGACTGCTCAGCCACAGCTACCAGGTAAATCTGGGTGGTACAGACTGCTACCAAGTGGGTTTACTGCTAACACCTGTAGTCCTAAATCTTTTGCACTGCTCCCAAAGGGAACTGCACAGGTTTCTGCCTAACACCTCGCATCTGATCATACCAATGGTCCTAATTGATCCTAGACAACCCTCACGTATGCACGCAGTAAGGGCATACATTGATAGCGGGGCCTTAGGGAGCTATATGGACCATGGATTGGCTTTGAGGATGAATCTACCTCTCTGCCGAAAAACCACCTCGGATGTCATCACCACAGTCGATGGAACTGAAATAGCCTCTGGGCCGGTAATTCATTCCACCGCAGAGATGACACTATTGGGTCAGGATGGGCATCGAGAGACTATTGTGTTTGATCTAATCAAGGCCCCACAGTTCCAAATAATACTGGGGATACCTTGGTTGGAAACACATAATCCTTTGATTGATTGGCGAGAGAAGAGAATAACCTTCCCGGATTGTGCACAAACCTGTTACCCAAAGAAAAATCAGAACGCAGGCCTGGCCACAGTAACCACAGCAGTCATGCAACTACCTCCAGAATACCAAGAATTCCAGGATGTCTTCCAAAAGGAACAGGCAAACACCTTACCTCCTCACAGATTGTATGATTGTCAAATCGATCTCATACCCGGTGCACAACCCCCTTGTAGCAGGATCTATGCCCTTACGGAACCTGAGAACCTTCACCTACGACAATACTTAGACCAGTACCTTGCCAATGGCTTTATTCGCCCTTCCAAGTCTCCTGTATCCTCAGCTTTGTTCTTCATGCCAAAAAAGGAAGGTGACCTTAGAACGTGCATAGACTATCGCGCATTATATCAGATTACAGTAAAAAACCGGTACCCATTGCCTCTGATCCCCGAATTACTAGACCAAGTAAAGGATGCTTGTATCGACACTAAGTTAGATCTCCGAGGGGCATATCATCTGGTACGTGTAAAGAAAGGCGACGAATGGAAGATGGCCTTTCGCACCAAGTACGGTTTATTCGAGTATCAGGTGATGCCCTTTGGGTTGTGCAATGCACCAGCAGCCTTCCAGTATTTTATGAACAATGTCTTTCGTGAACTCATTGACGTCTGTGTTGTCGTATACATAGACGACATCCTTGTGTACTCCTCCTCAGAATCAGACCATGTTAAGCATGTACGTGCAGTCATTGAGAAACTACGCCAGCACAAGTTATATGCAAAATTGGAAAAATGTGTTTTTCATTTTACGGAAGTTGAATTCCTTGGATTTATCTTGACTCCAAAAGGAGTCCGAATGGACTCACGAAAGGTGGACGCAATTCTCAAGTGGCCATCACCTAGTTCAGTTAAAGGGGTGCAAATCATGCTCGGATTTGCCAATTTCTACCGCAGATTCATTCCGGATTTCTCACATGTTGTACATCCCGTCACAGCACTTTTGCGAAAGAACAAATGTTTCTTGTGGACCGAAGAGGCTGAAAAGGCCTTCCAAGAGCTGAAAGCGAAATTCACGTCTGCGCCTGTCTTAAAGCATCCACGCCCAGAGCTTCCATACATAGTGGAAACTGATGCATCCAGTTTAGCCATGGGGGCTGTCCTGTCCCAGAAGGATCCTGAAACTGGTCAACTTCACCCAATGGCATTTTGGTCCAGAAAGTTCTCGGCCCCCGGAGTTAAACTATTCGGTTACCGATAGTTATTAGCCATCAAATCTGCCTTTAAGGCTTGGCGACACTATCTTCTCGGTGCCAGGCATACCATTACTGTAATCACCGATCACCGGAACTTGCAGTATCTAAAAACAGCCAAAGCCCAATCATCGCTCCAACTTCGATGGGCATTGTTCTTTGCCGAATTCGATTTTGTGATCACTTATCGACCAGGCTGTGAAAATGCCAAGGCAGATGCCTTATCCCGAATAGGAATGGAAGGATCATATGGGGAGCCGGCGCCTATAATTTCTGAACAAAGAATTCTTGGCATAACTACTTTACGGACACTAGAAGAAATTCATTTAAAAATCCAACAACTCTTCAATCCAGCAGCTCTGCAGGACTGGGTAAAGAAAGGCCCGGATTACTCCGTCATCAATGACCTACCCTACTATCAAGGACGACTATTTCTAAAACACAAGGAATTTCAGGAACTTGTCATCTCCAATTATCATGATACCCTAATGGAAGGTCACCCAGGTATCGCAAAAACCAAAGCCAAAATTAAGAGACAATTCTGGTGGCCCACCTGGCGAAAAGATATAAAGTCATTTGTGATGTCTTGCGGCATTTGCGCCCAAAACAAGAGTCAGAAGAAAAAACCAGCTGGCCTTTTACAACCTTTGGATATTCCACCTACACCATGGCACACCTTATCTTTAGACTTTATTACTGATCTACCTCCATGTAATGGATTTAACACCATTCTAGTTATCGTGGATCTTTTTTCCAAGATGGCCCACTTTATTCCTTTGAAGGGATTACCTTCTGCTTCAGTCCTGGCCAAGGAGTTCCTCGAAAACATTGTTCGAATACACAGGTTTCCTTCTGTATTGGTCAATTCATTTCACATTTTTGGAAGAAATGTTGCCAATTGGCTCTAAATCGACGTAAGGTTATCAACCAGTCACCATCCCCAGACCGATGGTCAGACAGAGAGGACCAAACAGACCCTTGAACAGTACCTTCGTTGCATGCTTCACCAGACCGAAAGTAATTGGAAAGATATTTTATGGATTTCCGAATATGCATACAATAACTCTGTACATTCAGGAACCGGACAAAGCCCCTTTTATACCTTATATGGACACCACCCTCGAACCTCAGAACTGGATTCGCCTCAGCACTTAGAAATGCCTGCAGTTAGTCATTTACATTCTACTATTACACAAGCCTTCAAGGAAGCGACAGAACATTTGAAGCAAGCAAAAGAGAAATACAAGAAAAATGCTGATCTACATAGAAGTGAAACTCCACAGTACCAAATTGGAGATCAGGTTTGGCTAGCTACAAAACACATACCTCTGAAAGGAACTCAGACTTTTAATCCTAGATATTTGGGACCTTACACCATTAAGGCCATTGTCAACCCGGTGGCCGTCAAACTGGAATTACCCTCCAATATGCAAATTCATCCTGTCTTTCATGTTTCACTTTTAAAACCAGTTCAACCAGGAACAAGATTAACCAAACCACCAGATCCTATCTTGATAGATGGAGAACCTGAATTCGAGGTAAAAAACATCCTGGACTCCAAGGTGGTTAAATCAAAACTTTTTTACTTAATCGATTGGAAAGGTTACGGGCCACAGGAAAGGTCATGGGAGCCTAGTGACCACGTTCATGCACCACGATTAGTGAAGATTCCATCAGGACTTCCCAGACAAACCAGGAACAAAGGGAGGAACGACTTTAGGAGGGGCCTTGAAGGGGGAATGCTGTCATGATGCATACCCCCGGGCATCCAGACCATGTCCATCAGCCCCGGGAGCAGACATCATGTCGCCTTGAGAAAACCCAGCAACCCCTGCTAGGGCTGTCTGGGTTCAGTCCTGGCACATATGGCGCCAGGCTCATACGGGACATCAGTCCTGGCGCCATAGGCGCCAGGCTCATAGGTGCACACTTACCTGATGAAGACCATGCTGCAACAAGATCCAAGCCCATGTGAGGCCTGGAAGGGACTACTTTACCTTAGGGACTATTTTGTTACTCGGGTGTGGTCGGGGGGAATACCTACCTGGGACTACTTTGGAGGCTATTTAAACCACGCCCGAAGAGCAGCACACGCTTCACGTTATTCTGCATCCAGCAGCGTAACGCTCACCGTGCCAGCAGCAGCATCCAGCCTTCTGCCATGCCCGCCTCGAGCTGGAGCACCTAGAAAGAAGGAAAGATGGAAAGGTTAGAACAAGAGTATTACCTGATTTCTTACCTGATTCCGGATTCATCGCATCTTCAAACCAGAGGAAAGACTTTGTTTTAAACGCGTCGCATCGCCAGCAGCAGCGCCGTGCCATACTCACCTTTCCATGCAGCATCTCTTCGATCCGGCGCTGTCTCCATCTTTACATCGCCGAATCCCGGCACCTGAGTGGAACAAGAAACAACAAGGTGAGCAGAGAGAACAGACAGAGACAATCTCTTTAGCCGCCATATGCTTACCTGATTTTACCGCCGGACGTATAATTCATCAGCACGCCACATCTTCTTATGCCGCACCTGTAAGATAAGGAGAAAGCAGCAAGTTTAACCCTTGGCATTATTTACCGGACAGTGTTGGGTAACATAGACTTTTACCGGAGCGCTTTCAGCTGTCAATCTTCTTATTGGGTCAAAGCTGCAAGATAAAAGAGGAATTGGACAGGAGTAAATTCCAGACATTTTGAACTCTTACGAACTATATACTTACGGCTCTTCGCCAGGACCTTTTGGAGTCAGGATTCGTCTACAACTCTTCCAATATCTTCAGGCCAGTGAAGTAACTGGTCATCAACGCGCCCCTGCGTGCTTCGCAGGATGGAGAGCTCATCCTTCAAGAATATAAGGTGAGATTGCTGAGAGGGCGCTTCAGAGGTGATTAGTGGGGAGGACAGTGGGGGTGCTATCACTTGAATCCACAAGTGGCTAAATCCATCTCTCCACTTGTAGGAGAATATTTCTACGGGCCAAGCAGACAAGATTAGGAGGGCAGATCCAGTCAGTCATCGCTGCACTACGCATCACGTGGGTGGAGGCCGCAGCAGTCCGGGTCCGACCAACGCCCCTGTGGGAGCCAGGTGAGCGTAACATTATGCCGATACAAATCCCAGGAGGAAAGAGGAGAAAAATCCCTAGATAGAAACTGGGAAACAACTAAATAACTCCAACTGCTTCCATAAAATACCTCAGGATTATGATCGGTGCCAGCATGGGTGAAACAGAATAGATCTCAAATCTGGTCCTGAAGACGAAGCAACTGACAGCACAAGGTCTAGTAATTGGAAGAAAATATGGCCCATTCTCTCTGTTGCCAGTCATCCATTTCTTTAACCAAAAGGTGGTCCTAGCATTGTCATATGCAGGAGAGGCCGGTCTGGGGTTGCCCTGTGAAATTTGGGAGAAGTTAGAGAGTAAATATTTGAAACGTACCCTAAGTTTGCCTTTTGCGGTTCCTATGGCAGTAATAAGGCATGAGCTGGGTCTCTCATCCTTATATGTAAGAATTGTCTGCAAAACCTTAACCGTCTATGGTAAACTAAATTCACTATGCTGTCCTCATCAATACAACATCATTAAGATGAGACACAAAGGCATGAACATTTGGGCATTGAATCAATGGTACCATAAATGCACAGAAATCCTGGTACAACTAAGTTTCTCCATGCAAACATTGTGTGAGAATCCTCTCTCGGTCAAAAGGGCTTTATGGGCGACCGACTGGTCAGAAACACAAACCATAAGATAGGCATTGAGGACCTCCACTTTATCAAAAACCTTGAATAGATTGCCAAACATCACCCCAGAATATCTTAGTAAATCTCCAAATCCTGGGTACTGAGACTGTTTTCTGAGATTTCGTCCTAATGTTTTGCATACAAGATCTACACTATCTCATTATGGAAGCAAGGTTACTGATAAAAACTGTTGACTTTGCAATCTACAAGAGGAAACTCAGCAACACTTCATCTTCTTTTGTCCGAAGCTAAGAACCGAAAGAACTTTGCTCCTTTTCGAGAAGATGAAAAAGCTGGAAGGCACAGACGCTGATGCGTGGTGGAGAGTCTTTATGGAGGATCTAGCCCAGCACTAACTAGATGTCTGTTGGCTTTCCTTGAGAGGATTTTCATGAGGAAATGTAAGGACTAAATTGTGGAGCAGAATCGATCACCTTTTGCAGACATTAGCTAATAGAAACAATTTAAATTGGACCTCTAGTTGATTTTCTTTTTGGAGCTGAATACCAGACTTGATTTGAAGAAATCAGGGATAAGAGTAAGTCGACGCTGGTCATCTTAACTTGATCATCTCCAAGTCTCAGGGCCCTGGTTCCCCTCTAGGCTGGAATCTCTAGTGTCCCGGGATTAATTATCTGCATTTCATGTGTTTCAAAATGGACTTGCTGATGTCTTCTGTTTGGAACTGGGCGTTAAGCAAACGTTTTATGTTGTAACACTGATGTTTCATAAAAAAAAGAAAAAATACCTTTTCACCCCACAGTACCTTAGGTTAGAAGAAATGTTTGTGGCTTGTTTCTCCTCTGGTCAACAGCGATGGATCTGGTCTCCAGATTCCTTGGTCTGGTGACGAAAGGCAGTACTCTGATTGGGATATCTCAGCAGCAGTCTTGTGAGAGGACCTCTGGCACAGATTTCTTAAGCTACCTGGGTCAGTCTGCTGTTTTGGCACCTTTTCTGCAGCACCAACAAAGGACACGATTCGCCTGGTCAATCTTCTTTGATTCTTGAGTCCTGCACTCTGGTGAGGGGACTTGGATGAGCCGAATTGTGTCTCTGGAGGTTCACCTGAAGCTCGGCAAAGACTTGGACGGATTCAGCCTTTCAAAGATGATGCACTGCAATTTGTTTGGATGTCTCCTGGTATTCGCTGTCTGCAGCTCGGGAAAGGCGCAGCACCTTGGGAGATGGCTCGGATTGTAGTTTCTCTGCTGCCTGGTCCCACCTGCCAAAGGGAAGGAGTCGTCCTCTTCGGAGCTCTCCTGTCGCATAGAAAACAGGATCAGGACAGCAGTGGTTGCGCCAGTGTTGCAAAGGGTCTGCAGGCGTCTCTGGTCAGAGTCTTCTTCAGTTAATTCAGTTTACAGTGCGACTTGCCTTTCACTTCAGGAACCTCACCTTTTATTCATTTTCAGCACACACTCCTCTGCATTCCGTCTCCTCAGTTTAACTTTAATGTTAAAGGATATTTGTACCATGCACTATCACCACTGGAGAGGTCCCCTGGCGCTCTGGCAGATCTGAGAAGAAAATGGGGATGAGGGGGTGAAGTTAGTGGGAACGAGCGGATGAGTGCAAGATAGCAGTGATGTGCTGTTGGCAGCTTCAGTTCAGTTAATACAGTTTGCTGAGCTTGGGGGTGCTTTTCTGGTCGGTAGCCGTTGTGTGCTCTTGTGCGAAGCTACATGTGGATTGTTTTGTTGTTGCAGTCTAGTGAAGTTTGTGCGGTTTGTTGTGCTTAAGGTTTATGGTTGTGTTTGGTTAGAGTTTGAGGTCTATGCAGAGGGGTGAGCTTGTTAGTGGGTTGGTTATTGTCCTCTCTATCTAGAGGAGATATATGCTAAATTTCTGTGTACTTTCTAGGTGTGGCTCGTGAATATCTCTGCATTTCTGTCTAGATCGGGCACTGGCTAATATTCCCAATCCTGTCTATATATGACACAAGCCAACATTCACTAATATATCCACATATGGCCCTGACCTTACTTCAAAACCTGTTTAGATGCCATTCAGTCTAGCATTAATATGGCAATGGCTAATATTTACTATTCTATCTAGATGTGGCACTGGCCGACATTCATAATCCGGTCTAGATGTGACGTAGGCTGACGTTCACAATTCTGTCTGAGCGCAGAACTTGCTCACAATTCTATCCAAGTGTCACTTGCTGACCTTCACAATCCTATCTAGATGCATAGCAGGCCAACTTTAACAACTCTAACCAAATGTGGCACTTGCCCTCATCTGCAATTCCTTCCAGCTCCGGCACAGGCTAATGTTCACGGTTCTCTCTAAATGTGGTACTTGCTATCATTCACACTTCTGTCTGGACATGTATGCTAATTTCTGTCCTCATGGGGTTGTCGCTTATGTTTTATTCCACCTAGCTTCGTCTCTCTTGTAGTTGTGGGAATCTCCCTTAGTCTGTTCTGGGTGTTGACTGTGCCATCATATGTTCTGTCAATTTGTTCTTTGTGTTTCCTTTTTGATTGTTCAGTTGTTTCAATTTGGTTCCGAGGTGTTGAAGAGCCAGGTTTTTAGAAGTTTTCTAAATTTTGGGTGGACTTTGATGTTTCTTATTTCTTTCGGAGGTTGTTCCAGGTTTTTGTGGCCAGGTGGGGAGAAAGAGAGCCCGCTAGATTTTTCTTGACGTATGGTTTTGGTTCCAGGTGGATTTCATTGCTTGCTCTGAGGAGTCCCATTGGCTTGTAGATTATTTTCTTTTGTAGGCATTCATCTCCCTGTCCACTGATTGCCCTGTGTGTTATGTACATTGTTTTGAACGTGATACAATGTTTGATTGGGAGCCAGTGTGGTGTTTTTAGTGCTGGAGTGATGTGGTCTCTTCTGGATAGTTTGAGGTGGAGTCTGGCTGCTGCATTTTGGATGCGTTGCAGTTTCTTCAGGAGGTATTGTGGCATCCTGAGGTAGAGTCTGTTTGCGTAGTCGATTCTTGACATGATGAGGGTGACGATTGTCAGTGTTTTGTGTGTGAAGGAGAGGAAAGGTAGGATTCTTTGTGTGAAGGAGGAAGAAGGATTTTTTTGATTATTGCGTTTACTTGTGGTTCTAAGGTTAGGGCATTGTCCATTAGGACTCCCAGATTTTTTACTACCTTAGATGGTGTCGGTGCGGTCCCATTTCCGTCGGCCAGGGAATGTAGGTGTTGTTCTCTTGGCTTTTTGATATAATCATGATTTCTGTCTTTCCTGTGTTGATTTTCAAGTTGTTGACGTTCATCCAGTCAAAGACTTCTTTTAGACATTCTATTAGGGTTGAATATCTTCGATTTTGTAGATGATTTTTTGAAGTTCCCAATTACTGGAGTCTGGTAGGTGTTAACGTATAGTGGTGATAGTGCGGATCCTTGTGGTACTCCACAGTCGCTAACTCGTGGAGTAGATTTGAAGAGTTTTATCCATACGGTTTCTGTTCTGTCTGCTAGGAATGATTTAATCCAGAGAAGTGCCATGTCCGTTATACCTATATCTTCCAGTCTTTTGGTTAGGGTATCATGGCTTACTGTGTTGAAGGCTGCGGAGAGGTCGAGCATTATCGGAGCCGAGGTTGTGTTGGAGTCTGCGTTTGTTTTTAGGTCGTCCCAGATGGATAGTAGTGCCGATTCTGTTCCTCTTGCAGGTCTGAAGCACACTTGTGCTTGGTCTAGCAGGTGGTGTTTTTCTACATGTTCTTGGGTTAATTTGTATATGTAGGTTTCTAGATCTCCAGGGGGAGAGGGTTCCATTCAGGCACTCAGGCAGACAAATAGCAGGGGAGTGCAAAACTCCTCCCCCATTTCCTGCCTGCCCAGTGTTGGGTAAGAATTGATGTAGTAACACTGTGTGAGACTATACAACACTTATGTGCTTGGTATTAGGTAACCCACCTTTTGGTATAGGTCTGTACTACACAAGTTGGTAGTGTGACAGAGCAGCCAGGTCGCGAGAGGGGTAAATGTCAGCTGTAGCAATTAAATCTGTAAATACAAGTAACACACTCAGGGTTTCAGTTATAAATAGTTATTTATTTAACATCCATTTTTAAATAAGCGTTCTTTAAAAATGGCAAGATATGTAACACTGTAAATATAATAAAAAATACTTTTCAGGATCAAACAAGTTAGTAGATATTCTTTGGATATGCTTCTTAAATAATTCCTACATCCTGGGGTAACTTCATTCACAAGGACAGTAATGGCATTTATAAATCATACATTATAGATTCTTAGGTTTCAGAAAGGAAAGGTTTTAAGGAAGGAAAAGGTTAAACAGGTTCTCAGTGAATGTGAGGACCCTTACATCTTCCAATGAAATCTAGACAAGCATTCCCCAGCAATAACAGTCTAAAACATGTTACCACCTATGAGGGACAAACAATATCAAAGTCAATGGGTTAGAAGAGTCTGCAGGGAGCCAGGACAGCCAAAGTCAATTGGAGCACAGTCTATGGAGCTGAGGCCCTTAGATAAAACGTCTTGCACAAAGTCAGAGAGTTTGTTGAAAGATCACTTGTAGGGTCACAAGCTGTGAAAAGCAGGGTTGGAATCCACTCTACAGGTAAGTCAATGCAATTCCCAACTGAGAAGAGCACAGCTAAAAAGGCAATGAGGTAAGTATCCCAAGCCTAAGCAGTACCTCTGGTTTGAAGAAGAGTGGTCCAGTTGGATTCTGTCCTGGTACAGCGGTGCAGACCAGTTTCAACGCTTGATAGACAGCACTGTTGCGGATCTCGAATACCGGTTGGGCTTCCTTCACTCCTTGGGTTCCGCACTCTGGTGAGGGGACTTGACCTCTGGTCGTCCTGCTTCTGGAGGGTCCAGAGGAGACTCTTGGAGCTTCTGGATGGATTTCAGACGTTGCACTCGACTACAGATTTCTCGACCTCTGGCACTCGGTTCTTGCAGCAGCGAGGTAGTACAGCCAGTAGATGAAGATGGTCCAGTGGAGTTCGTCTCAGGTTAGTTGATCCCACTAACCAAAGGGAACAAGTCGTCCCTTCCAGAGCTTCTCTGTCAAATTGAAAAAGGAGTTTCAGCACAGCAGCAGGGCTTCACCAGGCTATTCAAAGGTCCAGGAGGATGCAGCAAGCTTTGTTCACGATTTCTTCATTGGGCGTTTCTCCCAGTGGTCGACTCTGACTCTAGTCCCAAAACCCTCGCCTTTTACTCAGGTTTCTCCCATTCATGCACAGCCTGTCAATCACACAGCAGGGTGGCTGTCCTGAAAGGACAGCTAGCTAGCCAATCGGGACTGGTTGCATTCAGACTTTCCTAGAGACAAAGGAAAGGGGAGTTTCGGGAACCTCCCTCACATCCTGCCTTTCCAGACACGCTGAAGCCTGCCAAAGGCAAAATTAACAAAGGGCGCCAACCTGGCTCAATACACAGAGTAAAACCCAAGAAAGACCTCACAAACCAAAAATGGCGAAAAAAGACGATCGGGGCCATTTTGACAAAATGGACACCTATGGGTGCTATACTGCAGCTGAGGTTTCAGCCTGCGTTAGAAAAGCACAATGGTAGGAAAACTAAACCACTGACACCATCTGTTTAAAGTAGTGAGGGTAACATACAAAATGTTATCTGAGAATGTAGCATAAGGGGCTACTAGGTAACCCACCCAGCACTCGACATAAAATGGTGTGTGCTGGACCAACAAAGAGAAAAGGTAAGTAAAGTCAATTCCACTTTACTCTTCTTGGCAACAGTAGTTCACACAAGAAAAGGTACTTGTACCTTGTGAGAAATCTAAAGGGATTTCTCTGTGACACTGTACTGAAGGTGCTGTGTGTCACCATACAGAAAGTAGATACCTATGGAGTTTGTCAGACTCCAAGAACACACAATCCAAATCAGGTCAAAACACAGAGAGTGAGGAAAAGGTCTCTCGTTCCAGAGTTAAAATTATAAAGTCCTAAAGTCCAGCAAAAGAGCTGGGGGGTCTCTAAGGCTGAAGGGAATTGGCACAGAAATGAGAATTCGCCCGAACACCCAGACTCACTGGAGCCTAGGTGGGGACACCCAAGGGTTCCCCACCCATGCTTATTTTTACTCGCGTGTCCGGTACCATCTTTGCGGGGACTTGGACGTGTGTTACCATCCTTGTGGGGACTTACTTTATTATTCTTATTTGGGATGGATTGCCCCATAAGCAAATGGAAAAATGCTTACTTTACAATACTCAATATACATTATACAATTGTATTCATACATGTGAGTACCTGCCTGCATTATAGCTATCACAACAGGTGGGTGCATTTTGTTGGTTTGGCATTTCCCACAAGATGTTTAATTTGCATTAAACCTTAAAAAAGGCGCCTGGTTTCTGGCATTAAACACTGTTATAAACACTTAAAATGTTCCAGAAAAGATAACTGCGACATAGGAGATGACTCGATTGACCCAGGCTGGCACACTGTGGCCAAAAAGGAATAATCAATTCAAATTCAGCTTTCATTCTTTCACAGGCATCACCTCCCTGCTAACTCATATCTCCTCTTTAGAAATGGTGTAATGGAAATGATGTTGCTTTCTTCTTTTGGAATGTGTATAATAATAGTGGAGTTAACTTTCCTATAGGGGTCATGTTTGATTATGGAAATGTTACATTTTCCACAGAGATTGTGTGCGATAATCATGAAACGCTCCCCACAGAGACATTGTGTACTTGCAATCATGTTGAGGTCCCCACAGCGATGGTGTGTGATTACAGTGATGGTAAGATCCCCATAGAGATGGTGTGTGTGATTAGGACTGTGCCTTGCCCTGTTCAGTCAGTGTGTAATTATGTGGCTGTTAGCGCTTGGGCATTCATTTTCAAATGTAGATATGGTTGTTTTAAAACAACACAAACTAATTACAGAATTGTATCTTCAAATATAAGTAATTTAAGGAATCTAAGACGATTTACAGTGAATATATTTTAATATTTTTCATTTTTATATTTTTCATTTTGGTCTAAGTCCCATTTGCAAGTTCACTTAAATACACTTAATTTGACCAGTGTGTAATTATGGTGATATTATACGATATGGCATTTATAACACGCCTTTACACAAGTGTTTCAAGGCGGTGCTGTGAAGCACTTGGGCATTATCCACTATATAAATCTAAATATAATACAAAAAATACAAATACAAAATATGGTCCCCAAAGGTATGGCAAATGATGATGATAACACTAAAGTCCCCACAGAGATGGTGTGTGATTACAATGATGATAAGGTCCCCATAGAGATGGTGTGTGATTAGGACTATACTTAAGTCCCCATAGAGACAGTGTGTAATTATGGTGCCGTTAATCGCTTGGGCATTAGCCGCTATATAAATCTAAATACAATACAAAAAATACAAATATGAAATATGGTACTCACAGATATGGCAAGTGATTATGATAACACTAAAGTCCCCACAGAGATGGTATGTGATTACAATGATGATAAGGTCCCCACAGAGATGGTGTGTGATTATAATGACAATAAGGTATCATTTTAATATTTTTAATTTCGGTCCAAGTCCCATTTGCATGTTCACTTAAATACACTTAATTTGACCAGTAGCCACATTCCATTTGCTTCAGGGTTTTAAATGTTTGATTGTGATTCCCACTATGTCATACAGAGAGGAATCTGTGATTGATTGAGATGTAGGCTTCCTGGGTTCACAGCCATAAATGTAACCTTCACAATAGGTCCTACCACAAAAATGGCATGATATAATGGTGTTACTATCTGCTCTCTGATTTAGGATGGTGTATTTTGCTGATCTATTTTGACCATGAGATGAATGCCTCCTCAGGGATGTTGTTGATGAGTGTGGTTTTAAAGTCCTCATAGTGCTGGTGTGTGATGATGGTGGCACTAAAAGTACCCACAGTGATGGTGTGTGATAATCATGGCATTAAAGTCCCTACAGAGATGGCGTGTGAATATAGTGGTTTTAAAGTCCCCACATGGATGTTGTGTGATGAGAGTGAAGCATGGCATTAAGGACCAACAGAGATGTGTAAGTAACCAAAGACATTGTGTAGGATATTAGAAATGTTTAGGTCTCAGTGGGATTGAGAGAGGAGGGGTATGGTAAAGTCCTCACAGAGATGGTGTGTGACGATTGTGCTACGGAAGTCCCCAGAGAGATGGTGTGTTATGACTGTGAGATTTTGAGTGTACACACATAATATATATATTGTTTGGGATGTTTAACAGATTTTATGTGTGATGAGCTGAGTTTTATTGCCCTTGTAGGGGTTTTGTGTGATGATCATGCCATTGAAGTCCCCACAAAGATGTTGTGTGAACATTGTGGTGTTAAAGTTCACACCTGGATGTTGTGTGATGTGAATGAGGATGACATTAAGGTTTAAAAGATGCTTTTTAGTGACCACAGACAATATGTGTGATGTCACAAATGTTTAAGTCCCAAAAGAGGAGGTGAATGAGGAAGGACATGGTACAGTCCTCACAGAGATGTTGTGTGATGATTAAGCTATTGAAGTCCTCACAGAGATGGTGTGTGATGACTGTGAAATTGGAGTTGCCACAGATATGGTGTGTTTTGTTGGGGATATTTAAGTCACCACAGAGATTTGCGTAATGGGTGGGTGTTATATTCATTAGATAAGAGGTATGTGATGATCGTGGCATTGAAGTACCTACATCGATGGCGTGTGATGTCGGATATTGGAGTTGCATCATGGATGGTATGATGTCTGTGAAATTTAAGTCCATACAGAGGTGTGTGATGAGGGCAATTTAATGTCTTAACAAGGGACAATACAATGATGATAACTTCCCCCTATTTCTGTGATGATGATGATGAGGTTTAAGTAACTGTAAGAATGGTGTGCGATTGTAGTAATGATACATTCCCACAGGGATGGTGTGCAAAGATTCTTTCAGGTCTTGACAGAGGTACATAACTTGTTCCTGATCCTGTTCCACATCCTAGAGACATACAACCGATGGATGGTAATGTCGTTGCACTTCCTGTAAGATATTCACTTAACAGAACTTCATTCTGGCATTAAACCCTATTACAACACCCCAAATAACGATGAGGTGAATAATAAAGCATCACATACTGTGGTCCAGTGGGCAGCAGGGATTTGGATTGCTACAAGGTCACATACTTGTCCGCTGAACCACATCGCCTCTCTCGGATTGGTGTGATGATAGAGATGTTACTGTCCTCTTTGGGACAAAAGTGGCATTTACAAAAAGGGATGGTACGTGATTATGGTAAAGTAAATGTCCACACAAAGATTGTTTTAATAGTAATATCTGCAGGCTCCAGAGAGATGGTGTGTGATTACAATGATGCTAAAGTCCTCACAGAGGGGGTGTGGACTATTAGTGACATTGAGGTTCCACTGAGAGATAATAGGTGATATAAATTGTATTAAGGTCCCCATAGAGATGGTATGTGATGAGGATAAAGTCCTCACATAGATGATGTGTGAAATGGTGTTAAGATCCCACAGAGATGTTGTATCATAATGCTAATGTTTACGTCCCTACATTGAGGGTGTGTGATTATCATGATGTTAATGTCCCCGTATAAATGGTGTGCAATGTTGGCGATGTTGAGGACCCTGTAGAGATTGTGTTTTGTGATACTGATGTTCAGGTCCACACAGAGATGGTGTGTGATAATAATGATATCCAAGTTCCCACAGAGATGATGTGTAATTATAATGATGATAAAGTCCTCAGAGAGATGGTGTGTGATAACAATGATGTCAAAGAACCACAGTGACATTTTATCTTAACATTCATTTTAATATCTGATTAGAATGGTGTTATAATCCTCGCAAAGACGGTTTGGGCTAACAATGATGTTAAAGTCCCCCTCAGAGGTTGTAAGTAGTTAACATAGTGTTAATATCCTACAGTTATGGTGTGTGATTTATGATGATGTTAATGTCCTCAGAGAGATGGTGCATGATACTTATGAGAGATTTTGTATCATGACACTAGTGCTCAAGTTCCTACAGAGATAGCATGCGATTATAATATTAACGTCCTTACAGAGATGGTGAGGGCTTTCATTGATGTTAAAGTCCCTCCCAGAGATAGTGTGTGATACATATTATGTTTAAGTCCCCATGGAGATGGTGATGATGATGATGAACACGTCACAGCAGATATAGTGTGTGATGTTAATGATGTTAAAGACTGCACATAAATATAATTAACTCCCTCACCCCCAAAAAGAGAAAGGATGTGTTTCTTCCTCAGATGGCCAACCCCCAAGCCCATACATACAGATCACCTCAGTAAGTCACAACTCTAGTAAAAACAAGGCATTTGTCAAGAATTGAATAAGCAAACAAACTGCTTCTCTGTGCCTTATTGAAGCATTACACTAAACCCTACCCAAGCATGTTTAGGGCAGAACATTTAAATTAGCTAAAAAACAGTCAGTGAACATTTTCTAAGTGAATTACTCGGTGCTTAGAGAAGAAATTAACCACTTGTACAAGAAAAGTGCTTATAACTGATTGGGAACTATAATTTACACTTTCCAATCCCTTGATAACTGTTGAGGTAAAACAAAATAATAACAGATTGATTGGCTGATAAGAAAAGTGGAACACATAGTTACTGTGTGGTAGAAAAATATTCACTCATAACATAACATTACCTGCATCAAACAATCGGTGTCTGTCTTTTTTCCAGTCATTTTATGACAGAATCAAATAACCCCCTAACCCTGGCCAATTCTGTGTAAAAGATCCCACTTTTAGAGTATTGAGAGAGAACTGTATATATATATATATATATATATATATATATATATATATATAGCGGCCAGACATTTCTCGGGCTAATCAGGTCCATGTAATGCTCAAGCCCCAAATCAGGTTTATACAATAAATAATACAAAACGGTATTAAGAGCGGTGCATTCCTCTTCTAACCTGCAATGGGAGAGGGTACCACCTGCACATTTGATCTGTCGCTTCAGTTCTCTAGTACTGGTCCAGATTCAGTTTAGATAATTCTGTTTTCACTTATCTGAACCATGGGAGGGACTTGGACCCCACTAGAGACAAAATATGCACCAAGGCATCTTTATAAACTGCCAAATCTGGCGAGGTCCAAATCCTCATCCAATACAAAAGGGGTTTCAACCTTGCTTGATCTTCGACCGGTTGAAGGTTGCATTCCATAAATATACTAGTGCTAGGCGAAGAACTTGGTAACATGAATAGCATTTTTAAAAATGTCCTTTCAATAATGGCCAGAGATTTCGAAACCCATGTGTCCCCATATCTCAGCCCCATATAGTGACAAGGAAATGGCCTGCATCCGGTGTAATAGCAGGAATGGGCTAATGGCATCGCTGTGATGCATTCGGTAAAAATGCCCTATGCCGCCACAATACATTTTACGTTAGTTACCTACTGCAACCAAAAACCGTTGTCCATGAACCTGACTCCAAGGTAGTCATAGGATAGGACATGTTCTAGATTTGTTCCATCCACCTTAATGTCAAGCTCAAGGATTGTGCCAGGCGAGGTCTTATGACAAGTGTCTTTGTTTTCTCTTTATTGAGCTCCAGACCCAATTCATTGCATTTGTCAATGAACTTTGCCAGAGTGGTCTTAAGACACATTGGGGATGTGGCCAGCCACACTGCATCATCCACAAATAACAGTGCAGGGAGCCTGCTGCTGCCCAATCTAGGTGGGTCAATAACCTCATTGATATAAATGTTAAGAGGAGTGGTGCTAGCATGCAACCTGGCCGGACACCTCTCTGAAAAGCAATTGGGTCTGTCAACTCGCCTCTCAAACCTCAGCATACAAACAATGTGTTATCAGTATACAGCTGTTGGATTTTGATCAAGAAGTTCTGGGGACACAGTCAAAAGTGTCCTTTAGATCTACTAAGACCGCATATATCCTGACACGACTAAGGGCTGACTATTTATCCAGGATTAGATAGAATTGGAAGCTCTGATCTATTGTGCTGTACCCTTTCCGAAAACCAACTTGTAGGTGGCTAATGAACCCTCTTGATTCTTCCCAGTTCTGTAATCGCTCCAGGATAGCTTTGGCAAACATTTTCCCAGCCTCATCTAGAAGTGAAATGGGGCGGTAATTCCCAGGTTGTTCCCTGTCCCCTTCTTGAAGATCAGAACTTTTTCCGCATTCCTCCATGACCTTGGTGTTGCCCTGTTTTCCATTGCTACATTAAAGGCGCACCACCATAAGGGAGCCAATATTGAGGGTTCATCTTTGTATAGATTACCCTTAGCTTGTGCGTGTATAGCTCTTTCTACCTGCCTCTCTGTAAGGACCAGGGCATTTGCAAATGGGGGGAGCATATTCTCTGATTTTAAGCGTTCCTCCAGCTGGTCTGCCCTAACTTGGCACAGCTTCCCAGAGTGCTTACGCCATGAAGGGGGTATGATGCACTGGAGGGCATTGGGAGCATTACGATCTTAAAGTGCAACCATTTTCCAGAACTGATGGGAGTTGCCATTTACACATGCAGAGTGCAACTCGTCCCATCTATTCTGGTTAAAGTCTGCCTTTTTCTTCAGAATCAAAGATTTGTATGCAGACCTGGGATTGTGCAGACTTACAAGTGTGCCCTCACTGAGACAGCATATTAAATCACACTTGGCAGCTCTGCATTCCTCGTCAAACCACCCGTCCTTTGCTTACTCCTTATGCTTGGTTTGTCTGACCGGCCTGGTGAATGCATCCTGAAGACTTTGTGTCATAACTTTATAATAATCCAAAATGGTTATAGAACCAAATGGAAGGGTGCTAATTGCTTCTATTTCATGTATGATGGTCTGATACACTTTGGGTTTGAGATTTTTTCACCAACACGTCTCCCCATTTTACCATTCTTGTTGCATTCCACACTGTCTATCCCTACAGATCTGGACGCATTGAATTGGTGTGCTATAACGCAGGTGACTAAACAGATGGAACTCGTGAGCGGCTTGCCGTCACTCTCATTGCGATTTAGTATAAGGACATTTACCATCAAAGGCCAATCTTCAGTGTTAATCCAAATAAGGTCAATTCTCTGGCAGCCATTCAGCCCAGAGAAAGTATGCCCCGCATAATTGCTAATAGACCCGCAAGATTACACCCAGCCGCTTCAGAGATTGATAGAAGATTGTATAATGCTGGACTGAGACTTTGCAATGGCCGGTTTGCTACTGACCAACCATCTGGGTATACTTTTATCGGCCTGGAAGGTCACTCTAGAATAGATTGTGCCCTAGTGTCAGAATCAGACTGGCAGATAATAGAAGGGTTTCAGGGTGCTTAGAGAGCGATCATATGCTGATACTTCCTCCAATTAAAGACCTTTCACCTGAGCCAGACCTGACAGTGGATAGGGCAGTGTCAGTGATGGTTCATGGTAAAGCCAGGTGCTCTGTGAAATAGGTGGGCCTGAACCTGGTTGATCTTGCTCCAGTTTGGTACAGTAAATTTATAGTGCTGCACAAGTGCATTTGTGAGGCAAGTACCTCTCTTGAAAGTAAACGTGCAAGTTATCTCACTTTAATTGAGTAGCTAGGAGAATCCCTGACCATGCCGGAAAGGTGACCAAGACAGGAGGGTAAAAAATCGAACTTCTGGTTCGGCAAGGTGTGCAGGGAAGCAAAGCAGGCCCTGGTCACATGCCTGAGGGGCACTGGCCAGGTAGATGGAGCTCATGTACAATGGTTACGGAGTGTATATAAGAAGATCACAGCCAGTAAGAAATCTCAGTACCTACAAGGTAGGTGGCCTACCCTGATCAAATGTGTGCAGAATGGGGACCAAGTTGGGTCTGGCATCTTATTACGGATATGGATATAAAGGGTGATGCAATCGACCCTGAAAGTATAAGCCCGACCAGATGGTATGCCCACTTTGAAGATTTGTACTCATTTCAATCTAGGGGGAAGGGAGCATGTATGAGTCCCATATTGGAGGGGGACTGGACCTGTGCATGATGGACTTGGCAACTTAACATTCATACTCGCAGAAGTGGAGAGGGCTATAAGAGTACAGAAGGCAGGTAAAGCGCCGGGACCCGATGGGGTGCTGGTGGGTCTCTATAAAAGCATGCTTGCAATTTGGGCCCTAGTATTAACCATGGATTTAACACTGTAATGCAGAGTGACTGGGTGACTAATACCTAGACATCAGCAGTAATAGTCTGCATGTACAAAAAGGGTGACCGGGCAGACCAGGGAAATTATAGACACATTACCTTACTGGATGCCACAGGAAAGACATTTGCTAAGGTCCTGCTGCGGCACCTAGTGGCATGGGTGGATGATACCAAGCAATTGAGTCATCTTCAGGCCTGGTTCTACGCAGGAAAACACATGATACATAAGTGCTTCCGGTTCTACTTAGTGGTCCAAAAACAACTGAGAATCGCAAACACCAATTTATATGGTGTATACGTGGATCTCAAGGCAGCATTTGACAGCGTCCCTAGAGAAACCCTGCGGGCAGTATTGCATGCCAAAAGTATCCCCAGTGAACTTTTGCGAGCGATCCAACTCTTGTATAATGACAATACAGCAACTGTCTGCTGTGGGAGAGGAGGCAAACGCACAGAATTTTTCAGAGTGGACCGAGGGGTCCAACAGGGTTGTGTCCTTGCTCCGGTATTATTCTGTTTGTATATTAACTCTATTATCGAGTGACTATTGGCAGTGAGCATGGATCTGCCAAGATTGTGATGGAACCACATCCCAGTTTTGTTTTTCGCTGACAACGCAGTCCTATTGTTCACCACCCCTATGGGACTGTGCCTTGCCCTGTCCACTCTAGCAGATGAATGTGGTAAATTTGGGCTGGAGGTAAATGCCTCAAAGACTAAGGCTATGGTCTTTACATCAAAATCATTTGGAATCAAACCATTGAAATTCAAGGTGGGGGGTACAATTCTAGAAGAAGTGGGTTGGTATGATTTTCTGGGAACTTGGTTCTCAAGTGGGGGTCGTTGGGTTGGTCAGGTTGCCAAAGCCAACACTCTATTACAAACAAAACAGTGGGGCCCTGAAAGCCTTACATGCTAGGCACGGAAGGGGTGCAATATGCCCGGCCCTAAAGCTATACGTACCGCAGGCTAAGGCAGCAGCATTATATGGCGCTAGCAGCATTATATGGCGCTGAAGTCTGGGGCTACACTGATGCCACCCCCCTAACAATTACAGAGAACACATTTCTGAAAGTGATATTGTTGCTTCCCCAAAGCACCCCCACTAGTACAGTTTGTATGAAGTGTGGTCTCTCTCCCACTGATGAATAAATGAGCATTAGACCGGTTTATTACTGGCTCTGAGTTTGGGGAAACCAGGAGCTAGTAAAATACCGGAAGCATTAGAGCATGTATTGACATTCGGGGGATGGCACATGATTCAATGGTTGGCCCACATAAAAAAATGGCTTGCCCCCTTGTGTTTATCTCCATATTGGCAAAACCCACAGACTTTGGGAGATAACGTGAAAGGGAGAGTCAAGGTGACTTTTCATAGATATAAACTAATAAGGGCACAGGAAATCTCATTAGCCTTGGCAACTGGTTCAAACAACTTAGAGCTTAAAGCTACACAGGGCATGGAGGTATACCTGAATAAAGTGGAGCCAGCTAGTGCCCGCTCCTTATACATTAGGCTACCCCTAGGTTGCTTGCCGGTGCAGGAAAATATGAGTAAAGGGGATGGAATGGGTAGCTCGGAGTGCCCAATTAAAGAAGCCCTCTGCCGATCCTTCCTCTCCTGCTAACTATCACCCGATCTCTATCACTCCTTTCCTGGGCAAACTCTTGGAAAAGCTGGCCATCTCCCAGATTAACCTTCATACTGAATCTGTTGGTTGTTTCCATGACCATCAGTCTGGCTTCAGAGCGACTAGAAGCACGGAAACTGCTTTCCTGAACATCTGTGAAGACCTGCTCTCAAACCTTGATTCTAACCTTCCTTCTGTTCTCATTCCCCTCAATCTTTCTTCTGCTTTCGACACAGTCAACCATGCCATCCTGCTTAAGCGCCTCTGTGATAACCTGGGTGTCACTGATCAGGCCCTGGCCTAGCTGACCTCTTTTCTCACTGACCGACCCTCGCAGGTCCAACTGGGGTCCTTCCTCTATTCTATCTCTCTCTACCTGTGGTGTTCCCCATAGGTATAACAACTCTCCCTGGCCGTTCAACCAATACCTGGCACCTCTTGCCCACCGCATCGCTGCTCTCTGTTCCAATTTTAAGTGTTATGCCAATGACACCCAACTCTCCTTCACGCTACCCTCGGCCACCTCTACTCCTTCCCTCATTCCTACCTGTCTGTCTGCAAATCAGGAATGGCGTGCCACCAATGATCTCTGCCTTAATGCCAGTAAGATGGAGATCCTCCTCATCAGAAAACCAGCTCCCTCTTTTCCTCTCTCTGTCTGGCGGCCCACTCTGGGTCCTCTTCCTGCTCCTACCTGTGAGGCTAAGAACCTTGGGGTCATCTTCTACTCCAGCCTCTTCTTCTCTCCTCACATCTCCGACATCTCTAAGAAGTCAAACTATCAGCTGCACCTCCTCAGAGGTATTCTTCCTTTCCTTACTTTCCCCCAGAAGCTCACTGTCTCCAGAGCTCTGGGCCTCTCCAGGCTGGACTACTGCAACAGCATCTTTCTAAACATTCATGCCTCTACTCTCTGTCATCAACAATTTATCTAGAACAGGGCTGCAAGACTTTTGTTTGCCCTCAAGCACAGGGATCATATCTCTCCAGATCTGAAATCTCTTCGTTGGCTCTCAGTGGTGGCAAGTATCAAGTTCAAGACCCTCTGCATTGTCCACAAAACTTTCTGGGGCCTGGGACCGCACTACCACCTACTCTCTTTTCCTACGTATCTCCCATCTCGAGCTCTCCGCTTAGCCACCTCCAACTCTCTGGTGGTCAGTCGCTTTTCCAAGCGGAGAGTTGGGGGTAGATCTCTTTCTTTGGCTGGAGCTAACCTCTGGAACAGCCTCCCTGCCTCTCTCAAACTTGAGCAGAACCATCTCTGGTTCCGGAAGCAACTCAAGATCGTCCTCTTCACCTCCGCTTTCTCTCTTCCTCTCCCCTGCTGATCACCCATATGTTACACGCACTGGTCACATAGGTATCCTCTGAACTTGGACCCAGGTCCCTGCCTGTCCTGTTGCACCTCGCAATGCCTCTTGGCTCCCCCAGCACTTGTGGTCTGTATCTGTAACCCTACAGTCCCCTCTCTCTGCACTTATTTATTTTACTTTTATTTTGGGATGTGTAGCGCGCACTACAGCCCACAGGCATCAAGCCGCTATTACAGGTGAGAGTAGGTAGGCTTAATTCAGGGTTACAGGAATGCAGCCCAACAGCAAGTTTACCTGCTACATGTTACTTGGTTACATTTACACAGATACATAGAGGTAGTTATGAGGGTAACAATAACAGCATGTTTGATACAGAGCAGAAGAAGCAAAGGGGAGGGTACAGGTGCAGTGTCATACAAATAGCCTGGTTTTGATGGCTTTCCGGAAAGCTGTGTGAGAGGCAATTAGCCTGATATGAGAGGGGAGGGAGTTCCATTAAGTGGCTGCCATGGTTGGGAAACTGGTACCGCCCGCACAAACTCTGCGGGTCTTGGGTACAGAGATCCTGTTGGTGTATGCCATGCTTGTAGGCCTAGCTGGGGTAGGTTTGGTAATCCTTTGGACCAGGTAGAGGGGTTCCAAGTCATGGACACACTTATGCGTCAGGGCGAGGGTTTTAAAAACAATCCTTTCCTTAACAAGAAGCCAGTGGATGAGCCTCCTAACCTCCGAGATGCGGTTCCTTTGTGAGATGCCTGTGGCAGCCCTAAGGACATTATGTTGTACTAGTTGTAATTTAGTAATGTTCTTGTAGGAGGTCTCTATGAAGAGGACATTACAGTAGTCCAGTCTTGACCCAATTATTGCCCTAGCAACGTTGAAGCAATTCTGTTGGGATAAGAACGGTCTAGCTGCATTAAGCAATTTGGAGTGGTAAACTGAGGAGGAGGCAATGGCATTGACCTGCCTATTCATCGTCAGGTTAGAGTCAAAGTAGACGCCCAAGGTGTTAACAGATTGGGAGACAGAGATGGGGATATTATCAGCGGTGAAGGAGCTGTATTGCTTGTCCAGTTTACCCAAGGTGGCCGGCGATCCAATTAACAGATTTTCGGTTATGCCGCTGTTGAGGCATAACCAGTTTTCTGCCATCCAGGATTGGATCATTGAGTAAATGGAGTTGAGGGTGTTCAGGTCAGACAGATAATCACCCGAGAGGGGAATGAGCACCTGGGTGTCATTAGAATAGTTTGTGTATGAGATGCACACTGTGTCCAGAATGTTGAGCAGAGGCCTTGTTAAAAGGTTGTACAGGGTGGGGGCAATGCACAAGCCCTGTGGGACCCCGCATTTGATGAGACTTGGATTGGCACATGACGATTCGGAGAAGACCTTCATAGCTCTTTCCTGAAGAAGAACAAGTTACTTACCAACTGGTAACGTTCTTTCGATTGGATGTTCCTCCGACGTATTCCTCATCTTAGATGTATTCCATCAAGCTTTAGCTGCTTCGGAAAAGAATTTCTGCAGACAGCACCGTGCATCGATGTCGTTGAGTCCATGGTCCCTCGAAGGCCTCCGTCGAAGGTGACGTCATCGGGTGTACAAGTAGCACGGGCGGCGTCCGTTGGCCTCAGTTCTGTTTTTCCACCTCAATTTTGTTCTACTGTGTAGATTGTGCCGGTAATCAGGTATCAGCCTTGCGAGAGTTGAAGTGGCAATAAACTGGAAAAATCTACAGAGGGGTAGGCTGGGGGGGGTGATGAGGAATACGTTGGAGGAACATCCAATTAAAAAAACGTTACCAGTTGGTAAGTAACTTGTTCTTCGAGTGGATTGTGTCCTCCAAAGTATTCCTCATCTTAGATAGACTCCCAAAGCATTATGGACAATTCTCTGGAGGAGGGAGTAGATTTTTTGATACCCTCAAATGGCTGAATATAGTACTGCTTTACCAAAATTCAGCTCCTTAGACTGGGAAGCATCCAGATTATAGAATTTTGAAAAAGTATGCAGCGACAACCGGTTTGCTGCTTCACAAATGGATTTTATGGGAACACCTCTTTGAAGGGCTGTCGAAGAGGCGATGCCTCTGGTAGAATGGGCCCTTAAGCCCTCTGGTGGGTCTTTCCCTGCTAATCTGTAGCACTCCGAAATGCAAAGCACAATCCAACGTGATATGGTTTGCTTTGACACCGATTGACCCAATTTCCTTCCGGTGTAGCTGATGAAAAGTTGATTATCCACTCTAGGCTTGGAGAGCCTAGAGATGTAAAAGCTTAGAGCTCTTTTCGGATCCAACCTATGCAATCTTTCTCCTCCTTACTAGGATGAGGTGGAGGGTAGAATGCGGGTAGAACAATTTTCTGATTTAGATGTAAATCAGACACAACTTTAAGCAAAAATGAGGGTGTAACCCTCAATACCACTCTGTCCCTGTGGAACACAGTATAGGGTGGCCCAGAAGACAGTGCCTACAATTCGCTCACTCTTCTTGCAGATGTTAGAGTAACTAGGAAAGCAGTTTTCCATGTGAGATATCTTATTGGACAAGTGTGCAAGGGTTCAAAAGGGGCACACATATTAAGAATTTTAGAACCAGATTGAGATCCCAAATTGGTTCTTGGAAAGGATAAGGAAGAAACACATTGGTAAGTCCTTTTTAAGAATTGTACTACTAAAGGAATTTTGAAATAGGAGCATTCTTCCGACAGCGCTTGAAGATGGAAAGCGCTGCAAGATAACCTTTTCTGGTCCCCTCATTTAGACCTCTATGTGCTAGGGACAAAAGGAAGGACAGTACTTCCAGAATAGAACATAGAAACAGATCAACATTCATTTCTCGGCACCAGTTGCAAAACTATTTCCAACGGCAACAGTATAGAGCGTTTGTTGCTGGTCTTCTTGCCGAAAGCAACACCTCCATGACGCCATCTGGAAGGTCCCAATCCTTGCATCTCAGCCTTTCAGATACCAAGCGTGAAGGTTGAGAATCTTGACCTCTGGATGGAGTACCTGACCCTCCATTTGAGAGAGAAGGTCCTCTCTCTGAGGAAGACGTACCGGGGGACAGATGGACATGTCTAGAAGGTCCGGGTATCACGTTCTCCTGGCCCAATCCGGGGCAATTAGGATCATGCGGTTTCCGAACCGTCTCAGTCTCCTGATGACCTGAGGAATGACAGGAATCCGAGGGAACGCGTATAGTAGTGGGAAGTTCCACTCCACCACGAACGCGTCCCCTAGGGCTCCTCTCGGGGGAAATTCCCTTGAGCAATACCTTTCGCACTTCCGGTTGATTCCGGTCGCAAACAGGTCTACTTGAGGGGTTCCCCAAAGGGCGAAGATCTCCTAAATGACTTCCTGAGCCAGTTCCCATTTGTGGGACACCGTGCTCTGCCAGGTCAGAGCGGCTGCCGTCATATTCTCCTCCCCAGCTAGTTGGACTGCTGTTAAGGAGATTCCTTCTTGAATTGCCCAATACCAGAGCTGCATTGCCTCTATGCACAGAGGTAGTGACCTTACACCTCCTCTCTTGTTTAGATATTGCATGGCCACTGTATTGTCCGTCATTATTAGGACTTTTTTTCCCCTGACAGATGGCAGAAAAGCCTTCAGCGCTAGTGTGATTGCTCTCAGCTCTAAAAGGTAGATGTGTAGTTTGGACTCTGATGGAGACCAGCGACCGCTGATTGTCAGATCGTTGACATGAGCTCCCCACCCCATGAGTGAGGTATCCGTCACTACTATATCCTCCGGCCAAGGCTGCCAAAACTGTTCCCCTTTTAGGATATTCTCTGTGCAATTCCACCACAGAAGATCCTGCCGAACCTTGTTCGGAATCTGAAGAACATCCGTCATTTGACCTGAGAACTGGGACCATTGAGTCTTTAGAGCCCATTGAAGGGATCTCATCCTCAGGCGTGCTTCTGGCACTAGGAAGATGCAGGATGCCATGAGGCCGAGCAACCTTAAGAAGTCGTAGGCCTGGAGATTTTGGACATTTTGGAATTTGGAAACCATATGAAGAATGTCTTGAGCCCTTGACTTCAGAGGCGAGCTCTTTCCCAAGGATGTGTCCAATACAGCTCCTATGTACTGGAGCTGTTGGGAAGGTGTCATCTGTGACTTCTTGAAATTGAGGGAGAAGCCCAGTCTGTGGAGGAAGTGGCAGGTGACTTTCAGATGATCTAGTGCTTGTTCAGCAGAACGTGCCCTGATCAACCAATCGTCCAGGTAGGGGTGAACATGAATCCCCCCTGTCCTGAGGTGCGCTGCCACCACCACCATTAACTTGGTGAAGACCCTCGGGCGGAGGTCAATCCAAATGGCAGGACTCGAAACTGATAGTGTGAGTCGCCAACTACGAACCTCAGGTATTTTCAGTGCTTGAGGTGAATTGGCACATGAAAATAAGCATCCTGGAGGTCCAATGACACCAACCAATCTTGAAGTTGGAGGGCCTGAAGGATCTGAGAAAGAGTGACCATCTTGAACTTGTCCTTCCTGAGGAACGTGTTCAAGTTTCTTAAGTCCAATGGGTCTCAGTCCTCTGTCCTTTTTGGGAATCAAAAATACGGGGAGTACCATCCCTTGTTCCTCTCCGCTACAGGTACTGGCTCTATAGCGCCTTTCTCCAGCAGGGTTAGAACTTCCTGCTGTAGGAGAGGGTCTGAAAACTTCAAAGGGTGTCTCCCTGGTGGATTGCTTTGAGGTTGCATTAGAAAAGGAAGGCAGTAACCTTGGGATATTAATTCTAGAGCCCAAACATCTGAAGTAATGGCTCGCCATTCTTGCAGATGCTGTGACAGCCTGCCTCCCACAGGTGTCTTGTGATGCAAGTCCTCAAAGTGGTTTTGTGGCGGTTGCTGTAGCTGCTGATGACAAAGAGGCTGCAGCTGGAGCTGACTTTGCACGTTTTCCTCGTCCACCACGAGTGGCCTTTTTCTGGCCTCTTTGACTGGCCATTCCTCTCACCTTTCCATATGAAGAGTAATAACGATAGGATCGTCCACTCCAAGATTGTCCAGGTGCACGAAAAGGCTGAGGTTGCCTAATAGCAGCTCCTAAAGATTTGGCAGCTGCTTTAGAGGTCTGCAACCTCTCAGGGCTCTCGTCAGCCTTGCTGCCAAAAAGGTGACACCCGTCAAAGGGCATGTTCAGAAGGCGGTTCTGTACGTCTGGTGCGAAACCCGACTTCCATAACCACGCAAATCTGCGTATTACAGTGCTAGTACCCATGGACCTGCTCACACTATTTACAGTGTCCAATCCAGATTCAAGGGATTCCTGAATGGCTTCCTTTCCATCTTCAACAATGGCTAGGAATCCTTCCCTTTCATCCCCTTCTGGTATGTGCTCCGCCGCCATTGCAATGCCCTCCCACAGAGTGTACGAAAACTTTGCCAAGGCACATGTGGAGTTGGCTGATTTTAACGCCATACTCCCAGCTGAAAATACCTTACGTGCCCAGCCATCCACACGCTTATCGTCCCTGTCCTCAGGGATAGAAGGGTACGCCATTTTATTTGAAGCTGTGGCTGCCTGGACCACCAGACTTTCGGGAGTGGGATGTGTAGACAGATAGCCAGGGTCGCTACTGGCAGGGCGGTATTTTGAAGTAAGGGATTTATTCACTGGAGGAATAGAATCCGGAGTCTCCCAATTTCTGGCCACTCTATTTTGCAAGGCTATATGGGAGGGTAGGACTGGATCTTTGGTGGGACCATGGTCCAATATATCAGTCAAATCATCCTGGATTAATTTGGTTGGTGGTCTAGCCCATCCTAAATAATCAACCACTTTTTTCATTACTTGACGGTATGAGGGACTGGCATGCTCTCCTGGTTCTGGCCTGCCAAAATCTGTTTCAGCAGATGTATCAATGCCACTTGCATTATGTAAGGATTCCACCAGGTCCCTCATCCTGCTTTCTTCAGAAATCAGGCATTCTGGGACATTTGGTGTACCATATTCCAGTCCAAAAGGCACATTCTCCTCATCAGATCGCTCCTGTTCCTCAAACATTGAGGTCGAGGACTTGAAAAATTCCTTCCTAGAAAGAGGTTTAAAAACCTTTTCTGGGAGAGGCGGAGGAGGTGTGTTAGTGGACCCTGAAGGTCTTACAGGCTCTACAGCCTTCACTTCTTGTCGAGTTGGTTGAACTGGAGCCTTTGGCGCCGAGGGCTTCGGGGTCGACATCGACAAGGGCGTTGATGGCGCCGACGGAATAGTGGTCGTTGATGGTGTCGGCTTCGAGGGTGTCGAGGCGCTCTTCGAGGTGTGTTGGGTTTTGGATGGCGTTGGTGACCTCGAGCGGTCGACTTGACTTGCGCTCTCTCTCTCACTTGGCGTCCTGGAAGGTTCTCAATCCTTCCTTCTTCGATCACCCGGGCTTGAGGGCACGCGAGTGTCGGAGCGATGACGCTCCCGGCCGGCTTCCGGAGAAGGCGTGGACCGAGGCTTCGCTTTTTCAAACACCTCCATCATTTTAATTCTGAATGCTTACCACTCTCGGAGGAAGAATGTTTTGTGGGGCATTTCATTCTTTTTGGAGATTCATCCGAGGACGAGGTGGAGGGGGACCTGTGGCGTCTTTTCTTTGATTTCTTTGTCGAAGATGACGAGCAATGGGAATCGCTTCGGGACCTGGACCAATGCCTTTCGCGTCGAGGAGATTACTCCTCACGGGACCTCGACTCGACGCTAGAGGCTTTTCGGTCAGATTTACGACCTACCTGTAGTTTTCCCTTCCTCAATCGCAAGGCCTTCCCCGTCATTGCCTGACACTTCGTACAGGCCTCCGTGTCGTGGCCTTCCCCGAGACACCACAGACATTCTCGATGCGGGTCCATGATAGACATTTTTGAACCGCAAGATTTACATTTTTTCAAACCCGATCGCGGGGTCGTAGTCGGTATCAATGATGAGGACAATTCGATATTTCTCTAATAATATTCACTGCGTCACAGAACTCAAGGCATGCCGAATCTCTGAAGCAACATGTACCACGGAAAAATGGAACTGAGGCCAACGGGCGCAGCGCGTCCTACTTGTACACCCAATGATGTCACCCTCGACGGAGGCCTTCGAGGGACCATCGACTCAACGACATCGGCGCCCTCTGCCAAACATTTTTTCCAAAGCAGCTAAAGCTGGATGGAATACATCTAAGATGAGGAATACGTTGGAGGACACAATCCACTCGAAACAATGTTATCCAGCCACAAGCCCTCAGGGAGAAGTTGGCCACAGTAGAAAGGTGATGGCAGAGGGTCTTGTGATCCACCAGATCAAAGGCAGCCGATAATAAATCATGGAGCAGGAGTAGTGCAGGTTTGCCTGCGTATCTGAGGTCATCCATTTGATTTTTAAGGTTTAGCTGGGCCGTTTCGGTGCCATGTCATGGACGGAACCCGACTGCCGAAGACCAAGAAGGTGGTTATCTTCAAGGGAGTTTTAGATTTGCAGGTAGGCTACTTTGTCCAGGATTTCTAGCAGAAAAGGGACCGTGGTAAAGGGTCTATAGTTCCCTGTAACGAATGGGTTGAGGGAGGGTTTTTTAAGGAGCGGTCAAACCCAGGCTTCCTTAAGTCCAGTTGGGACATGGCCAGGCTGGGAGGAGGCATTCATGAATGCAGTGATGAATGGGGCAAGGTAAGGGGCACAGTCTTTGATGTCCTGGGCCGGGCAGGCATCCCCTTTAAAGTTGGAAGGTTTAATAGATTTGAGGAGGGCAATGACTTCCGGTTCACTCATATCCTTAAATTCAAACATTGGGGAATGTCTAGAGTTGGTTACTGGGGACGGGTTACTGTGACTGTTGGCTATAACGTTGGTAAGTGCCTGTTGGTGGGCTAAGATTTTGGTGTGCAGTGTGTGCAACTTATCAAGCATGGAAAATTGAATTTTGTTACACCAGAGTTCATCCTTCATGAGAGTAGGTGGCGTGGTGGAGGGAGTTTCCAACTCTCTAATGATGGCAAAGATTTTTATTGTCCCAGATTTTGCATTAGCTATTCTAGTGTTGAAGGTTGCAGCTTTAGCCTTGATGATGAAAGTTTTATAGTCTTTGGAGATAACTTTGAAGTCTACTTTCGAAGCGTCATTGGGGTTATTTTTCCAGGTGGCGAGCGCTGCCCTTTTTTTTTGGAGCGTAGCTCCAGAAGCTCCTGGGCGAACCAGGCATTAGAATGCTTTGTTCTCTTAGCTTTCTTTAGGGTGAGTGGGGCAACGTTATCAACAGCTTGGGTGATGACGATTTTGAATTTACTAGCAAGAATCTCAGGGTCCTTGGAGAAAGGGGGCAAGAGGGCAGGAACCGAGAGGTACGGGGTGATATTCTCCATGGTGAGCTGATGGGAGCTCCTCGAGTGTGCTGCAGGGAGAGGGATCATTGGCTTAGGGGGCCCTTTGGAGGCAATGAGGTCAAATTTAATGCAATGGTGGTCAGACCATGGAATGGGATTAATATCGGTGACCAAGAGGGAGCAGTTATGGTGAGACGCCCAATCGAGCGTGCAACCTTTAATGTGGTTAGGCTTAGAGGTGGCGTGGGTAAACCCTAGGGTAGATAAGACTTTATTCAGGGCAGTGGCGTCGGCATCGTTAGGGTCATTAAGCCCTAGATTGGGATAACCCAGGAGTATGACTTTAAATGAGTTTATTAGGTTGTCAGAGAGCGCGTGGATTAGTGCTTCACAAAAATCGGTGATAGGGCCAGGTGGGTGGTAAACGACATGGAACGAGATGGTACAGTTGGGGGAGAGCCTCATTTTGAGCTGAAGGTAGTCTGAATTCTGCACAAGTTCCCCTTCAATCCTTCTGATAGTCTCCTTAGCAATGACAGCTACCCCACCGCCCCTATGACCGGAGGGTCCTGCCTGAAAAAAGCTGTAGCCACTCGCGATGGCGAGGGCCAGGGCGGGGCCAGAGGTTTCATTCAGCCAGGTCTCACTTAGTATCAGTATGTCAATGTTGTCCCTAATGATAAGGTCTTGCACATCTAAGGTGCGTGCTGGTAGGGAGCGTGAATTGACCAGGGCACACCTCAGTGGGGCAGCAGGTGAGGGACACTGGGAGGCGGTAGTGGGGATATGGATCGCTAGACCCGAAGCAACTGGTGTTTTCTGCCAATCATAGGCGGTGGGCGGGTCGGGAGGCGGGAGGGAGAGGGAAACCAGGAAGAGACGCCGGGGATCGAGGGGGTGCAGGCACACAGGGCCTAGGATTACTTTTACACAATACAATGGGCAAAATGGCGCAACAAGGAAGGCTGCACTCACCTGCTTCTTTGGAAGGAAAATACAGCAAATTAATTCTGTTTCAAAGCGCCAACAGGGCAATGCCAATCATAGGCGGTGGGCGGGTCGGGAGGCGGGAGGGAGAGGGAAACCAGGAAGAGACGCCGGGGATCGAGGGGGTGCAGGCACACAGGGCCTAGAATTACTTTTACACAATACAATGGGCAAAATGGAGCAACAAGGAAGGCTGCACTCACCTGCTTCTTTGGAAGGAAAATACAGCAAATTAATTCTGTTTCAAAGCGCCAACAGGGCAATGGGGAGGGAGATTCAAAGGTGTCTCGGAGGTTGCACCTCCCCACCTCCTTCCTCTACAGTTTCTACGACATGGCCATGGAACCATAAGCCGGTCAAGTGGCACAGCGAGTAGAGCGCCCGCTTTGACACCCGTGCAGAGCCTGTTAACGCAGGTTCGAATCCCGGCGGGGCCAAACTCAGCCTTTCATCCTTCCGAGGTCGATAAATGAGCACCACACACCGTGGGTAATAATAAGCAGCGCTCAGATACCTGAGGGTTTGTAGCGCTATATAAAAGCCTAATTAAGCCTAATTATATTATATTATTATAACTCATAAGTTAAATACACAATTTCCGACTTGGAAATACTGTGCAAACTCTGCCATTTATTTTTGTTTATTTCACTGTACCCCAGTTTCCTTATCAATAACTTTAGAATAGCAGGTGAATAGCAGAATCAATGTTCTCTGTGCAGCTGACAATTAGACATTTATATCATTTATTGTCTAGCATTTTACTTATTGAAAGGTTGAATGGTTGATAGTGCTGTATTGGGCGATGGTGGGTTAAAATGCACACCAATGAGAGCTTTCAAGTTTCTCAGTTCAGTGTCATACAACTGCTATAAGTTTAAAAAAAGACAGAACTGGATGGTTTACACACACATGGAGCTGAGAAACCTGAAAGCTCTGGTCAAAATATATTTTAGCTTTTAGTAAGGTTTGCAAAGATTAATTGTGAACAACGTATTACAGAAAGTTCACAACATTGATGCATCCCAAATGGAAAATGTTTGAAATAACGGTTTGAAAGATGATAGGATATGATATGATATGGCATTTATAACGCGCCTATACACAAGTGTTTCATGATAACTATGTATAATAAACGAGCAGAGAGCCATTGAACACTGTAGAATGTCAGCAACTTTGTTCATTTGATCCTCCTATCAGCCAGTATTAAATATTATCGTTTCATGCAAATATTCAATTGTGTGAAAAATAGTCATTTTGTCACAATCAAAAAAATGTTTGTCATTTTTAGCATTGTAGCATTTATGATTATATTGCATTTTGGTAACCATTGTTACAGTTATTTTTAAAATTGGAGTTATGTCTGCAATTCATGTATTATATGCCTTTCATTCATGCGCAGTACATCATTACAGAACGTTGGCCATGCAGATAGAAATGGCATGCCTCTGTGAAAACATATAGAAAAGGGCTGGGGCTGCTAATACTGTTTAAAAATACCCATACTATGAGAGTCCTGCTATCCTCGGCTGCCCCATATTAGATAAAATCAAAAACACCAAAGTGCCCGCCAAAAGTGCCTTCTTTACTGAAACCTTTCAGAACAGGCAAGTTTGCAAATGTTTGTTCTACGCCAATGGCTGCAGCAACCATCCCCCCTCCTCCACAGCACTAAGGAATGCAAAGCCATGGGTGTTGTAATTAGGTGCTAAATTCCCCTGAGCCCAGGAGCATCTGCATTACAATAGCCCTTCCCAGGCTGGAAGTGACCTCTCCCTAGATAACACTGGCATCACTACAGCCAAGGGGAAAACAAAACATGCAGTTGCAAGTGAAACCTCGCATTCAGCTTGTTCTAAAATGAGCAAAACAAACGTGTTGGTGTTTAATTTAGAAAATAAACGTTAAAAGCTGCACAGTATTTTGATAGCCTTAAATTGGATAATGCTTTTTTTATTTTTAAAGTTAAGCAACACTTAAGTAATGGTGTCACTTTTAATCTTTGTCATTGTATTGTGGTCATTTTTCCTACAGAAACGGGTTGTTTTGCAAATGGAAAAGGCAGATATTCGCATTTTGATTGCAGTGTACTAACGCTTTTACTATGGTTAGACAATTTTATACATTTTGCGCACCAATGCATTGCAAATGGTATATACGGAAATTCTGATTTCACTGCACTTATTTAATGGCACACCATTTTAGTGCATAGCTTTGGATGTGGGGCATTGGGATAAACCCTATGTATTGGGTCTCATTACAAGTTCAGCAGTGCAGGGAACAGATTGTGGTTATTCTGTTACAGCCATTGGGCCTCATTCCGAGGTTGGTGCTAGTCATGGTGCTATTAGCTCCATGACTAGCACCATTACCGGTACCGTGTCCGCCCTGGTTCAATGGGGACTCACCAGTCTAGTCCGACTTTTGCGGGACCGGTAAGTCCCCATTGAAAATGTCAAACCCCATTCCCATTTGAGCCCCCATAGGGCTCAATGAGAAGGGGGAAGGCGGCAATAACGGTACCGTAAATTACGGTACCGTTATTGATCCCGGTATCCCTTTGCGGGTCCCGTCCTTAACGCCTGCTAAAACCAGGCATTAAGGGAAGGACCCGCAAAGGGACCTCGGAATAGGGCGCAAAGGGATTACCGGCACCGGTGTCCTTACCGGTGCCCGGTATCCCTTTGCGCCCAGGTCGTAATGACCCCCACTATGTTTGGCAGTAACGAAATTACCACAGTTTTTCTCGCACAGCCAAATTATAACTTTGGAGGCAAAGTGGACAATTTCCCTACAGCAACAAGCTGGAGGTAAAACAGTCACTTAACCTTTGCAAAATGGCATATTTAACACTGCCCTGAATTGAGTCCCAGTGTGTGATTGTGGAGAATTCTGAGTGGAGGGTAGAGTAATAAGGAGGGCTGCATCTGGACATGAAAACACTTATGTGAAGACAAACATTTACCCATATAACATCCACCAAATTCCTAGTTTTTTTGCACTGTGCATTATGGCATATACTGTTACCATGTGTTAATACCACATTTCCACAGTGGAATGTAATGGCACTCCAAAATGTGGGAATACCTATTGAATCATGCATATCCCTCCCGTTACTGCATGCTTACCATGTAGCATTGGTGATTGACATGGCCAATATTTCCAAAGGAATAATAATGTAGGCTTTCTCCGTAAAAATAAAGTCCTTCAAAATGATCTGAAAATGCATTATGCTCTATCAACTGCACTGACCTTTCTTCAGGATGTGATGGAGCACTTTACTATCATATGATATGATATACGATATGGTTTGATATAAGTCATTTATAAAGCACCTATACACAAGTGTTTCTAGGCCCAACAAGACAAGGAAGGGAGGACAGAAGGACGACAAAACAACAATCTTACTAGGCCTTGTGTCATTCAGATCGCTCAAGTGCATGGGGTGGAGGAGAGAAGTGCCGTAGGGGAGGGGAGAGTGCAAGTAGCTAGTAAGTGTAGGCGGCAGGTGGCTCATAAGTGTAGAGAGTCAGGGGACTGTATGGTTGCAGACAGTCCCTTAAGTGGTTGCGGGGCCCAAAGGCAGTGCAAGGGCAACCAGTCATGCAGGAGCCTGGTCCTTTAAGTTCAGTGGGTGGCCAGGTAACCAGTATGTGCAGCAGACATGGACATCAGCACAGGAGAAGGAGAGAGAAAGCGGAATCAAAAAGGAAGGTCTTGAGTTGCTTCCGGGACCTTAGGTGGTCCTGCTCAAGATTGAGAGAGGCAGGGAGGCTGTTCCAGAGGGAGCTCCCAGCTGAGGACAGAGATCTACCCCCCACTCTCTGCCTTGAGAAGCGTCTGACCCTAAGAGAGTTGGAGGTGGATGAACGGAGGGCTTGAAAAGGAAGATGCTTAGGAAGACAACATTGGATATAGGGCCTCATTACACGTTATGCGGTAAACCATGGTGCTATTGGCACCATGGTTGCCGCTGGTACCATACCGGTACCACCATGGAGAAAAGGGGAATTACCACCCCATTGCAAGGTTGGCGGGGCAGTAATTCCCCCTTTCTCCATGGCCCTTCCCCATTCCCATTTTTGCCCTATAGGGCTCAATGGGAATGGGGAAGGCGGTAAATACGGTACTGCGAATTGCGGTACCGTAATTAGCACCAAGGTCCCTATGCGGGTCCAATCTTTAACGGCTGGTAAAACCAGCGTTAAGGTGGGAACCCGCAAAGGGACCTCAGAATAGGGTGGTAAGGGTTTACCGGTACCGGTGCCCTTACCACCTACCTTGTAATGAGGCCCATAGTGTGGTCCTCGGTACCAGAAAGCCTTGTGGACGATGCAGAGGATCTTGAACTTGATCCTTGCAGCCACAGGGAGCCAGTGAAGAGATTTCAGGGCTGGAGAGATACAATCCCTGGGCTTGAGTCCATGGACAAGTCTCGCTGTCCTGTTCTGGATAATTTGTAGAGGGCGAAGAGTAGAGGCAAGCAGATTTATATGGAGGCTGTTGCAGTAGTACAGCCTAGAGAGGACCAGGGCTCTGGAGACAGTGAGCTTCTGGGGGAAAGAGAGAAAAGGAAGAATACCCATGAGGAGGTACAGCTGATAGTGTGACTTCTTAGAGACGTCAGAGATGTGAGGAGGGAAGGAGAGGGTGGAGTCGAAGATGACCCCAAGGTTCTTAGCCTCCCTGGAAGGAGCAGGTTGAGGACCCAGCGTCGGCGGCCAGAGTGCGGGAAGGCTGGAGCAAGAGTCCCAATGAGGAGGATCTCAGTCTTACTGGCATTAAGGCAGAGATCGTTGGAGGCACACCATTCCTGAATAGTGGACAGACAGTCTGGTATCAGAGAAGGAGCAGTGGAAGCTGAGGGGAGCCTGAAGGAGAACTGGCTGTCATCCGCATAACACTGAAAGTTAGGGCAGAAAGTAGAGATGCAGTTGGCCCGAGGCCCGAGGTGACAGGTAGTGGTTAAATAGCCAGGGAGAGAGGTTAAAGCCCTGGGGAACACCACAAGTAGAGAGAGATAGATGAGAGGAAAGACCCAAGTTGGATCTTGGAGGGTCGATCAGTGAGAAAGAAGGTCAACCAGGCAAGGGCCTGACCAAAGATACCCAGATTGTCTCAGAGACAATTGAGCAGGATGGCGTGGTTAACCGTTTCAAAAGCAGAGAATAGACCAAGGATAATGAGGACAGAATGTAGGTTAGAGTAAAGGTTGGAGAACAAGTCTTCATGGGTGTACAGGAGAGCAGTTTCCATGCTCCTGGCTGCTCTGACTGGTGGTCATGGAGACAGCCAACAGATTCAGTATGTAGATTAAGCTGGGAGAAGGCCAGCTTTTCCAGGAGTTTGCCCAGGATGAGAGATTGGCCGATAGTTTGCTGGAGAGGAAAGATAGGCAGAAGGCTTCTTAAGAAGGGGGTTTGCAAGGGAGTGTTTAAGGGGTGACGGGAAGGTTCCAGTGGCAAAAGAGTGATTGCAGACATCGGCCAGGGCTGGGGCAAGGGTGTCAATGTGGTCCTTGATGGTTCTGAAGGAGCAGGGGAGCACCTGCTTTGACAAGACTTTCATAGATCAGACTTGTCTAGAAACACTGTGGGGAGTGAACCAGTGGAAGGAGGAGAACCAGCCAGAGAGGGCTTAGAAATGTAAAGGGAGAGAAAGAGGAGGTAGAGGAAGAGAGAGTGGACATGATGTCCTGAGTTTTAGTGGTGAAATGAGATGCTACGGATGTGCAAAGGGCCTTGGAGGGAACAGGAGAGGTAGAGACTGAAGCAGGTTTGGCCAGCTCCTTGCAGATTTTGAAAGGTACGGCCGAGTTCTAAGAGGCTGCCAAGATGCGGGCGTGACTGAAGGGGGAAGAAAATGGTGAGGGAAGCAGAACAATGAGGGAAAGGGCAGCTAATAGGGGAGGGACAGTATACGCTATTTAGCAGCAAGGGATCTACAACAACCAGGGAGGAAACATTGGGGGACAGTTCACCTAGTCTCTGATAGGGTGTGAAGTGGTTAATGTGTGGACCTACGTGTTAAGGGGAGAAATTCCCTGAAGAGAAGGATCTTCTCCCTGAACTTTAGAAGTGATAGCCCAACTCTAATGATGATGGGAGGAGATTCCAGAGTCATGGGCTGTAGACACAGAAGACCTGTCTTCTGGTTCTCGCCTTCCTGCACCTCCGGAGTTCAATTCTGCATGTATCATTGCTTCTTGTGTATTGTAGGCCTCAGGAGATACAGAGTTTCTCAGTGAGGAAGTTTGGGGATTTCCGGGTAGCAGCCTAGTAGATGATGCAGCAGGATGAGTGTCGGGGTGATGTGGTCGAATGTGCAGAGTCATTTGAGATAAGACGAGCTGCAGCATGCAGGACACCTCTCAGGGGTGCTTTGGTAGTCACTGGGAGGCCTTCCAAAAGGGCATTGCCATCATCTAGGTGTGAGAGGTCCAAGGCCTGCTCAGTAGATCTGAAGTTGTTTTCTGGGATAAAAGGCTTGATTTTTCACAGGAGAGCGAGTTGTTACTAAGCTGTTTGTGTCCTCCTTGGTATGTTGGGTTTGAAGGAGAGGTGTCTGCCAGTGTCAAACCTAAGAGATTTGGCGCAGGTGGGCAGCTGGGGTTTGAATTATTGAGAAGCATAGCATAGAGCAAGTTATGGATGTCAGGGTGTTAAGAGTTGTTAGTCAGCAGTAGGAATTCAGTCTTGAAGGGGTTCCGCTTCTGGTAAGCACTAGACATCCGTGAAAGGATCAATGTGAGACTGGCCTTAAGCCTGTGGATTCCTTTGAGGGTGGAACTCTTGAGGAAGATCTGCATACCATCTGCGTATTGGTGGGTGTGGATGTTGTGTGAAGCGAGGAGAGTTCCAAGTGGTTCCATCTAAAGATCGAAGATCACGGGGGAAAGGACAAATCCTTGCGGGACTCCCCAGGTGGTTGGTAGGGTTGGTGATCTAGAGGAATCCATTTGTATGAACTGGCGGCCTTTAGCAAGGTAGTATTTGAAGCAGCTGAGGATGAACTCAAATATTCCCACGTGGAGATGTAGATTTTTGTTGAGTGTTTGTTGATTACTGTTTTAAATGCTGCTGAGATATCAAGGAGAGCAAGGATGGCCATCATTAAATGTTTTACAGGAATCATTGATCACCTTGATGATAGCTTAGCTGTTTCTGTGCTGCATCTTGTTCTGAAGCCAGATTTGTAGGACTGAAGGAGATTGTTAACCTCGACGTGTTGGAGGATTTGAGTGGCTACTGCTTTCTCAAGGATCTTACCTATGAAGGGAAGATGGGTGATGGGGCGGTAGTTTCTGATGTCGTCAGGATCCAATGTTGGTTTCTTGAGAAGTGGGAGGATTTGTCTAGTCTCAAGGGACTAGGGGAGGATGCCTTGGGTAAGGGAGCTGTGTATGATTGTTAGGTCTCGGGGGAGTGCTTCAGCCAGAAGGATCTTGCGTACAGAAAAAGAGGATTACGTCCATGTGCAATGTTGACTTGAGGGATGCTAAGGTGCCAGTGAGATCTTCAATAGTGAGTGTCTTGAAAGGTGTCCAGGTAGTTTTGGTTTTTCGGAGATGGGATGTGTAGTGTGCTGTCAGTTGTGGCGTTAGCGTCTGTGTTGGCAGGTCATACTGACCTTGATGAAGGAGAAAGACTTGATTGCACTGGATTTTTCTATGGATTATTGTACAGGTAGGTCAGGCAGAATGTTGATGGAGTTCTTGATAGCTTTGAAGAGGGCTCTGCTATCATTGTTGGCCTTGACAATGGTCTTTTGGTCATAATTGGCCATGGCAGTGGTGATCAGTTGTATGCGTGTAGCACAGTGTTTCTCAAGCAGAAACTGGATAGGCCAACGATATAAAAGCAGGACTAACCCACGACAGTGACTGACAGCTGTGATTACACTTTAGTAGTGGGGAAAACAGAGTGGTCGGGTGGGAGTGGTGTTGTGATTCTAGGCATTTACTCTGGGCTTATACTGTGATATACCTGTGACTTTAAGGACACTAAATACAAAGGTGCTTTTGCTCAGATTGATATTGTAGTCCTTTCTGGAAAGCAGTTTATCTGAGCAGTGTATGTGGTACAATTGGTTAGTACTATGAGGTGCTAACTGATAGGATGGTGGTTCAAGTCCACACAAGGGCGGTTGGCTTCAGGCATTACAATTAAATCACCAATTATGTTTATTTAATGTATAGCAAATAAATGAAGAGGTCTGTTTGTAAAAAGGAGGTTGAAACTCATTTCTTCCAGGATGGGGTTTTTAAATCAAAAACTCTGAGGTCAGGGGGACAGATTTTTGAACTTTGGGACAGTCCTGGCAAAACTGGGACATCTGGTCACCCTACAGACATATCATTGATAAATGAAGAATTCACCTGAATGCTTTAATTGTTAGGCTTTGCAGGAACTCTGAAGAAGTTTGTTTGTTTGTTTTATTTCTATAGCGCACCGAACCTGGAGGTATCAGGGCTCATTGGAACCGTTACAAGTGTTACAGAAAGGCATGATCACAGAATACAGAAAAATACAATAAAACAATGAGTAGGACAATTGGTTACAGGTGATGTCCAGTCATGGGAACAATAGCAGTGTAGAGATAAATAATGTACAGTATGTGCTCTTGGCGGTGCTGAAAACCTATTCTTTGCGTAGGTACATCTTAGTTAGCCATAAGATAGATTTTCTTCTGAAGTCAGAGAAAGACTGGGTCATCTTCAGGGAGGGTGGGAGTGAGTTCCATAGCTGGGCTGCCATAACTGGGAAACTGTTTCCTCCTGCTTTTTTAGTTTGTACCTGGGACTACCAGACAGGAGGTATTTGATGACCTGGTGACCCATACTGAAGATCTGATGTTGAATTTTTCAGTTAAGAATGGAGGGGCTACATGGTTCAGGGATTTGTACATGAGACATGGTTTTGAGTTGGATCTTATCCTTGATCGACGGCCATTTATGCTGTCTTCTTGTTTGGGAGATATGTTCTCTCCTTGATATACTCAAAGCAGTCCTAAGTGAATTATTTTTCAGGATTTGTAATTTATTGATAACGTACTTACTTGCACCTAAGTAGAGTCCCTTACAATAATCCAATTTGGATAGGAAGAGGGCTCTGGCAAGTGTAAGGTAACACTCCTTAGAGAGCAGAGGTTTGCAAGCCCTTATCAATTTACCAGTATAGGCAGTAGCCGAAGCTGTGGCGTTAACTTGTTTTTGTAAATTGAGTGTGGAATCTAGAGAAAAACCTAATGTTTTTAGCTCTTTAGCCACTAGGATATTGTTCCCATTGATATTGAAAGAGGCATAATCTGTGTTGAGTTTATTCAGGTTAGCTGGGGATCCTATGATCAGAAGCTCGGTTTTATTGTCATTCATGCAGAGGCCATGGGTGGCCATCCATGCCTGAAAGATTAGATACATTGTGTTCACTAGTGTACATCAGTGTCATAAGTATCCGTTAATGGGAGGAGGATCTGGGTGTCCTCTGCATAGTTAGTGTAGCTGACATGGAGATGGTCCAGGTCATCGAATAGGGGCCTCGTGAAAATGTTGTACATAGTCAGTGATATGCAGAAGCCTTGGGGGACTCCACATGTAATGGGAATGGGGCCAGCTGCTGCTGATCGTGAAAAGACTCTCATTGTCCTGTTATTTAGAAAGGATTGGATCCATGTAATAGCGTTCTGAGAAACATGAGCTGCTGAAGTGAGGTGATTGCATAGTACTCTATGGTCGACCAGATCAAACACAGCCAATAAATCCAACAGAAGTAACAATGTGATTTTCCCATTGTCTTTGAGTTCGGCAATCTGGGTTTTTAAATCAGTCAACGCTGTTTCATTACCATATTGAGGTCTAAACCCAGATTGCCAAGTCCGTAGGAGATGGTTAGTCTCTAAGTCTTCATGGATCTACAGTTATGCTACCCTATCCAGTATCTTCAGTAAGGACAGGACCATAGTGATTGGCCTGTAATTTGTCGGAAGTGTAGGGTCCAGTGATTGTTTTTTAAGGAGGGGTAGAATCCACGACTCCTTTAAGTTGATGGGTACAATACGAGAAGTAAATGAAGCATTAATTAGTTTGGATATGAATGGCGCCATGTCTCTAGTGGCATCTTTAATTATTTGAGCCGGGCAACTATCTCCTTGGCACCTTGAGGGTTAAAGGGATGCAATAATTGTTTTTACCTCCGGGACGGAGACTTTGGAGAATTAAAAGCATTGGGATGGTTTAATAGATGGCTTTTGGGTGTGGTGTGGAGTATCTGAGTTTTGTAAGTTTAGGCATTTGTCAGCAATTTTACTTTGCAGTGTGCCTATTTTATTGGTGAGAGCATTCTGAATGTTTGTGCACCAGAGTTTGTCCTTTAGGCATGGATCCGTAGGGGTAATGGGTGTCTCCATCTCTCTACGGATAACAAAGAGCTCTTTAGTGCTGGAGCTAGTTTGATTAATTCTATTGTTGTACGACTCGCGTTTAGTATGAAGTATCTCTTCCTTGTATTTAGCAGATAAATTAATCAGATTGGTTTTATTCTCTGCGGAAGGGAGGTGTTTCCATAGAGTTTCCAATTTTCTTTTTTCAGCCCGTAAAGATTTTAACTGCGGAGTGAACCAGGGGTTCAGGTAAACTCTTGGTTTGCCTTTGCACATTTTGAGAGGGGCGATAATGTCCAATGCCTTGGTCATAGTGGAACAATAGATCTCTACTAACTTGTTGGGATCAGTGGTGCCCTCTAGGGAATTCAGAGTAGGGATCACTTGTGGCAGGATAGCATCCGCTGTAATGTTCCGTTTGTTCCTTGTAGGACATGGAGGCGCTATCAGGTTATTTGTATTTGTATTTTGTTTATTTATAATGCGCAAACCAGCAGGCCCTGGGGCATCAGGGCTCAATTTGTACAAAGTTGCAGAAAAAGAAATACAGACAATAAATTACATTACAAAATTTACAGTAACAGCATATTAACCATCTTTCTAATTACATATATAACAGAGATTACAGTGCCACTAAGAATAACAGAGGATATACCCTAGGGTGTACAGTAACAGTACAGCGGTAGCAGGCCAATAATAGTATCATAGGAAGCAGACCGGAGTATGTGAGACAGACGCAGAGCATGTCTTATTGCTGATCAAAGAGCCACAATTTGGTTTTGGTCTTAAAGGCGTTGAAAGAATCTTCAGCTCTGATAGTGGGAGGGAGGGTGTTCCATAGTTTAGAGGCTAGGACAGGGAAGCTGGTGCCCCCTGCTTTTTGAAGCTTAAACCTAGGCATCGATAGACAATGAGCCTGGGCAGTTCTTAGTGGTCGGGCGGTAGAGTGGCGAGATAGCCGACTACAGAGATAGATCGGGACTTTGTTGGCCAGGCATTTGTGCGTTAGGGCAAGTGTTTTTAAGGAGATTCTCTGTTTGACAGGTAACCACTTTAAGTTGGTTCTGGCTTCTGAAATGTGGTGGTTGCGGGGGATGTTCAAAGCCGCTCGAATGGCGTTATTCTGGGTGGTTTGGAGTTTGCTCAAGTTCTCTTGGCTGGTACCTAAGTAAAGAGCACTGCAATAATCAATTTTTGCCAAAATGAGGGTTCTAGCTAGTGTGACACTGTTGGGGCTGGTAAGAAACGGCCTGCAGGCTGCAATAAGTTTGCACGTGTAAGCAGAGGCAGACCTAACTGCATTTATTTGTCTGGATAAGGATAGGGTGGAGTCAAGGTAAAAGCCTAACGTTTTGGTGTCTTTTGAGACACGTATGGTATTACCGTCTATGGTGAATGACTGATAGGACGGCTCCAGTTTGCTCAGGCGTTGTGCGGTCCCAGGATAAGGAGCTCCGTCTTATCGTCATTTAGACATAGCTGGTGTTGGGCCATCCAGGCCTGGATGACCAGGTAGACGTCATTGATGGCCTTGGTGTCAGCTAGATAATCACCTGAGATGGGAATGAGTATCTGGGTGTCATCCGCATAGTTAGTGTAGGAGACACCCAGATAGTCAAGCACATCAAAGAGTGGTTTCGTAAAGATGTTGTAAAGTGTAGGTGACACGCAAGAACTCTGAGGTACGCCGCAGTGTATAGGGGAGGGGTCCGCGGCTGCGGATGGTGCAAAGACCCTCATGGTTCTGTTGCTCAGAAAGGATTTGATCCAGGCCGCAGTGGAGGAGGAGAAGTTGGCAGCTGAGTGGAGGTGCCTGCAAAGGATCTGGTGGTTGACCAAATCAAATGCGGCAGAGAGGTCGAGGAGTAATAGCATTGCTAATTTGCCTTTGTCCTTCAATACTTCGATCTGGGGTTTTAGGTCTATTAGAGCAGTTTCAGTCCTGTGTCTGGGCCGAAATCCGGATTGTCGTAGACCTAGCAGATTGTTGGATTCCAAGTAGTTTTGGATCTGAATGTAAGCTGCGCGGTCCAGTATCTTAAGCAAAAACGGTACTGTAGTGATCGGTCGGAAGTTCGTAGGTATACTTGGGTCAAGGGAAGGTTTTCTGGGTAACGGGATCACCCACGCGTCCTTAAGGTTGTCCGGGACAATACCTGTTTTAAAGGAGGAGTTGATGAAGGCCGTAATGAATGGAGCTAGATCATGGGCAGAGTCCTTAATGATGGGAGCTGGGCAAGGGTCACCTTGGCAGTTGGATGGTTTAATTCTCAGGATGACATTTTCTACCTCAGTAACAGTGAGCGGTGAGAAGGTGAAAGGTATGGTGTTAGCATTGTCTGACGGGAGGGACCTAGCTGGGAAGAGTGCGCGGTTGTCAAGCTTCAGGCTGTCCTACTTGTCTTTAATTTTGGATTGAAGCATGGAAATTTTATTTAGTAAGGCTGCTTGAATGCTAGCACACAAATTACTATCTTTCGTGCATGTGTCAGGAGGGGAGACTGGGGTTTCGAGCTCTTTTAGGATTCTAAAGAGTTCCTTGGAGTTAGAATCGGCTTGCAAAATACGATTGTTAAGCAACTCTTTTTTAGCAGTGATGATGGCATCTTTGTAGGTAAGGGAGGCAAGAAGGAAGCCATCTTTATGCTCATCAGACGGGTGGCTTTTCCAGCGATTTTCCGCACAGCGTTTAGCTTTGCAGAGGATTCTTAGCTGTTGAGTGAACCATGAGTTAAGATGTGCTTGTGGTTTGGCCTTCCTAGGATTGATGGGTGCTATAGAGTCTATAGCCGTAAGCATAGTTTGGTTATAGGTGTCTGCTAGGGAGGTGGGATCAGAACATGAGTTGGTAGCCGCGTTGAGGGAAGGAAGTAGCAGTGGGAGGAGTTGTTCCTTAGTTATGTTTTTTTTACTACGAGTGGGGAGTGCTGGGACTATCTGTGTCGGAGCCCGCGGGGTAGCTTCAATGTTCAAAGTTATGATGTGATGGTCAGACCATAAGCAAGGGGAGTTGTTGAGGACCTGAATTTTCAGAGTATTAGCTGAGAGAGTAAATGACAATAGATAATGATATGTCCAAGATTGGGGTCTAATAAATGTAATTATAGTATCACAGTTAAGGTTGGCTACCCAATTTAGGGTCCTTCCTTTGTCATGGGGTAACTAATATACAATTTCATTTTTAAATAAATACTGTGTTGAAGGCTGTCTCGAAATGGTACTTTTATTACTCTCAGCTGGTAATGTTTTGATTATGGCAAAAACCTTTTTCAGTATATTCGCCAATTCATTTCCGTTTTACTTGTAAATTCGAATTTCTAGCATACAACCCCTCCCAAATGTTGTTGGGGACCTAAGGAAGTAAGCACATGGGATTTGCTATCTGTGTTTTCAGGGACATGGCATAATAATGCTCATGCTCCCTATGCAGTGAGTACATTCCAGAGATACACCACCTTGTGCATTGGACACCTGCTCTCCAGCTGTCTCTTCATGCTCCCCATGCAGTGAGTGCATTCCAGAGATACACCACCTTGTGCATTGGACACCTGCTCTCCAGCTGTCTCTTCATGCTCCCCATGCAGTGAGTGCATTCCAGAGATACACCACCTTGTGCATTGGACACCTGCTCTCCAGCTCTCTCTTCATGCTCCCCATGCAGTGAGTGCATTCCAGAGATACACCACCTTGTGCATTGGACACCTGCTCTCCAGCGGTCTCTTCATGCTCCCCATGCAGTGAGTGCATTCCAGAGATACACCACCTTGTGCATTGGACACCTGCTCTCCAGCTGTCTCTTCATGCTCCCCATGCAGTGAGTGCATTCCAGAGATACACCACCTTGTGCATTGGACACCTGCTCCCCAGCTGTCTCTTCTCTTAGTGCTGAGCCCCATAGAATACAGTTGAGTCCCACAATGTATTCAATACAATTGTACACATAGCTCCTCTACCTTTTCCTACTCATGACTTCCTGTGCATCATATCTATCCCTCACCTTCATCCAACTATCTACCCAACTTTACTTCTCCCTGCCACTACTGAATGTTCTATAATACTCCTCCTTTGCCTATCTGATAGCACATTTGTTTCTCCCAAACAGCATTGCTAGTTCCCAGATGAAACTTCATCCATTCCAGTTTGGACTGCCATGTCATATTGCAGAAAGCTATGGTTTCTGAAGGGATCCCCAGTGACTCAGAGGTTAGACCATGTGTTTACAAACTGCAGGTTCAAGTCCCCTCATTGGCCTGAAAATAGTCAAATTGGTAGGTTCAGCTGTGCATTGGGTGGACAAAGGTAATATTTCTGTGTGTAATGCTTTTTTACTGTTATACAAATATTGTTTTTTATCTTTATTTCCATTTCAAATGGCTCAGACCAGCACCTTTGTTTATCCCAACCGGCATTGCTAGTTCCCAGGTGCATCTTCATCCATTACACCTTTGACTGCCATGTCATAATGCACAACAATATGCTCTCCGGAGCAAGACCCAGTGACTCAGACGTTAGAGCATGCAGGCTCGGACTGGCCTATAGGGCTTTGCCCGAAAGCGCCAGCCAATGATTCTATAATGGGCCAGGTATTTGTTTACAGCATGGACCACTTTTGGACAGAGTAGGCCGGTTTCATTTGTTTCCACACTAGTTTTAACCAATTTTACTACGCCTTGGATAGTACTCAAACAGTCTGTTCTGGATAGTAATCAATAGTAATGTGTGATTGTGGGCCACTTTTTCATTGGCGCCTGTACTAATTTCATGCCCCAGTCTGACCCTGCCTTGGTGCACCTCGTTGGGAAGTGGACGTGGGATCAAAATGCACAGGTTACACTGTGTATGACTTTTAGCACACAAAACGTAAAGGCAGGCAGCAAAATGCTGGTGTATGGTTTGTTTAGTTGATCTTAAGATTTTTACCTTCTCCCAGTACACCAGTAGATTTTTATATTTTTATATGAAAAGGGGTAATCACACAATACCATTTACATTATTAACCTTCCTAAGCAGCTGAATGACTAAAAACAGCAGAGAAAAGAGTTATTTTAAAATATAAACAGTTCTTCCAAAATATAAAAGTCTGTGTTGTGATGGTTCTATGGCAGGCATGGCAGCAGCATGTGGGGTGAGTCCCCAATGTTTTTGGGGATGGGCAGTTTATGCTAGGGGCAGTCCAGCATTGATGGCAGCCTGGGAGCAGGGTCCAAACCAATGCTCCACCCACACTGCACCTGGCAGATGCAGCCCTGGGAGTCTCAGAGGCCTGTCTTGGCAGGGGCCAGGCTTTAAATCATTACACAGCGCTCCCCTCTCTATACCAGAGAGCGCTGAGCCTGACAGAGCGAGAGAGGGGGCAATGACTGGGGGCGCTTACCGCTCACGGAGCACTGTGGAGCCAGGCCACCGCAGTGACAGGACTGCCAGGAGGCGGTAGTGGGTTCTAGCTCTCCCCTACCTGTCAGGGTCAGCTTGGGTCCGCAGAGGTGAAAAAGAACCAGCAAAGGTACGGGTGGAGCACTGTTCCACCCTCCTCAGTGAAGGTTGAGACCAACTGTCCCCAAGGAGCTCTGCTCGCGCCACAAACGTTTTCCTTTTTTTTAATTAATCTCTGTGCTGCATCATACACGGGTGCCTTTCACTCTACTTGTTGCATGCTTCCCCCCCATTTAAATATCACAAACCTTGAGGATAGCCTTGGCCTGATTTATAAATCTATCCAGCTAACACCTAGCTCCACACACTTTCCACTCTGCATCCAACCTGAGACTGGGTGATCTGCTCCTCACTGTTTCCTCCCTCCCCCGATTGCTTGGAGATCCCTTTCCCGCCTTCCCATTCCAAATACACTAATAATAATAATAATAATAATATTAAAATAATTGAGCCATGATTTCTAGCTAGAGGCCACCTGCCACAGTACCCTATAATTCCTAGGTTCATGTCCTCTTCTCTCACTGCTAGTGTCAGCTCAAACTCAACCTGGACTCAACCTGGACTGGGAGCGGTTGGTTCCGTTGTAATGTCTTGATGTTCCTTGGCTGTACTCCTTGTAGACAGGTAACTCTCCTAATTGTTGCTCAATGATGAATGGTGGAACCTCCCACTTGTCTCCCAGCTTGTTCTGTCCACTCTTTTCCAGGCTATGGATCAACACACAATCGCCAGGCGGAAGAGCGTGAAACTTAACCTTGGTGTTTTAGCAGCGTTTGTTTCCCTCTGTTGCCTTCTCCACAGCAACTTGGACAAGCTGATGACCTTGCTCTAGTTGATGTTTCAGCTGCTTCACATAGCTGGCATAGTTCTTGTCACATGTTCCATCTGCGGATACTGCAAAATACAAGTTTACAGGCAGTTGGGCATCTCTTCCCAACGTCAAGTAGTATGGTGTAAACCTGGTGGCTTCATTCTTGGAACAATTATAACGATGGGTCAAATTAGCCACATGCTGACACCGCCTGTTCTTATCAACTGGCATTAGGGTGACCAGCATCGGCGAGAGGGTTTGATTGAACCTCTCTATTTTGGCATTCCCCTAAGATTGGTATGGAGGCATACTGGTGTTCTTGATGGCAACCAGCTCCAGTATCTGCTTTACAAGTGTCGACTCAAAATCCGGTCCCTGGTTGGAATGAATCCTTACTGTCCAACCATAGTGCACAAATGATTTCTCCCTCAGCACCCTGGTAACGGTGGTGGCACACTGATCATTAGGAAGGAACACCTGCGTGTTCCGAGTAAAGTGGTCTGTCACCAGCAGGAAATTCTGCACACCTTGCCTGTCCATCTCCAACATGATAAAGTCGATGTAGTTGAGGTCCATGTGAACCCTGCAGGTGATGAAAATAAGCAGCATGATGAGTTGCAGTCTTCTTGGTGACATACCTGGAACTGTGCTGACAATAATACTGCATATCTGCTGCTAGTGTAGGCCAGAAAACCCTCGAGTGGACCAAACAAAAGATCAGTCACTGCCAAGATGTCCATGCTGGTCGAGAAATGCATACACTACTGATCAATAGATCCTCTGTGGTAAAACCAGGCAATGCAATAGCCAAATTCCAACTTTACTTACCTTATTTAGGATTCCTCCCATCTGCACAAGTGTCTTCCACTCCTTCAGCATTGCAGCCTGTTCTGGGTCATGATAGCCATCGATGTCCGGAAGCATCCAGCTTAACTGACTTCAACACATACATCAGGGGGTTGTTGTCTCTCTCTCTGGTCTCTGAAAGTCGCACCATAGAGGTAATCCTGGAACTTGTCTGTGAAAGCCCACCTCAATACCAGAAATGCCAACTTGACTGGGCAGTTCCTCTGCTATGCATGCAGACCTCACCAATCTCGTCTCATCATTGTTCTCCTGGCAAAGGACAGCTCCCAATCCCTGCAGACTTGCATCAATGTGTGTGCAAGATGGAAGGCAACTGAGGATCCGTGTAGGCCATGACTGGAGGGAGGATTCAAGGAGCTCAAGTGGTGAGGGTCTGCTTGAGCCCCTCAAATGCCTCCTGGTATTGGTTGGTCCACCTATCATCAAAGGGCTCATGTGGATGGTATAAATGGTCTACAGAGTTGATGGTAATCAATGATAGGAGAAGTGTAGGGGTTCTTGGACTCTTGGATGATCCCTGCCTCCAGAAGATCCTCCGGGTAGTGGTGTAAATACTCTACATCTCCTGGGTCTAGGCATCATAATCACTCCCTGAAGGGCATCTCGTCACTCACACAAATCCAGTATTGCACTGTTTGGGCCTTGCCGATGTCCCAGGGGCTGGTGGAAAAAGCCTTGGCGCACATGGCGACCTGTTCTCTCAGGTGGTCTGGGTCCTGTTCTGACATCAGTAGCTAAAGTCCAAGGTCTTCAAATCCAGTACCTGTCATGATGCATGTCCCCAGTCTTCAGGGCCAAGCCAGCCTTTACAAGTTGCAGGCTTCCAATGGGGCTTTAAAGGCCACAAATTGTTATCAGAAGCTCTCCTGGAGCCAACCCTGGCACCTTTGGCACCAGGTTCATGCTATTTGACCACATGGAATAAGGTTCCAGTGAACATGGAGCCACACATAGCCCAGTCCTGAAGAACTGAGCTATGCAGTCTAGTTTCTAGGGTGTGGCTGGTCCTGGAACTACTTTAGCTGGGACTACTTTACCTGGGCTATATAAACCACACCCAAAGAGCAGAACACGCTTTGCGTTATTCTGCACTCCTGCAGCATAACGCTCACCGTGCCAGCTCTGCTCCTGCTTACCTGGACTTCAGCCACACCCTGTTAACTTCATCTGGAACCACGGACCATCAGCACCTGCCGAACAAGGGAAAAACAAGAAGAAGAACATTAGTTAAGTTCTTACCTGAGAGAAGCAGTCTTTCCAATTCCATCCGCCGCTCCTGAGGACCACCGCACCTGCAGAAAGGAGACAAGAAGAGAGAACGAAACTTACCCGGAGGCATCAGTCATCTCAGGATTCCATCGAAGCGGTCCACGCGGTCGCTACTCTGGAGCATCACCACACCTGCAGAGGAAGGAAAGAGAGACACCAGGTTAGCCGTGCAATAGAAAAATACTTATTTTAAAGTACATTATTTTAAAGTACATTTCGAAGCCGCGCTCACGCGCTAGCACTCACCTGCATAAATACTGCTCGACGCCGTATTCAGGAGTCCGTTGCTTAATCTGGCATCTCCAAGACCGCTTCTGCAAAATAATAAGGACAATAGTGAAACATTGGCAACAAGAAGAAACATTTAAGCAAAAACAGTTACCAAGAACCAATTGGTACCAAGACTTACTTACGGAGTCACAGCTGGTCTGGATTCCACTACAGGCCGTAGGATCAGTGAAGGAACTAGATCCAGTGAAGGTGCCTAAGAACATTAAAGCACCCCTGCATTCAGATGCAGGACGAAGAGCCCAACGTTAAGATACCTAAGGTGAGACATAAGCACAGAGGGAAGCAGTTGGAGGTTTGAGGGAGGTGGGAGTCTTGCCCACCCTAAGCAGCAAGTTAATTTCCCCGTTCATCACTTTAGGGTAGCGCCCAAGCGTGAGTGAAGCAGTGGGACAGGAAGAGACGCGCGCAGACGTTCACCGTTCAGCTTTGTGCAATGCCCCTGTGGAGACCAGGTGAGCGTAACAGTACCTTCTCTGATTGGCTGGTAGCAACACCTGCTAGGGCTACAGGAGGGGTCAGGTGTGACTGGATGATGATGATGATGCATTATGGTAAACATATGGTCCTATTGGCCACATTAATGACCAATACCTTGATGGTCTTGAGGCACATGCTATCCATTGTCACCATGCTCTCTTGTACTAATAAACCCCTTGGGAACTCCCCTAATTCTGATGACTCCATCACCAGACATCTTGGGTGTTGCTCCCCACTGAGTCACACTCTGGCAGGAACCCTCACTGTGGCATGTGCCAGGACTGTGATCTGGTCCAACCAGTTGTTGTGGACATCTACAACGGGTCCATCAGGTAAATCTCTGGACCGAATATCTATCTGCAAGCATGCCTACTGGCACATAGGGTGCATGGGTACTGTGCTGACATATCGTGGTTCAGCCATCTCCCAACATAGTGCAGCCAATGCATTGAACATTGAGGAATTGGTTCTAATCACCACCAGTGAGTGGGTTCCTCACTCCGGTTGCTACACAACAAAGCCATGGAGACGATGGAGGTGCTGGCTCCAGCTACATTGCATGGAAATTGCAGCCTGCATCAGATGTACGCCAGATATTTGTAGGGGGGATCTCTCTTGCAGAGGAGGATCAGTCCAGTCAAGGGATCCAATGGGATATCAGTTAAGGGTTTTCTATAAAACCATTCATACACAATGTTCATCTGTGAGCTGCTTTGCAATAGCGTTTGTGCCTGCTATCCATCAATGGTAACTTTCACAGTGGCTGGTGGTCATGGGAGCCCTTTAGGTATAAAGTGTTCCAGTGCTTCTCTTGATGGTAGTTAGATTACAGGTGATCTACCTCACAGGTGGGCTAGCCAGTTTGGGTGGATGCTGGTTCTCAGATGACTTTCCCACAAGTGGTGCCACTGCAGCTTTGGACCTGTCTGGTGGCACAGACTTGCAGTTCTTTGTCTTTACACTGTCGGTGCATAATAATTGTGAGGATTCAGTTGCTCCTCCGTCTGGTCCTCACTGGCGTTTCCCACCATTGCGCATGTTGGAATGTTGAAGGCCTGGAACTTCTCTGCAACTCGGATGTAATCTGGTGGGTTTGTGCACATATAGAAAGTGCTGCTCTGCTGTCCACACCTTTGGCAGAACTGCCCGGACTGCAGCGGTGCTGTCACCATTGGTATACTTTGGGCAGCCGTGATCCTTGAGCTCGAAGAGCTGGCATTTCCTCTCCTGGGCGGAGAGTGTAGAGTCTCTTCCAAGCTCTGGTAGCATGGGTGACCCTAAAGGCAGTGTCCTGGCTGGCGCCCTCTGCAGCTGCATCACCAAGCTGGTCTGATTCAATTTCACAACTTGATGTCTCCGATCATATCCTGGGGCTGTGTAAGGAGACACCAGTTGACTAGGTAGACTATACACTGTGTCCTTCATCTCTCCTTCCGGGCCAGTTCATCAAAGAAAGGTGGTTTCGGGATCCGTTCTCAGAGTCGTAGCTGCAGAAGCATCAGCAGCACTGATCTTGCTACACACATTACGTGTTGCTGCCTGACCAGTTTCAGGTTGTTTGGCTCAACCTCCTTCTGCTTGTAAGGCAGCTGCAGAATCAGTTCAGTTCTGGCCATATATTCTGAGAGACTTTCACTGTGTTGGAGGTGGTTGGCATAATACTTAAATGTCAGCTCTAGATCTGACACAGTGGCTCCAAAGCCTCTATTCAGCATGAATAATGTCCTTTGATGTGGGGTTTGGGTGTGTGGCAAGACATCAGAGACTCTCAAGAGCACAGCGCCTTGTCTCCCTGTCAGGAGCTCTCCAGTCGTGGATTATCTGGTTGGTCTGGTCCACCCTTAACCAATATTCCTCTTCACATCTCGGGGTCGGTTTCTCAACTGAGAAGGGACTCAGGCAGATATAAGGTCCATGTTCTGATGGTGTCATGATACCCTCCATTCAACATATGCTTGACAGCATTCGCCATGAGGATGCGTTCAGTATGGTGCCTCTATCCTCTGGTGTAGAACTGGTGCGTGCTACACCCAGGTGAACTAGGGTTGCTTGTGGGTGCAGCTATGATGGCACCTACAGTGGTCACTGCAGGGTGAATGTGTGCAGTGTTGGTCAAGGCAGGGCAGGGCTTGAGCTAGGCATAGGTGGTGTGGATGGTAGGCTAGCCTATAACACTGGCCAGATGTTGAATGCCCAAAGAGGATAGGACACTATTGAGTCACACATGTGGATGGTAAGGGGCAATGTCTCAGGGTCGACTTTCTTAGGGCCATGGCAGACCAGGATGCTGGTCTCTGCTAGGCCAAGGTCTTTACCCAAGCACTTGACCTAGCCTGTGAGGGACTCGACGGACATGGTCATTTTGAGCACCTGTTGTAGGGGTGTGCTCCATGGGACATTGCCTATAATGAATTAATGGTCAGTCTTAATCCCCTCACGCTCAGTCCAGCTGTCTACCGGAACCCAATTCATGAAGCTGGTGCCTGGCTATCTGCTGTGGTGGCAAATCACAATTAATTCAAGAATATAAACAAATCCCTATCCACAAATGCGCACAAAAAACCTATTTACACGATAGAAAAATGGAAACGTACACTAGAAATATGTACACTAACCCTGAGAAGAGAAAGGGTAGGTATGCCTAGGTCAAGGTAGGGTAGGATGGGATAGGTATAGCACTCCAGAGGTGAGCTCAGCAGTGCCTCCAAGAAATATAAGGGGGTGGTCTTGCCACTCTCCAACCATGTATCCCCATAAGGTTTGGTGGTGAAGGTCATGATGGCTAGCTTCCAAACCACATTTCCCCCTTTTGTCTCCTGACAGGGGAGCAAGGGGCTGGATGCACAATATATCAACTACGGGCATCCTTGCCCTGAAAGCACAGAATGCATCCTGTAGCTTGGCCAAGTTATCTTTTGAATTTTTCGCTGTGGTCTCTGAAGCAACAACAAATCTCCTAAATGGAGAGTTGAGGGACAGCTTCAACATGCCTGTAAAGAAGGACAGTCATGGATTTCACGCTAAATAAATGGGCACAAGAAGTAGGTGAAATGTGGCAAAAGACCTCACAGTTGCACAGAAGAGAAACTAAAGATATTTGGACTCATTACGAGTTGGGTAGTGCAGTAAAAATGCAGCAGTAATAGCATTCATGCCACATTACCACACCACCCAACTATGAGTTTGGCAGAAATGTAAAAGATTCACCTCCAGCAATGAGCTGGAGGTAAATCTGCTGACTTTCTACCCATTTTCAGCGAAATTACTGGGGTGGAATTACTGCTGCAGTAATTCTGCCAAAATGCCCCATAGAGTGCAATGGAGTCTGAAAAAATGGGAACATACTCCGCCGCCACCACATGTGATCCAGCGGTAAATCTGCCAGACCAAGTGTTTATAACGGTAAGACCAGTGGATTTACAGCAGAATACCGCCCAACTCGTAATGACCTCCATTGTCAGGTGAGATTTCATTCAATTTCTGATTTGGCCATGTACTAAGCAGAGGTTGATGTAAAATTGCTGTTACATGAGTTCAAGTTAACATAAAACACACTCAGGCCTATAAATACTTTCTTAAATTATTTCAACATCTTCACCAACCCTCTCTTCTACTTCCTTGAAGAATTATATATCTGTAAGGCATTTAATATCAAAGAGCCCACATACAAAAAGTTTAATATCATAATACATCTTCATTAAGGAGACTTCAACATCATCACATACTATCCATTGTTAGGCAGAAACCTGTGCAGTTCCCTCTGGGACCGCTGTAAAATGTTTAAGACTACAGGTGTTGGCAGTAAACCCAATTGGTAGTAGTCTGTACCACCCAGAGTTACCTGGTAGCTGTGGCTGAGCAGTCAGACTTCTCTCAAGAAGAGTTAGGCAGTATATAGAGCATACACAGTAGGGCGGATAACACAATAGAATAAGCAAACACTGACCAGAGCTTTGGTATTAAAAAGTATAGATTTATTTATTTAAAACACAATTTGTAAAAATACACTAACACTAATGAGGCAAGCAATTTCAAACACAGTCACTGTAAGTATATACAACCCCCTTATAAATATTCGACAAGTCTAGGTTCAAGACACCACTTATTTTCAGACAGAGGTGAGCGCATAACCAAGATGGCACTCTAATATTTGTTAAAAAGGGAGGGAAAAAGGCAGGGTATGAAACCAACTCAGTACCAACACTTTTAAGAGACAAATGCAAGTCAGGCAGGCAAAATCTACTGTATATCACAGAAAGTCAAGGGCCAGGCCCACTCTTGGAGAGAGCAAGGCTGAATGTCTCAAACAGCACAGTGGAAAAGCACTTCCAGTCTTTGTAGAAATATGTCACAGAACGGTTGGACCAGTTTCGAAAAAGAAAGTTTAAGAAGGTCTGGAGGACGACCCAGTGGAAAGGTGAGGATTTACAGGACACCCCACTCTAACCGTTACAAGGGAAGTCAGGCGGACACAGTACCTTTAAAGTGGGGAGACAGCTCCAGTGGGGGCAGTTGTTCCTGGCAGCGGATGCAAGTCAGGGCTTTGCCTGGAGGAAGAAAAGATCTCGACGTGGAGGAAAGCTGAAGATCGTTGCACTGCCAGGGAAGAAACCAGCCGCGGAGTTCTCGGTCACAAGGCACCACCTTTTGTTCACGGTCCCGTGGTAAGTGTGGCTATCCGGTTGCCGGGGTGCTTGGCACGGGCAATTCGACCACACGACGTCGGGGGTGACGGAAAGAAAGGCAAAACTGGTTGTTCCCACCAGTCAAGGGAAGAAGACTCTCCAGCAGGGAGATCTCCTCTGTCGTTGGGAAGTGGTGAGTCGGTTCAGCAGGGCTCCACCGGTGGTGGTGTCGTTGCAGGTCGGCTCAGCTTCTCCCTCTTCGGATTCTTAGGTCCTGTGGCGACTTCTGAAGTTCCAGTCCCCAAAGGCCCTGCTTTTATGCACCAAAACCCCCATTCACACACCCTAAGTGTCAATCAAACATGCTAAGTGGTGAGCACACAAGAGTGCGACTTGAGTTGTCGAGGCAACTCAGTCCAGGGTGCCTAAACCCCCTCCCACACTCCCAGACAGAGTGGCACCACTTTGGAAGGCTTCTGTGCAGAAGCCCGCCAAAAGTGAAACAAAGGGCTCAACCTTGGGTTAGAATTACAGAGGCGAACACCATCGCCATTCTAGAACCGAGTTCTGGCAGAAAATACCAACCGGTGAATTAATATTAATTTAATAAACCGGCTGTATGTCTGAGGCTATGTTGAAAAAGTATTAGCCTCGAACAATGGGAAAATCCCATAGGAATATATTCGCGGTCGAATATAAAATGTAGTATCCACTGCCATCAGCCAAAACTCGCTCAGGGGGGACGGGACAGTGCCCCCTCGAACAACAGACCCAGGGGCAATCGAATTGCCCCTACCAGTACGTCCACAATAGGATGGTTTGTACTGGTTCTGTTAATAATTTGGGACTAGTAAAGCCAATGGTGACTTTACATGCCGTGGGAGACAGTAGTCAGTCCCAGGGTATGGAGTCTATGTTTGGGAGCCACTATGACATCCCTGTGTTACTGCACGGAGGGTGCTTTGTAACACACATAGAAAAAAAAACATGAAACCCTATGGGGTGAAAGACCCCCATAGCCCATCAAACACATAGATAGTCAAAGGAACACCTCAAATCATGTCCAAGAGTGTGAGGAAAAGAGTCTCACTCTTGGTAGGAGAAAATAATAAACCCCAAAAATCCACCAAAGCTGCTGGGGGACTCACTAGGTTCGGGAAATTAGCCTCTACAGAGAATTCTCCGTAGCATCCATGTGAGGACTTCAATATCATCACATATCATCCATGTGGGGACCTCAACATCAGCACACACCATCCATGTGAGGACTTCAATATCATCACACATCATCCCTGTGGGGACCTCACCATCAGCAGACACCATCCATGTGAGGACTTATATATCATCACACATCAACCCTGTGGGGACCTCACCATCAGCACACACCATCCATGTGAGGACTTAAATATCATCACATATCAACCCTGTGGGGACCTCACCATCAGCACACACCATCCAGTTGGAGGATTCAATATCATCACATATCAACCCTGTGGGGACCTCACCATCAGCACACACCATCCATGTGAGGACCTAAATATCATCACATATCAACCCTGTGGGGACCTCAACATCAGCACACACCATCCAGTTGGAGGATTCAATATCATTGCATTCCATCTCTACTGAGACCTTGAGCATAATTACAAACTATTCTTATGGGGCCTAATATGCCATGACACACCATCCCTGTGAGGACCTCTATGTCATCAATCAACATCCTAGTGGGGACCTGAATATGACCACACACCATCCTTTTGGTGGACTCAGTACCATCATATCAGCTCTATGGGGACTTCAGCATCATTACATTCATATTCACATACCTTTGTATGGCCAATTGGGAGCATCTGTGGCTTCATTTGCATCACCTGAATGCATTTTCCTTCGCCTTTTGGGTATTTTTGGTTAAATCGGCCACTATTTTTGGCAGTGTTTCGTTCAGTATTTTAACCTGAAGATAGGATGGAATTAGCATTTTTATTTCCAGCTCTAATTCCACTGGAGGATTTAGCCCCGGGGGAATTATCACTGGTTTTCATTGCTTATTCCTCCAGTGCTAATTTCTTCAGGGTTAATTGCACCAGAGGAATTAGCGTCCATTTTCAATAACCCTTATATCAACTGATTGATCAATGTGGCAGCAATTCCAGTACTGCCACTTTGACCCTTAGAGATGAACTTGTAATGAAACCAAATTAGTATCAATTAAACTTTAACCCTGTGAATATGTTTGTATAATCAGACAAAATGTGATGCCAACATTCAATTAATTCACATATCAGACTATAGACAAGATGACATCAGTGGACATAATGTGTTGTCTTTACAGTGTGGACAAGATGACATCAGTGCACATAATGTGTTGTCTTCACAGTGTGGAATTCAATATCAATTCATCCTAAATAACGCAATGCAGAGTAATCTGGAAAAGACATTTGACAGTATGGCCTTTGAGCAACTAATTAAGGATCCCACAGATATTCTGGGTACTACCCTGGATTGGGTAGCAACACAGTGAATGTTAGCATGTGCCACACCAAGACGGAATTATGAAGATTGCCAAGCACTACACTTAAAAGAAATTGAGAATGTTGGCATGTCCCGCACTTGGATAGAATTATGAACATTGGCATGTGTGGTATCTAGATGGTATTGTGAGGGTTGGTGAGTGCCACACTCAGACTGAATTGTGTAGGTCAGCACGTGCTACACTTAGACAGAACTGTGAATGCTTGCATGTTAAATGCCACATAACCCACTAACCAATATACACTCTAACTCTCTGCATACTTAAAAAACTCACACAACCATCTCTCGCATAACCAGCTGCACGCACTTCACCACACTGCAACAACACATAAGCCGCACCAACAGCACACGTGGACTGACACCGATCCAATACTCGCACCGAAGCTCAGCACCCGGTGTCTACCGAGTTGAAGCTGGCAACAGTACACCACTCCTCTCACTATCCTACGCCCTCTTCACCTTACTAACCCATCCCACCTTCCCATTTACAGATCCTCCAGAGCGCCTGGGGACCAATTCTGTTGGTGACGGTGCGCTATGTAAGTACTGTTAACATAACATAACATCATCACATGGGGACTTCAACAAAATCACAGAAAAATAAGGAAGTAAAGTAAGTCACATTGTGATTGGTTTGTTACAAAAGTAGCCAATTCTTAAAATGAATCTGGAAGTGTGTTGCGCAATGAGGGAAGACTTATGTTGCATATCAATTATGTACAATTCTGTAAACATACAAAATACACAAAAACAGCTTAATTTCATTATTTTACATTTAAACGCAGAGTTCAGGCCATTTAAAACACAATTGAATTTGTGTATAAATGGTTTCCATGAATCTGCTGTCTGCTGCCTAAGCATGTAGGGCATCTGATTTATCAAGTGTGTTTAAATTCCTGTCCATGTGTTGATGACTGCAATACCACACCCAGCATGCGGGGGCAGAGCTGAGTAAAAAAAAAATCAACACAGCAAAATAAACACAGGTCCCCACAAGGCCATTTTTTTAAAGTTCTAAAAATTGGCACAGATATCTTTTAAGTTGTTTTAAGTCATTTGGAAGGCATTACCATGTGGGGACTTGGGTTTAGGTCCCCACAGTGAAATGAAGTCCCCACAGCGTGTGCATGTTTACACACCCAAGTCCCCACGAGGATAAGAGAGAAAAAAAACAACACACACACACACACACACACACACACACACACACACACACACACACACACACACACACACACACACACACACACACACACACACACACACACACACACACACACACACACACACACACCTCTCTCTCTCTCTCTCTCTCTCTCTCTCTCTCTCTCTCTCTCTCTCTCTCTCTCTCTCTCTCTCTCTCTCTCTCTCTCTCTCTCTCTCTCTCTCTCTCTCTCTCTCTCTCTCCCTCTCTCTCTCTCTCTCCCCCTCTCTCTCTCTCCCCCTCTCTCTCTCTCCCCCTCTCTCTCTCTCCCCCTCTCTCTCTCTCCCCCTCTACTTGTGGGGACTATGTGTGGAAACCAGCCTTGTGGGGACTATGTGTGGACTAACCTTTCCCAATGTTTTAGAAATATACTAACAGCAGAAATATATTCAGAAAAAATTGATAATAGAGGATCCAGCTTCAAATATGCAAAAATGCTATTTTTTATAATCGCGTGTATGGTACCATCTCTGTGGGGACCTGAACGTGTGTTACCATCCTTGTGAGGACTTACTTCATTTTTCTTATTTGGAATTGAATATATCCCTATGCAAATAGCTAAATGTTTATTTCATAGACATCTTTGTAAATTACACTATTCAATTTTTATATATGAGTATATGCCCGCACCGTTGGTATACACACTAGATTGTAATGGTATTGTATTTTCCATAAGAAATTCACGTAAAATGTACTAAATCCGGCATGAGACCATATTATAACACCCTCCAAATCTTTCAGAAAAGAACTGGGCACAGGAAGTTTAGGTGAATGGCTCAGGATCACACTCCATGGTCAAATGGAGAAGCAGAGATTTGAATACAGGTTTCATTTCTTCACAGTCACCATCTTGTCCACCGAAACACATCTCCTCTCTATGATTGGTCTGATGATGAAGATGTTACAGTCCCCATTAAAATGGAGTTGGTTGTCGGGGATGTTGAAGTCCTAATAAAGATTGTCTGTCATGATACTGATTTCAGGTCCTCACAGAGATGCTGTGTACAAATAATCATGTTGAAGCCCCCATACCTATGTTGTTTTATAATACTGATGTAAACATCCACACAGAGTTGGTGTGTGATTAACATGATGATAAAGTACCCATATACACGGGGTTTGATGCTGGTGAAGTTCCAACAGATAGTGTATGTTGTGATACTGATATCGAGGTCCTCAAAAAGATGGTGTGTGACATTTGTGTTATGGTCCCCACAGAGCAGGTGTGTGTTTATAATAACTTTAAAGTCCCCACCGTGATGGTATGTGATGATAATGATATTAAAGTCCCCATAGTGTTAGTGTGTGATTATCTTCATATTAAAGTCCCCACAGTGATGGTATGTGATGATAATGATATTAAAATACCCACAAAGATGGTGTGTGATTATCTTGATATTAAAGTCCCCATAGTGATGGTGCGTGATTATCATTATGTTAAGTCCCCATAGATGTGGTGTTTTATGTTGGTGATGTTGAAGTACCAATATATATTTATGTCATGATACTGATGTCCAAGTCCTCGCAGAGATGGTGTGTGATGTTATGTTAAAGTCCCCACAGAGGTGGTATGTGATAATGATGTTACAGTCCTCACATAGATGGTATGTTGTTTTCATTATGTTAAGGCTCCTATAGACATTGGGCCTCATTACGAGGTAGGAGGTAGCCATGGCGCTATTAGCGCCATGGCTACCCCCTTACCGCATTCCGGGTCCGTGTTCCCAGAATAGGGACTTACCAGGTCATTCCGACCTTGGAGGACCCGGTAAGTCCCCATTCCGGGAACCATTGCCCATTCCCATTCAAGCCCCCATAGAGCTCAATGGGAATGGGGATGGAGCTAATAACGGGCCCGCTATTAGCGGGCCGGTTATTAGCTCTGAAGTCCCTTAAAAGGTCCCTTCCATAACACCTGGCAAAACCAGGCATTGAGGAAGGGACCCGATAAGGGACCTCGGAATAGGGTGGTAAGGGATTACCGGCACCGGTGTCCTTACGTCCTTATCGGTGCCGGTAATCTCTTAGCGCCCTCCTCGTAATGAGGCCCTTGTGTGATGTTGGGGAGGGTAAAGTCCCAATAGAGATTGTATGTTGTGATACTGATATCCAGGTGCTCAAAAAGATTGTGTGTGATATTTGTGTTATGGTGCCCACAGAGCTGGTGTGTGTTTATAATAACTTTGAAGTTTCCACATTGATGGTATGTGATGATAATGATATTAAAGTCCTCACATAAATAGTGTGTGATTATCTTGAGAGTAAGGTCCCCACAGAGATAGTGTGTGATTATACTGATATTAAGGTCCCCACAGTGATGGTATGTGATGATAATGATATTAAAGTCCCCACAGAGATAGTGTGTGATTATCTTGAGAGTAAGGGCCCCCACAGAGATAGTGTGTGATTATCTTGATATTAAGGTCCCCACAGTGATGGTATGTGATGATAATGATATTAAAGTCCCCACAGAGATGGTGTGTGATTATCTTGAGAGTAAGGTCCCCACAGACATAGTGTGTGATTATCTTGTTATTAAGGTCCCCATAGTGATGGTATGTGATGCTAATGATATTAAAGTCCCCACAGAAATAGTGTGTGATTATCTTGATATTAAGGTCCCCACATTGAGGATATGTGATGATAATGATATTAAAGTCCTCACATAGATAGTGTGTGATTATCTTGAGAGTAAGCTCCCCACAGGGATAGTGTGTGATTATCTTGATATTAAGGTCTCCACAGCGATAGTGTGCGATTATCTTGATATTAAAGTCCCCACAGTGATAGTGTCTGATTATCTTGATATTAAAGTCCCCAGAGAAATAGTGTGTGATTATCTTGATATTAAAGTCCTCACAGTGATGCTATGTGATGATTATGATATTAAAGCCTCTGGTGGTACAGGAAATGATTTACAAACCTTTACCTAAGAAGGACTATTTTAAGTCTCTGTCAGTCATATTTGAGGAGGAACCTCCCTCTGATGGCAATACACCACTTTTTGGACTACAGTCTGGCCCCCCCAAGGTGCCAAAGGAACTAATATGTGATGAGTCCAGGCTAAGAGATGTATACGATAACCTTCAGTCAGCCAGTGGGTTGGATACTTCACCAGAGTTCGAGTTGACAAACCAGACCCTACTGAGCATGCTGACTCATCATACAGAAAACGTATGGAAAAGGTTATCGAATTCTTAAGATGGAATAGGCCCACTCCATCTTTGAGCAAGATGGCATGACAGACATCTTGGACCAGGGTCCTCAGAAAGACGCAATTATGCCCTTTCACATGGCATTACAGAAAAGAGTCTCCGCAAATTGGGAGACACCAGAAACTGCGGCTGCAGTAAATAAAAACTTTGCAAGGAAGTACAGACCATCCAGCAGTGACCCAGAGTATCTCACTAACCATCCCACACCAGAAAGCTTGGTGGTTCAGGCTAATACATCCACAAAGTAGTCAGCTTACACATCCATCCCTCCTGACAGGGATGAGAAGAGAGTGGATGCCTGGGCAAGGAAAGTGTTTTACTGCGGGTAGTATGGCATTGTAGTCGACAAATGGGACTTGCACTTTATCTAGATTTACATTTACCCTGTGGGACTATGTTGCTATGGCAGCTGACCACATCCCAGAAGGAGAGGAAAGAGACGGCTTCCTGACAATCGTCAAGGATGGTAAGGAGGCAATGGGTGAATGTCTCCGATCAGGTTTGGATACTGCAGACAGCATCAGCAGATCCATTGCGGCTAGCACAGTGTTAAGCAGATTTGCATGGTTGTGGAAGTCTGGGTTTGCACCAGATGTGCAAGCTAGATTACTCAACATGCCCTTTGATGGCTTGAGGTTGTTCGGTAGCAAGCCGGATGAGAGTTTGGAAAAGCGGCAGACCACAAAGGCGGCGGCTAAATCCCTCAGTACCACCATTAGACAGCCTCAACAACCCTATTTGGGCTCATCTTCCTGGAGGGGTAAGTCCTTTCGATTCTACTCATTTGGAAGAGTAAGAGGACAAGCCGGTCAAAGAGGTCAGAGAAGATTCCCTCATGGTGGATGAGGGAGAGGTGCTAAGTCAGCACAAGCAGCAGCAGCCTTACCTTCAGCCCCTGCTTCAGCAAACCTCTAAAGCACTCTGAGGCCTTGACCCACAAGACCCCGGTGGAAGGCAGACTTACTTAGCATCTGAAAGGATGGCGGGGCATTACTTCAGATGCTTGGGCACTGGAAACTGTGGCCCAAGGTTACTGCCTCTCTTTTCAAAAAAGGCCTTAGGATCATCCACTGCGGAACAACTCTGTCAAAATTCCAGATCCGCTCCTTCTCCAGGAAATATTGACCCTGCTAGAGAAAGGTGCAATAGAACATGTACCTTTAGCGGAAAGGAACAAGGGTTGGTATTCCCCATACTTTCAGATCCCCAAAAAGGACGGAGGGTTGAGACCCATCTTGGACCTAAGAAACTTGAACAAGTTCCTCAGAAAGGACAAGTTCAAGATGGTTACCCTTTCTCAGATCCTTCAGGCTCTCTAACTCAAAGACTGGTTGGTATCATTGGACCTTCAGGATGCTTACTTTCATGTGTCAATCCATTTAAAGCACAGAAAGTACCTGAGGTTCATGGTTGACGGTTCGCATTATCAATTTCAAGTTCTGCCACTCGGGCTGACCTCCGCCCCAAGAGTTTTCACCAAGTTGATAGCGGTGGTGGCAGCAAGTCTCAGGACAGTGGGGAGTCACGTCTACCCCTACCTGGACACTTGGCTGATCAGGGCTCGTTCACCCGAGTAGGCCCAGGAACATCTCAGCGTATCCTGCCACTCTCTTCACAAGCGGGGCTTCTCCGTCAATTGCAAGAAGTCTCACTTGATACCATCCCAAAGACTCCAGTTTATTGGAGCAGTCCTGGATACTTCCTTGGGGAAAGCCTTGCCACCCGAGGTGAGAGCTCAACACATTCTGCAGATGTTTACCAAATTACAGAGTGCCCAGCATCTCTGGCATTCGATTTTCTGAGGTTGCTCAGTCTCATAGCATCCTGCATTTTCTTGGTGCCAGAGGCTTGCCTGAAAATGAGATCCCTCCAATGGGTTCTCAGGACTCAGTGGTCCCAGTTCTCAGGCAGAATGTCAGACCACCTACAATTTCCGAACAGAGTTGTTCAGGACCTTCTGTGGTGGGCTTGCAAAGACAATATTCTCATGGGAGAATCTTTTTGGCAGCCATGGCCAGAGATAACGGTAGTGATGGACACCTCATTCAGGGGTGGGGAGCCCACCACAGCGATTGTCATTCCCCCGCTGTTTGTTTTCCTCACATAGCCGTGGGGACAAATACAAATGGAGACTCCCGTGGCGCTTGTTACAATGGAAAGCGCAAACGAACTACAGCATCCAGCATTCCCTACCTGTACATGGTCACGTGATACGGAAGCGCCGTACCTCCCGGCTTCCAGCCTCGAACACTACTTGTAACAGCGAGAAACGATCCTTTGGTGCTCCTTAACTGAGTTACCCTCGTCTTGTTAAGTCGCACTTACTCTTGAACTCCTGGTATTTCGATTTTTTGGAATTGCTTAAGGATTGATTTACGTTTGTTCCCTGTTTGATTTCTGACGCCTGGTTCCCCTTTCCCTCTGGCTGCCACCCCTGGTTACCGAACCTCTGGACTGCAACCCAAAGCCGCTTTACTGCTTGCCCCCTCCAGGGATTTTGCTCATTGCATCAAGATACTCTAGTACCTGCTTCCTTGCTGTTTATGCTTTAACTTTGACTCACCTATTTCAACACGATTCCTACCTGAATTCCTCCTGCCTTGTGCGCGGTCCTTCCCTCCTTTCCTTTCTCCCCCTTCAAGACTTGTCTACGGCACCTATTTGGGAATAACCGCTGCGTTCAGACAAAGAGTCTCTGTTCTCACTTACCTTGGTGTACTCTTCTTTCCTTCCACTGGACGAGACTGCTACCCTCAACGCCGACCGATCACAACTGTGGCATATAACATCAAAGGGTAACCTTAGGACGCTCTGCTGTACTCTCCACTGGTTACCCGCCTGCTGCCACAAGGAACCCCGGTGACCCCTGGATGCTGTGCTGCTTTTTCTTCTGGGTCACTACTCAGCAGCCCATTTGGACTTTGTGGCTTCTACTTCACGTGGATTTATATTTGGACTTCTTAGATGCGCCCTCGTGCCATTTGGATTATTAGGCTTTCTGGGACATGTGCACTGGGAACACGCCCTCTGGGAACTTGGTTCTTCTTTACTGCAACTTCTACTCACAAGACACGTAGGTTCACCGCAATATCTTCCAACACAGCAGGTAAGAGTTTGGTCATTTGGGGGTGTTGCAGAGTGTTGGACCAGTGTATTTTGGTATTTATGCTGTGCTATTGTTTTTCTTCCCTCTAGCACTGTTGCTGCTCCTTCACTTTTCGCTCCTTCACTTTTCGCTCACTTTTACCCCTGGCCTGGCAGGTACTTGTACTACCCTGCAGGCCGCGCTCTTGGGAGAAAGGTTTTTCTGTCTTCGGTCCATGGTTGTTGGTAGTTCTGAGCCGGCTCACCCTCATTGGCCATTGAGATCACGACAGATTAAGGAGCCCACTTGTGCGGCATGGAAACCGCGGCAGATCCCTTGGCTGCACTGTTGCAGGCTTTTTCTGCCCTCCGTACGGACATGGTATTCGCTCATACTACGCTACATTAGTGTATGGATGTTTTACAGAGTTTTGTACAACCTCTTCCTCCTGATGAGGAATTTGGGGATGCTGCGGCTGCCGCAGCCCCCCCCCCCCCGGTCCAACCCACTCCGGCCACTGCTACCACTCCGTTGGTCCTTCCTGGACCATTTCCCTTGGCTCCGCCGGAACGTTTTATGGGAGACCCTAGAATGTACCGGACATTTATCAATCAGTGTCGATTACATTTCCTTTGCCGACCTTTGGTCTTAGCTGATGCAACAACCAAGGCAGCTTTTGTCTTATTGCATTTAGGCGGCACAGCTGCGGCCTGGGCAAATCCACTCCTGGAGGATGATGACCCAGCTCTATATGACTTTGATGCCTTGATACAAGCTATGAATGCTGTCTTTGATGCCCGGTACAAGGCTCAGGCATCCGACCTAGAGTTCCTTGCTATAGCCCAAGGCAAACAGCAACAGTTACCATATCTCGCTCGCTTTAACCAACTGGCTGCAGAGACGACATGGCCAGAACAAAAGAAAGCTGCAGTATTCTACAAAGGATTGTCTGAGGAATTAAAGAATGCATTAGCTGTTGTGCCATCCATTGCCTCAGGGTTTTCCGAATTTCTGGATTTGGTCCTACATGTAGGTGCACGCCTTCGACAAAGACGGGGAGAACGCAGAGGGCCCAACTTGCGTTCCATGAAAGCATTCCCATATGCTTCCACATCAGCGGGGGATGTGGAACCCATTCAAATTGGGGCCATTAGAGGCCCTCTAACCGCAGCCGAGCGAGAAAGACGGGTCACTAATAACGTGTGCTTCTATTGTGACCAAGCAGGTCATTACATTCGTGTGTGCTCTAAACGACCAATAAAGCCAGCGGGAAACGCCAAGACTTGTCCTTGACTCGAACCGGAAGGATGAGTGCACCTACAGACGGTTCGGGTGGTTCTTCTCCGTCATCCCATATTTACTTGCTTATCTGTTTTTCTACTCTTTCGCCCAATGTTTCCTTCTCTTGTCCGGTCATGTCATTCTCAAGGTAAAGCCTTCTTTTTTACCGAAGGTAGTCTACAACTACCGTTTGTCACAAAACATTACATTACCAACTTTCTATCCACCGTCTCATCGAGGAAAGGAGGAGGAGAGGTTGCATAGACTGGACCCCAAAAGGGCTCTCAGTTTGTATATATCCAGAATGGCTAAATTTCACCAGGATGACCAATTGTTCACTGGCTCTACTGGTTCCATGTTGGGTCTTGCGGTTACTAAACAAACCATAACCAGATGGATCATCCTTGCTATTGGCGAATGCTATAGGTTAGCGGGTAAGGACCCACTGGAAGGCCTAAGGGCACATTCCACAAGGGGCATGGCAACATTTGCTGCTCTTCAAAGAGGTGTCCCAATCATTGATATTTGTTCAGCGGCCACTTGGTTGTCTATCCATACCTTCGTAAGACATTACTGCCTGGATTCATCTTCCAGTCAGGGAGGACAATTTGCAAAAGCAGTCCTTCATTCAGTCCATGATTAGATTTAAATGTAATTGGTACTCCCACCTCCAAATTATTACTGCTTTGGGAGTCTATCATAAGATGAGGAATACGTGGGGAAAAAAAATCAATTTGAAGAACATGTTTCTTACCCCCTGGTAATGTTCTTTCAATGGAATTTTCCTCCCACGCATTCCTCATCGCCCCTCTCAGCCTACCCCACTCTACAATTTACGTGTTAATACACTTTATGCTTTCTGCTGCCTATGTTCTAGGGTACGCCTAGTAATTCCTCTTCAGGAGGGGGAAAACAGAACTTAAGCCAACGGGCACTGCGTGCGCTACTTATACTGATGATGATATCGAATGGAGGCCCTTGAGTGACATTGACTCGATGACACTGCACACAGCGCCCTCTGTGGAAAAAGGTTGCTGAAGCTGGAGAGATAATTATCATAAGATGAGGAATACGTGGGAGGAACATCCAATTGAAAGAACGTTACCAGGGGTAAGTAACTTGTTCTACTCACAAACCTGGGCTCAACATAGTTCAATCTGCTATCAGCTTCCTCTGACTCATTGGCTTGACTTGCTCCTGGAATCAAGGCTGGTACCACGGTAGCCATCGTGCCTCCCCACCTATGTTAACAATGTAGGAAGCCCCTGTGTACCGTTGACATCTATTCCTCCACACGCCAGCTGTGACTCACAGTCTTACGATTTTCCTTTTGGAGGCTTCGCAGGTCTGAGTTAAAAAGGGCAATGGCAGTTCCCGCTTCATCATCCCTCCAGGTCTCGCCGCCTTTCTCCTCCATTTAAACTGTCGGTCCGGTATAGCCGTGACCTTGTGTGCTCAGCCTTGCTCGTAGTGCGCATGTCTGCTTGCCTTGTATCCCTGTCAGAAAGGTAAAGGGCAGTCAGGTGTGCGTGGATATGGTCAATTGCCTGACTCTGCCTGACCTGTGTGTTGGGACATGTCAGGTAAACGGCTCTGGTGTTAGTCCATTGTCTGTTACGGTGTAAGAAAGTGTTTGCGACAGAAAAGGGGGGTAGAACTTCTAAAGGTCCTACAGAGTAGGATGGGGAAAAGGTGTTACAAGGAAGGGGGCACCGCATCTTGCCTGTCAGTGTCCCACTTCCTATCCCCGAAGACCCCTCATCCAGGTGACCCTCCCCTACTGGTCCACCTCAGGAACTGGATCCAATAGTGATGGCCATGTTCTGGCCACCTGGATGACAGATCTCTGGGGACTAATGGGTGAGACACCTTCAGGTTTCTCACATACCCTTCCTCCATGGGATGTAGCTTCATCTGTTTCACATGGGAATCAGGACAGGTAATCTACATTTCCTTTCTGGTGTTCCACTGTGAAGCAGTAGGGCTGCAGGTCTAAAAACCATTGCATGATACGTGTGTTTGAGTCTTTGCGTTGGCTAATCCAAACTAGGTACGGATGGTCAGTGACTAATGTAAACTTTCTGCCTAATAGGTTGACCTAAAATAGATAATAGCCCACCTGATGACCAGGGCCTCTAATTCCAGCACAGAGTAATATTGTTCACGTGGGAAGAGCTTGAGATGTCGCAAACTTGAGATAGAACCACTCCTAACCTGGTATGGAAGGTGTCCATCTGCAATATGAAGTCTTTGGAGAAGTCTACTACCTTCAGGATTGGGTTCTGGCACAGAGTTTGCTTTAAGGTGTTATGACATATATCATCCTCTTCAGACCAATTAAGTTTCTGGGGTTATGGGGTTTGGCATCATTTGAGCTGTTTTGTCTCAAACAATTGGGATAAACATATGGTAATATCCTATTAACCCTAGAAATACTCTAAGATCCCTTTGGGTATGGGTGTATCTAGCATGACTCTCAGTTTCTCAGGTTGGGGTTGTACGTTTCCGTTCCCTACAAAAAACCTGAGATATTTTATGGCTGACTGTGCCAATCTGCATTTAGATGGATTAGCAGTTAGGCTGGCCTGTCTGAGGACTCTCAGGATAGTATTAATATGGAAAAGGTGGTCTTCCCATGTTTTACTATAAATGATGATATTATCAATATAAGCTCCACAGAAATCAGAATAGGGACATAAGATTTTATCCATTCTGTGTTGAAAAGAAGCTGGCGTGCCGTGTAAGGCAAAAAGGAGGACTATGAATTGAAACAGTCATAAGGGTGTAGAAAACGCAGTTTTTTTGTATCTGGCCCATATACTTTACCTGCCAGTACCCTTTTGTTAAGTATAGAGTGGATAGAAAGGTGGTTCTCTGAGTTTATCAATTGGGTCATCGATCCGTGGCATGGGATAGGCATTGAAGTCGGAAATCGCATTAACTTGAAGGATGTCTATACAAAACCTCCATAAACTGTCAGGTTTATTAACCAATATGATAGGGGAGGACCTTGGGTTCAAAGAAGGCTCGATAATATTTGCTTGCACCATTTTGTTTACTTCTTCGATCACTATCTGTTTATGGGCCTCTGGGAGTCTTTATGGTTTTAAATGTACCAATTTTCCCTTGGGTGTTCTAATATAGTGGTAAGTGCCTTTGGTTTCTTCCTGGTTTATCTGAAAATACATCAGGAAATGATGTAATTAAATCTCTTAGATCATCTTGTTGCTGATGTCGATATCTTCTGGAACCAAACAAGATTGTACTTTGGCATGGGTGTCTGATGTATTCTCTTTCCACTCCTTTAAGAGATTTACATGATATAAGTGGACCTTCCGTTTTCTGTCCGGTTGGGCTACTTTATAAGTGAAGTTTCCCATTCGTTCTAATATCTCATAGGGCCCATGCCACTTAAAAACAAGCTTGTTTTCAGAGGTGGGTAATAGGACCAATACTTTTTATCCTTTAGAAAATGATCTTAAGCTCACTTTGTAGTCGTAATTAGATTTTTGTTGGTTCTGGGCCTTTTCCATATGAGTGCTGACTAGATCTCGAACAAGTCTCATATGTTCTCGCATTCATGTAGCCGTTTGCCAGATAGGAATGGGTCCCTTTTCTCATTCATCCCAGGTTTCCCGGAGCATGTCCAGGACATCTATTGGCTCTCTGCCATAAAGTCATTCAAAAGGGATAAATCCCCATAGAGGCCTGTGGGGTTTTCCTGACTGCAGATAGAGCCCAAAGGTTCATTCGGTCCATGTATTTCCCGTCCTTGTCTACCAATTTTTGCAGGATTAATTTTATGGTTTTGTTGAATCTTTCTATTAAGCCGTCGGTTTGGGAATGGTACGCAGAAGTTCGTAAGGTGATAATATGAAGTAGCTCTTTGTCCTCTGCCATGAGCTTGCTCATAAAATTTGAACCCTGATCGATCAATATTTCCTTGGGAAAGCCAACCCTGGAAAAATATGGTAGGAAGTGTTTAAGGATTGCTGCGTGGTATTATTTTGCATTGGGAATACTTCGCGGTATCTAGTGGCATTAATCAACAATCACGAGGACGTATTTGTTGCTTAATCTGGATGTTTCTAGAGGTCCGATAATGTCCATTCCAATCCTTGAAAAAGGAAATTCTGTGATTGTTAATGGATTCAAAGGGGCAGGCAATGGGACGTGGGTGCTAGTTTTTTTTACATATTTCACATATCTGGATAAAGGTCTTTATATCGGCATGGATACCTGCCCAGTACAACTTCCCACTGATGTGTGCTTGGGTTTTGGATTGTCCTAGGTGGCCCCTGGTAAGATGGGAATGGGCAATCTCCAGTAAAACCTTTCGCGAGTTCTGGGACTAACAACGTGTATGTATTAACCCTTTGGTCGATGTTTCCCTCCTATACAACAATCCATGCTTTAAGAAGAAAAAGGGGTTCCCTTTTCCTATACTTTCTCCTTCTGGAATAGCCTGTAGGAAGGCTTCAGCAAGAGCTGGATTGTTCAGTGGGCGAAGGCAAGATCGGGATAGATTGTAGACTCATCTCCCTTCGTTTCGTCGATGTAAGAAGGTTTATCAGCTTGCCCAAACCCCAATGCACAGCTCTCTGTTTTGTCTGGTTTGCTTTCTTTAAACTGAGGGAACTGTGCCCTTTTTAAAATTCCTTGAGCAATTTGATCCCCACGATGTACCTCAAATGGGACATCGCCATGATTCTGTAAGAGAACCCTTACTCCCCCTCAGAAGTCAGGGTCGATGAGGCCTGCTAAAACGTCTCTACCGAATTTGCATGCTAGGCCAGATTTTGAGGCAAACCTGATGTAACAGCCTGGAGGGGGTATCAGAACCAATTCGGTAGGAATCATTCCTCTTTTCCCAGGGGAATGCCAGCTTCCCTACTGCTACAAATATTGAAGCCTATCGATTCTCTTGTGGCGACAGAAGGGTTAGAAGCTTGATTACTAAATTTTTGAAAATGTAGGGTTTCCCAATTTATTTAAATTGAGTCACATCCCACTCCTGAGACCATATGTAAAGACCTCATTATGTCAACAGTAAAGAAAGCCACAAGTGATCACAGTTCGAGTTCAAGGGTGTTTATTAAACTGTATGCAGGGGTGAGAAAAATGGCTAAACTAAACCTAAAGCTAAGATGGGGATCAAGCTACGACCATCGAATAATGATAAGGTAGTCCTAGTAGCGTGTTGTCAAATAAAAAGGGCCTATACTAAAAATACAAACTATTGCCAATCCTTACCACAAAGTTACAAAAGGAGTTTGGGATTATGTTCACCAGAAAAGAAAGAAGTGTTCACAAAATGATAAGTCCGAATGGTATGGCAGGGACACGGGACAAGGCGGGACTCCTGAGCGCAGCACACTCATGGGCCTCTCCAGCACAAGGTCCACAAGTCTATTTCACGATACCAGAATCTTCAAGGGTCAAGTCTTTCCTCTAAGGCTCTTGCCTTAGAAGGCCTGCTGGGTCAAAACAACAAACAAAAGTTCCTTTGGTGGTCTCGCACCATTGGGCGATTGCTCTTCGCCTGTAGTACCTCCCTCCACCAGGCTCAGATCCTCTTAGCAAAAATGGGCCTCCCTCCGTCGGGTTCACTACGGCCTTCTTTAGCACAGTTCATGAATTTCTAACACAGTTCATGATTTGCTCATTTTCATCATAAAGCATGGGTTCTCTTCTCTTAGCTTTCTTTTGGCATCCCTCTGTCGGGTTCACACTTGCTTTATTCCACAGTTCACAATCTTAACAGAAAGTGGGGTTCCCTTCCCCTAGTTTTCTCTTGCAATTTGTCAGAGACTTTCTATTGTACAAGGGATTTGACATGACCCTTGTAGGGCCACTCTGGCATCTCACATCGCCCTCTCCTAGGGTCTTCTGGTTCTTGCAGTTTCAACACAAAACACAAGGGTCCAGTGAGAGTCCTTCGAATGAGCACTCCTGCAGCGCCTGACCACTCTGCAGCTGGCCCATGTCTGGGCTTTTCCCAAAAGTTCAAACACACAAACAGGTTCTTTCTTCTCGAGTTCCTTGTGTTCATAAAATGTTACTACTCGCAACCTTGGGCTCAACACAGTTTCGTTTGCGATCAGCGTCCTCTGACTCACTGGCTGTGTTGAACCCGTTGGCTTGTCTTGCTCCTGGAGTCAAGGACGGTACCCCGGTAACCAGTGTGCCTCCCCGCCTATGCTATAAATGCAGGAGGCCCCCATGCACCGTTGACATCTATTCCTCTGCATGCCTGATGTGACTCTCGCTCTTATGATTTCCCATTTGGAAGCTTTGCAGGTCTGAGTTGAAACTGTCAAGGGCAGTTCCCCATTCGTCGTCCCTCCAGGTCTTGCCGCCTTCCTCCTCCGTTTTAACTGCTGGTCCGTTATAGCTGTTTCCTTGTGCATTCGGCCTTGCTCGTAGTGTGCTCTTCTGCTCCACCTTTTATTCCTGTTGGGAAGTTAAAGGGCCGTCAAGCGTGCGTGGTTATTGTCAATTGCCTGACTCTGCCTGACCTGTGTGTGGGGACATGTCAGATAAATGGCTCTGGTGTAAGTCTGTTGTCTGTTACAGTGTAAGAAAGTGTTTGTGTTGGAAAATGGGGGGATACAGCTTCTAAATGTCCTACAGAATAGGATGGGAAAAGGTGTTACAAGGAAGGGGGTAGCGTGTCTCGCCCGTCGGTGTCCCACTTCCTTTCCCAATACCCAAAGATCCAGAATCCATGTAATCCTTCCCTACTGGTCCAACCCCAGGAAGTGGATCCAATAGCGATGCCATGTCCTGGCCACGTGGGTGACAGATCTCTGGGGACTAGCGGGTGAGACACCTTCAGGTTGCGCACAGTTTTAATGTGAGTTTAAAGAATTGTAATTTAGTACAAAGTTTAATGTTGGAAGCATGAAGGGTTTGAGAAAGGGCTCCAGCAATCCTGTTGGTTTGCTGGCTTATTTTCCTGGGCAGCTCTATATGTTTTCTCTCAATTGAAACTCTGGAAGGTTAATTCTGTGACTGCCAGGCTTCAGTCAGGAGTGGGGAACTCAAGAATAGACAGCGTATAAAAAGGAATTTTCGTGGTAACAGAAGGTAAGGGAATGGATTGGTGAAACAATGATGCTAACATTTTAAAAAGACTGCTTAACACACTGAGCTATCTTCTTAATCATCTGGAACTCAAATCTATCACTAGGCATTTCAACTTTGGTTATTGCATCTGATTAATATATTCCCCAGAGAACAGTGAATACGCTGCACGGTTTGTGCGATAGTGAAGACACAAACTGTAGGTACTACAATGCACAAAGAACGTTACACAGTATTATTTTATATGATCAGAACCTAGTGGTTGATAAAAGCTATGCAGGAGGCCCAAAGTCGCAGCACCACTCTACAATATATTATAATGTTGTATTTATGTTGTGTAAGAAAAACTGAACACATTCTTTTCATCAAGCAGAGGGAGAACGTTGTGGGGGTGCGGCTCTCTAAGGGATGGGGCCTGGCTCCTTTTTGACCAACCTTCAAGACATCTGTCCAGACCCTGCCTGCCCACTTCCTTGCCTTTTAGTGACATAGAGACACATTATCTTATGTTATTAATAAAAAGTGCAAGAATGCTACTTATTCCATGTCCAGTCTATCCTTCTAGAATTAAAAGGCACGATTTGAAAGTATACTTCCAATGAACACATTATAGTTCAAACACCTTGTTTTGTAAGTAGTATGGCACTACTTAGCACGCACTACTAATCCAGGGTATGACAAGATAGTTGCTGATGATACCCATTACTAGCTGCTTCCACTACTAATCACTGCCAGCTACCACTTGCTGTTTTCCAGTAACCCTCACCCGACATGACACCTAATGCCAAAGTATAGCACGGCTGGTTTGCTGTTTCAGCAAACACTGTGGAATATTCCTTGAGCTGTAGAACTGTCCATTACAAAGCAAAACTGCCAGGCATAATTAATAGGATAGAAACCAGCCCAACACATGCAGAACTGCTGCAGATCTGCCATTGCCTGCTATGGTACATGGTAGGGCTGGCAGTATGGTCTTTACACAGGTGGATATCGAGAACAGTGGTTTATTGCATTCACGTGGGGAGAATAGTCTGGATTCACTAGCCAGCGATTTCGAAACCCTAGAAGAGATCCTAGATAGGAAACTTGTTCCAATACTGGATAGTATCTCCCAGTTCAAGCACTCTCTAAATACCTCACTCTTCATTCTTGATGACCTCATAAGAGGGATTAAGAACGACATTGTGGAACTCAAGCAGGGGGTCGTAGGTAATTACCAGCCATCAGGAGGGGAGTGAGCAGGGGCACGATCATCGAGGCGCAAGTTAGATCTCAGGACAGTCCTTTGCATCCAAGGAGAGCAGATCCTATGCCCACAGCAGTGCCCAGTCCTGGAAGGTCACAGAGAAAGGCGCTCAACCCTCATATAACCACTACTTCTAGTACACGGCCACCGGCCACAGGCCATAGGCCAGGTTAGATTGCAGGGAGATAAGGCAACCATTGACCTCCCGCCCGAAGCAGCCTCTTTGGTGGGGGTCATCATTGGCGTTCCAGTTCTTCTAGCAGGAGGGGAGGAGTCCACTGCTTCCTTAATGAATAAAACAGCTCACTGGATTAATACCCATCTACCCAGTAGAGAAATTAACCCTTGTGATATTTTGATGGACAGAAGAGCATTCTGGGTCAGTAAAACGGCCAAAGCGGGGGAGGGAGACTGTGTTAGTGTCACAGCGGCAACACCAGCCATTTTAAATAATCAGAACCTAGTGGTTGACAAAAGCTATGCAGGAGGTCCAGAGTCGCAGCACCACTCTACAATATATTATAATGTTGTATTTATGTTGTGTAAGAAAAAGTGAACACATTATTTTCATCAAGCAGAGGGAGAACGTTGTGGGGGTGCGGCTCTCTAATGGTTGGGGCCTGGCTCCTTTTTGACCAACCTTCAAGACATCTGTCCAGAACCTGTCTGCCCACTTCCTTGCCTTTTAGTGACATAGAGACACATTATCTCATGTTATTAATAAAAAGTGCAAGCATGCTACTTTTTCCATGTCCAGTCTATCCTTCTACAATTAAAAGGCACAATTTGAATGTATACTTCCAATGAACACATTATAGTTCAAACACCTTGTTTTGTAAGTAGTACGGCACAACTTAGCACGCACTACTAATCCAGGGTATGACAAGATTGTTGCTGATACCCATTACTAGCTGCTTCCACTACCAAGCACTGCCAGCCACCACTTGCTGTTTTCCAGTAACCCTCACCCGACATGACACTTAATTCCAAAGTATAGCACAGGCTGGTTTGCTGCTTATAATATATCCATCCGCCCCTTCAGCACTTTGTGTCTTGAACCCTCTGAGACAATAGATTTTTCTGAATACAGGTTTGTAGATTAACTGTGTCATATTTAGTGAGAAAATAAAATGAACCAATAACAAATACATATATAAATAAGAGAGGCGAGTATTTGGCTGCTCAGTTTGTGGAAGGAAAATAATTGAACCATGGTTATACAACAGTTTTACGCATTAGACTCATTGCTATGTGTGGTTATTTCGAAAGCCCACCTACACAATGCAAAACTGTTTAAATGACCAAAGTATAAAAAAAAAAAGTATATTGAAGATTTGAAAAAGAAGCCATGAAATCATGTAATTGATGTAAAGGCGAACAATTAACGTTGCCCTCTCTAAATGTATTGTCATCTAAAGTGAGCACAATTTTCTTTCTTGGCATTTTCCTAACATCCTAAGTGTGCAGATTATCCCCACTTGTTTGGCTCCGGAATGCCACTGGGTTCTGAGACTGGAGATCAAATCCAAAGCCAGAGCTATTGTCATGTTGAACATGTTGTGCCCGCCCTTCACACCTCTTTCACCCTCGAGCTCAGCACCAGCAGGACTGGTGTGGAGGAGGGGAAATTACCATGCAGCAGTGGCCTGATTAACCAGAAATAACTGCAAACTGTCTCTAGTTCACAAACGCGTTTGTTCTGTGATTGTCCAAAGATAAATATTTGTGGCCAAAGAAAAATGTGCGGCCACTAACAATATATAAACTATTCATTGTGCAAGGATGGCAAAAGCTCCCCAAACGATCCTGTGCAAAGCCGTGCTCGCGTTTTTCTTTCCTTCTAACTCATAGCGCGCTTCCCCAGCCTCTCTCCACCTTTCATGACTTTCCATAACAAGAGGAGTGCCACGGAATCTGCTCCTCCCGCTGTCACTCTGTGCTGACCTGATAGCAAGCAAAAGAGCCCTATTTACTCCAAAGATGTTATCTTGATAATAATAATCTCCAGGGCTACACATTTCTCTCTCTTTGCTGGCTGCACCGATCTACACAGCATGTTTGCAGTTTTGCGTGCTCGATTTACAAGAGGGTATTTCCAACAGAAATAAAAACGGGATGAGGAAATGACTGGGAGGAGGCAAGGAAAGCTAGAGGGTGGAAAATACTGGAAATGGATGGCGAAAGAGTTCAAGATACAGGGCAAGGAGTGTGAAACAGAGAGAATAAAATGAGGCAACGTGAATGAAAGAACGTGATAGAGAGATACACATAGCATTGCAAATAGCAAGTTATAGAGTCAGGGACGTCATTTCACCAAAATGCCAGGGGTAGACTATGAAAACTATGGTTACTATATCACTGTATTGTGATATACATTTCATTCAAGAATGGATCCCCATAGGCCTATATTACCAAATTACTGTAAATGAAGATGTCCAAGGCCAAATGATAATGAAGTGTTATTACATAGCACTTATGCTTAAGCACTTTATATATAACAAATATGCAATATCACCCAACCTGTGTTGGTGCTCATTTATCGACCTCAGAAGGATGAAAGGCTGAGTTGGCCTTGCCAGGATTCGAACCTGCAGATAACACACACATTGCAGCTGCAAGTGCTCAACCCACTGAGCTATTTTACCGGCTCTAGCTATTTAACAGCTATAGTAAAATGAGCAATTACATGTCTGCATGTTCTCAAAGTCAGAAAGCAAATTACACTCTGTAGTGGATACCATTAAACTGGTAACTGAGATTTAACAGCAGGCCAGTTCATCTGCAGGTCTGGTGCAAAGTTGGCCACATGTCAAGCCTGCGTGGATCTACTTTTCAGGCTTCAGAGGTTGGAAAAATACATTCAATTGAGAGGGTTCATAACTGTGCATAAAATAATTTACAGTAGCGCAGGGAAAGTAGCGCACTGACACGGCATCTCATACTCTGGGCACTCGTTACCTCATACGCTTCAACAAACGTCCAAAACAGCATCCCAGGGAGATAAAGATAGGCACACTACAACAAAGCATTAATTGTGGCTCAATGAAATTAAGGGCCCCTTTATGTGCTGTGGTCAAACATTTCTACACTGTACACAAGTATTTAGGCACAAGGATTTTGTGAAGTTGCTGAGGACACGAGATGGAATGTCTGGTGATGATCGTAACACGCAGGAAAAAACATGCTATAACTTCAACTTGCGAAAAGCAAAATATATAATAAAACAAAATATATGGTCCGAAATGGATACTTATTATACTCTAAATGCTTTTTGGAAGTTTTTGTCTGCCTTGTGAATTTGAGGTGTTTAAGAACAGACTAAATCAGCGACTCACCCCCTGAAGTGTGCCTGAAATAAACCTTTAATGAGTCTAACAATTATTGTATAGCATTCCAGAAAGACAAATTATTTGTTATTCCTATTCTTTAAAATTTAGGGTCACTGCATACACTTGTGGAACCCCCTGTTGTTTTTAAGAGGCCTGAAGAAGAAAGCCAGCCACTCAAGAAACAAAGAGCCACATGGCACTGCCACAGCCCAGGATCTTCCATTAAAAAAAATTTAAAAAAACGTTTTTTTTCCTTTTTTGGGAGGTATCAAGGTAGACCACAGGGGCAGGAAGAGACCCCTCAGGCGTCAAAGGTGCGACAACTGGCGACCCCCAAATGACGTCTCTGTATAGAGTGGGATAGATGTAGTAGCCCACATACAAGAGAGTGAGGCAGTAGGGCCACAGAGACAGACTGTCACAAATGGAGAGGGGTAAAAAAATAGAGAGCAGAGCCACAACATATAGGCATAACGGAGAAAAAAGACGATGACACAAATAAAGAGAGAAACAGAGATGAGGACAACTATAGGACACACATGAACAAAGTTAGGTTTACAATGGGGACAAGTAGATGAGAGTCAAGTATAAGAGTAAGAGAGTGTGTGAGGGGAGAGCGGTGGAGTGAGAAAGAATAAGGGGAACAGAAGGGTAGAGGAAACAGATCTTGAAGCAAGGGAAAAGAGAAAATCAATGAGAGAGGGGAAGCTAACCATTATAAATATTGGTACAGTACAGAACCCTGATTTTGAGAAAATGGACTTCAAGTCCTAGAAATCCCACAGTACTGCACAGGGGAGAGGATGTCAAAAGGTGAAACATAATATCCCCCCCTTCCAAACACTAATTTACCCTATCCTCTCTCAACCTTCATGAAATATTTCCAGTCTAATCCCATCCCACCCTCTAAACTTCCACCAGATACTGAGAAGAGGAAGAAGCCACCAAGAGTAATGCAGAATTCCTTCAGAGAACACCAGTTTAGCACTTGGACGAGGATGAGAGCTATTGAGGAATACTATTCGACAAAACACATGTGACTGGCAGGTGTTTAAAAGGTGTGGACCTCAACAGAAAAGGGAGAGCGTTTGGAGCTGAGGAGAGGGGATTGCCGAGACGCTGAGAAAAGCAGAAAGAAGCTGTCTGAGGGTGCGTGGCAGAAGACCCAAGTCTCTGGGGAGCTGACTCCATGAGGTGAAGGATGCTGTGTGGACTGCCGGTCTTTGGGCACAGGAAGTGGGGAGGCAAGTGGTCTCTTGTGGCTCTCTCCCAGCCCCCTTGCGAACAGAGTATTTTCCCATTGTTTGGCCATGAGGAGGAGTCAGCTGTTCCCTATCTGCCTGCATTGCAATATAATCACCATTCTGGCACGAGAGGCAAGTGGTCTCTTGTGGTCTGTTGGAATCAGGGGAGAAGCGGGGGCATCGACCTGCTACTTTTAGCAAACACTGTGGAATATTCCTTGAGCTGTAGAGCTGTCCATTACAAAGCGAAACTGCCAGGCATAATTAATAGGATTGAAACCAGCCTAACACATGCAGAACTGCTGCAGATCTGCCATTGCCTGCATTGGCACATGGTAGGGCTGGCAGTACGGTCTTTACACAGGTGGATATCGAGAACAGTGGCTAATTGCATTCATGTGGGGAGAATAGTCTGTATTCACTAGCCAGCGATTTCGAAACCCTAGAAGAGATCCTAGATAGGAAACTTGTTCCAATACTGGATAGTATCTCCCAGTTCAAGCACTCTCTAAATACCTCACTCTTCATTCTTGATGACCTAATAAGAGGGATTAAGAACGACATTGTGGAACTCAAGCAGGGGGTCGTAGGTAATTACCAGCCATCAGGAGGGGAGTGAGCAGGGGCACAATCATTGAGGGGCAAGTTAGATCTCAGGACAGTCCTTTGCATCCAAGGAGAGCAGATCCTATGCCCACAGCAGTACCCAGTCCTGGAAGGTCACAGAGAAAGGCGCTCAACCCTCATATAACCACTACCTCTAGTACACGGCCACTGGCCACAGGCCAGGTAAGATTGCAGGGAGATAAGACAACCATTGACCTCCCTGAATGAAGTAGGAAAGAACAAGGAAACATTTAAACGCACAGTACTGGCATCTTTTTCTTTAGTTTAATTAAACATTTTCTGGTTTCCTTTAAAAAAAAAATACAATACCAAAGAATCAGTCCTCTGAAGAAGTCACTTTGATAATCATTTCAACAATTTACATCAGGGCTCACTGCTGCCGTGTATGGCACAGCACGAAGGGAAGAGAATAATAAGGTTACTCACCGTAGTGACCACCTTACTCCTAGTCCATAGTCCCCTTTCCTCCATACTTATGGGACATTCCTCCGTCCTGTGGGACGGGACCGGAACACTTTGTAAAAAGCATCACATTTTTCAAAAATGTGTCCTTCCTCTCTTTTTACGCGGGGAACTGCACACGGCCGTAACCCCGTCCTCCTTAGCCCTGCCAAGCGCATCGCCCATCAGTCCTTTTCTATCGCCAGGTCAGAGACCTTTAAGCAATAACAGAGGAACCTTATTAGAGGGGACGGCGGGCAGGCGTATGGAGGAAAGGGGACTTTGGACTAGGAGTAAGGTGGTCACTACGGTGAGTAACCTTATTATACTCCTACGTCCTGTCCCCTTTCCTCCATACTTATGGGAGATTCCCAAGCACTCCTCACAGGAACTATGGGTGGATGGAAAAACCCCTACTGAAAGAGATTCTTCAGCACAGCCTGGCCAAACTGAGCATCAGATCTGGAGCTCATGTCCAAACAGTAATGTTTACAAAAAAGCCGATGGGGATAGAGCAAGCAACCCATAAGCGAAGGATATTGACAGCCAAGCACCAGATGGTGGGGGCCCCGAGCCCGGGTGTTTGCCTTGGAAAAAAACATCTCTCGAGTCCTACACAAATTACGGGGGGAGCTTATTTTCCAATTAAAGAAATACACCAATATTTGGGTATGAACCATAAGACCTCCGGGGGCCGAATTACAGACTTTACCAATTCAGCTCCCATGCCTGCACCTGACTTTCTCGTACAGCTGGGGGCTTTGGACCACAACTACGACCATAGTTACACTACTACTTGTAACCTGCATTTAAACTTGGGGGAGGGAGTGCGGCCCAGGAAAACCTGGATCAATAAACCAAAAAACCTAATGACCCCAAAGGAAAAAGACATCATGACCCCATCCATAAAGGGGTATAACCCAAGCACAAATGTGTTGGATCCGTCGGACTTGGCCCCGAAGCTGTGGAGGTCAAACAGTATCATGCCAAAAATGCAGTGCCCACAATTAGCTGTCCCCTTGCAGGTCCTGGCAAAAGAAGGAATTACCCTGAGAACATCATGTCAGATGGCCTTCATTACCCATGTACTCCAACTTCTTCTGAATCACCCATCCAGTCCACTGATGTCCCAGTCGATGCTGGAGCATGTACATCCTTTAGCTGTGGTTGCAGAGCTGTCCTGTCGGAACTCTATGAAGTAAAGAGCTTACTCCTGGTCCTCATTCATGTACAGGAGAGAGGGGCCATCTTGGGGAGCCTCTAAAGGGAATGGAGCGTGGTACAGGGGCAGACCACCCCAACCCGGTCATCTCCAGTAGTGCCATGAACTCAAGTAGAACGAGGATGGGAGTAGTTTGCAGAAGTGTAGAACTCACTGGGTGTGTTAGGGCCATGCCTATCCGGATGCCCCCAGCACCACACAAGGCTGAGGACCCTGTGCTGGCCGTACCAAAATTGAGCCATGAGGTACAGGGGTCTGAAGAGTCTAAATGCAGGGGACCACCCAGAAACCAGGATCCAAACCATTGACCAAGAAGTCACCGCCTGGGCTGACTTATCACAGGGCCCACAGAAAACACACTGGGTGGGGCCCAGGGAGAGGTATTCTGCATTTCCATCAAGTCCCCAAATTGTCCGGTAACCAACAAGAACCCAGGGAGGCACTGATAAACAAAAGCCTGTATTGGCTCTGCACTGTGCACGGTTGTTTATTCGTATCTCGAGAGGGCATCTCAAATTGCATTAGACTTCACTATCAGGGGGAGAATGCATATGACTTCATCTGGGTAGAATTTTGGGACCAGAGTGTAGCCTTTGGCATCCTGGGTATCAGTATCAATCTAGTAGACCCTAAAGCACAAATGGACCAGATCAGGGACAGAGGTGACACAGCCATCCTCCTCCTCCTGGACCTTTCGGCGGCATTTGACCTTGTAAATCACAACATCCTATGCTGCCACCTTGCCAGTGAATCCCATTTCTCTAATGACACCATAGCATGGATCAATCATTCTTGTCAAACCGTACGATGAGAGTCTTCTCCATGGCCGCAGCAGCTAAACCTACTGCAGTCACCTGCGGAGTGCCTCAAGGCTCATGCGTGTCACCCACCATGTACTAAACCTCTCTTCGATAAACTGGACAATTTGGGTGTCCCATACACAAACTATGCTGATGACACCCAAATACAAAACCCTTTAACGGGGGACTACACGACTGACACAAATGCCTCAAATACTATCCATCTCACAATTCAAGCTTGGATGGCTCAGAATGAGCTGTGTCTCAATGACAATAAGACTGAGATCCTCATCATGGGTAGCCAATCCTTCAACATTGATGGAAACCTCATCACAACCGCCAAAGAGGTAAAGACCCTAGGAGTCTCGACTCCTTACTTACCTTATCACGCCAAGTTAATGCTATCACATCGGCATCCGCTTACACATCTAAACGCATCACAGCCTGTAGACCATATCTTACTGAAGAGAACCGCATCAACCTGGCTAGAGCTCTGATCCTCTCCAGGATCAATTATTGCAATGCCATCTTTGCCGGCTCTTCAACTAAAAATATCACAAAACTCCAAATTGTGCAGAACAACGCCATAAGAGCAACACTAAATATTCCCAAATCAGGCCATATCTCCACCGTCAGAAGAAACATTCACCGGTTACCAGTGAAGGGCAGGATTAAATTGAAAGTACTAACGCTAGCTCACAAATGTCTATCTAACACTGCCCCATGTTATCTCTCTTGTCTAATAACAAAAAAACAAACTGCCAGACCCACACGCGCTGCCTATCTCGGCCAATTAACTAAGCCTAGATTAAAAAAGCAGGGGGCTCCAGCTTACCCGTCATGGCAGCTAACTATTGGAATGACATGCCACTAGATTGGATCCTGACTTACTATCCTTCCGCAAAAAATTAAAAACGTGGCTCTTCACACAGAACACCTAGTGACACTCACCTCACCTGCAAGTAACCTAGCAGGACCTACCCTCCCATGTAAGTGACTATTAGCCTAGCAACCACACTCTTAAGTCGACTTTATCTGAAACAAAAGCCAGCAGTTTGTATCACCCGGACCTCACAGCCATTGTAACTAAATTCTTAAGTATACATTTATGTGATCGGCATAACCGGTAACCAAATTCTTAAGCTTTCTGAATATGTGACCAAGATCTTAAGATTGCTAAATATGTTACCATATTCTTAAGCCTGCAATTCCTGTAACCATACTCTTAAGCATGCTCTATCTGTGATCTGCATTACTTGTAACCAAATTCTTAAGTTTATTAGCATGAAACCAACATAGCCAGAGTTTTTGCAATTGTTTTGTAGGGTAACACCAATCCAATACATGCAAATCAACAACAGTGCACAGGAACATTAATGTTTTGCTATTAAAAATGCCATGCCACATTGAAAACATGTCCCACTGGCCACACAATGTAGACCAGTGTAGACCCGTAATAACATTACAGTAAAGCATGGCAGGCCACATTTAGACATACCTAGACGGGTTGCACCAAAATGCCAGTGTAAGCAATAACACTCATCAAGAAGAGAGCACACATTCAAGCCCGGGTATCTGCGGCCTCTAATAACACGGCCATATTCTTTAAAATCTGCAAGGAACTGTTCAATCCTGTTGTGGCCTCTACCTCTCCTGTTCCCTCCCAGGACATCTGTATGGCTCTGGACCCTGTGCTAAAACTCAGGACATCCTGTCCTCTATCTCCTCTTCCTCTCTCTGCCCCCCTTTGGCCATCTCTACCTCTCCTCCTCCTTTCTCTTCTTTCTCTCTGACACCACCTGACAAGGTTTCTAGACAAATCCGATCTATGAAAGTGTCGGCCAAACAGGTGCTTCCCTGCTGCTCCAGAACCCTCAAGGACCATATTGACACCCTCAGCCGATTTTTGTAATCACTCTTTTGCCACTGGAATGTTCCCCTCTTCCCTTAAGCACTGCCTTGTGTACCCACTCCTCAAGAAGCCGTCTGCCGACCCTACCTGCCCGGCAAACTATAGCCCAATCTCCATCACCCATTTCCTGGGCAAACTCTTGGAAAAGCTGGCCATCTCCCAGATTACTCTCCACATTGAACTTGCTTGTTGTCTCCATGACCATCAGTCTGACTTCAGAGCTGCCAGAGGCATGGAAACTGCTCTCCTGAACACCTGTGAAGATTTTCTCTCTAACCTTGATTCCAGCATTCTTTCTGTCCTAATCCTCCTTGATATTTCCTCTACTTTTCGACACAGTCAACCACTCCATCCTGATCAATCGACTATGTGACAACCTGGGCATCACAGATCAGGCCCTGGAGTGGCTGACCTCCTCCCACTTGGACTGCCCCTCCCAGGTCCAACTTGGTCCCCTTCTCTCCGCCATCTCTCTCGCTACCTGTGGCGTTCCCCAGGGCTCTATCCTCTAACCCTGGTTTTCCAACCTCTACTTGACTAGTTTGTCCACCTGATTTCTACCTTCTCCTCTAACTTTCAGTGTTATGCAGATGACACTGAGCTTTCCTTCAGGCTCCTCTCCTCTCTCGCTCATTCCTGACAGTCTATCTGTGATTCAGGATTGGTACGCCTCCAACGATCTCTGCCTGAAGGCCATTAAGATGGAGATCATTCTCCTTGTGACCCCTGCCCCTGCTTTCCCTCTCTCACTCTGGCTTCCCACCTTCGGCCCTCTTCCTTCGCCTTCCTGCAAGGCATAAAACCTTGGTGTCATCTTCGACTCCACTCTCTCTTTCTCTCCTCACATCTCGGACATCGCCAAGAAGTCCCACTACCAACTGCTCCTCCTCAAAGGGACTCTTCGTTTTCTCACTTTCCCCCAGAATTTCACTGTCTCCAGAGCCATGTTTCTATCTTGGCTGGACTACTGCAACAGCCTCTTTCTCAAGTTGCTTCCTCTACTCTCCGCCCACTGCAATTAATCCAGAACAGGACTGCGAAACGTATCCTTGGCCTAAAGCCCAGAGATTGTATCTCCCCAGCCCTGAAATCTCTCCACTGGCTCCCGGTGGATACAAAGATCAAATTCAAGACCCTTTTCATTGTCCACAAGGCTTTCTGGGGTCGGGCCCCACACCACATCCAACGTTCTCTTCTAAAATACCTTCCTTCTCGAGCCCTTCACCCAGCTACCTCCAACTCTCTAAGGGTTAGACGCTTCTTCAGGCAGAGAGTGGGGGGTAGATCTCTCTCCTCTGCAGGTGCCTCCCTCTGGAATGGCCTCGCTGCCCCTCGCAAACTTAAGCAGAACACTTGAAGTTCTGGAAGCAGCTCAAACCTTTCCTCTTCTCCTCTGCTTTCTTTCTCTCCCTCCCCTGCTGACCTACCTGACTTACCTGTCTGAGGTACCGACTGGTTGCTTGGCTACCCTCAGAGGCTCACTGAGTCCAGGCTCTTTCTTGATCAGTCACCCTTGCACTGCCTCCGGGCATACCACACACTTAGGGGCTGTAACTGCAACCCTACAGTCCATTGTTCTCCTTGCACTACCCAGAGCCGCGCTGCCCTAGCTGCACTTACTCAGAGCATTACTGCCGTGTTTTCCCATCCCCCTCTTCCTTTCACTTCCCCCCTCCCTTTCCGCTTGCATTTCTCGTTCTCGCACTTGCACGATATGAATGACGCAAGGCCTAGTAAGATTGTTTGTCTTGTCCTCTCTCTATCTTCCCTCTCTTGTTTTGCCGCGCCTAGAAACACTTGTGTACAGGTGGGTTGTAAATTACTTATATCATTTTATCACAGATACCCAGATACCCACAAAAATATACAATGCCGCAGTAAGAAATGGCTAGACTGGCAACAAACAAATGCCAGTATAGCCAGGTAATTACACTTAGCAGGACTGCTTTATCAGAAATGTGCAGTTAAAAAAAGTCATACCAAACTGAGGATTGACTAGACTTGCTGCACCAAAACACCTTTCTAGCCATTAATACCAAATATCATGCTTGCTTAGCCTGGGCATGGACAACCATTATGATTTATCGCACAATCCTGCCGCCCACATATCACCTCTCCTTCCCACCCCCAACCACAAAATCAGCTCATTGGCCCAGAATTACCTTCATGTCCCTCTTCCTTGTCCCATAGCTTACGTATGAGGCTTCTTGCCTCATAGGTAAGTACTGGGATGAGGAAGAGTGGGACTTGAAGTAATGAACATTACACGTAGCTAAGTCAGGCATTACCTCCATGTACCTCTACCTTATCCCAGTGCTTGTGTATGAGGCAGAGTGCCTCATACACAAGTACTGCCTCATACACAAGTACAGGGATGAGGAAGAATAGGCCTAGGAGTAATGACGATTACCAATAAGTAATCAAGGCATTGAACACAAGTAGCACCATTGAGTTGCCTGGGCTTCAGCACCCCCCCCACTCCCACCCTGAAATGTTGGGTTATGTTGTCTCTCAACCTGGCTGACCTTCAGGGAAGTTGCGGAGAGAACAGGACACAGATGTTAAACGGCACCTGTGTTTCGCTGTTAACAAGGGCCCAGCATTTACGAACGTAAAGCATTTCACTGTTAGTTCCTGCATTCAAATGCCAAATGTTTTAGGCAATTTACATCGTGATGTGGGTTTAGTACTTGCATGCAAGCGTAGTGATTGGAAGGGTAGAGAGGGAACAGGAGACCGCTCATTCTCACAGCAGTCCATAAGTGGGTGCTTTCAGACTTAAAGAGGAGAGTTAACTGCTTGTAACATTGAAGCTGCATTAGAATAGTCTCATTACAATGCATAAAAAAGTTAGATGCCCCCACACAAATAAGTTTGCCCCTCCCCCACCACCCGTGAAGTTAGCACCTCTCCCAACATTTGAAGGATTAGCTCCCCTAAAATGTAGGTTTTATTGCGCCCCTGAACACAAGCACGGACACCATTCACCATATACACACACCCAGCCATTTAAGTGTGCACCCTTTCACCATACAGTCATACACACCCAGGCACCCACCCATACATTTAATTGTGCACCCTTTTCACATACATGGGCAGCCACCTATAAATTTAAGTGTGCACCCTTTCACCATGCAGGCACACCCAAGCAGCCACCCATACATTTAAGTGTGCACCCTTTCACCGTACACGCACATGCACACCTAGCCACCCATACATTACATACGTCATGGAGTTGAAGGGAGCCCTATTACTTTAAAAAAAAAAATTCTTTTTGAAGTCACTCTGACTTCATAAAAAAATGATTTCCGTTAAGGACCGAACCATAATGGAAAAATAATTTCTTTAAGAAGGCAGAGTGACTTTAAAAATAAACTATTTCTTTTTGAAGTCATAGTGCTCCCCCAGACCCCATGACATGGAAGCCTTCAGCCGGGGGTCTTCAATGTCATGGGGTTGGGGGAGCCCTCGGACTTCAAAAAGAAAGTTTCTTTTTGTAGTCACTCTGCCTTCATAAAGAAATTATTTCTATTACAGAAATAATTTCTTTATGAATGCAGAGTGAATTCAAAAAGAAACATTTAAAAAAAAAAGAAATAAAAAAAATCTTTTTTTTTTTTCAAATGGGGCTCCCTCCCAGGACATGTGCTAGCGGGGGCCCCCTGCACCACGGGGGCTGTGGGGGCCCCTGTTACGTCAGTGCTGGTGCACACCAAAAGAGCCTTCTTTACTGACATTTTTGAGAACAGGCAAGTTTGCAAATGTTTGTACTACGGCCGTGGCTGCAGCAACCATTCCCCCTCCTCCACAGCACTAAGGAATTCAAAGCCAAGGGTGTGGTAATGAGGTGCTAAATTCCCCTGAGCCCAGGAGCATCTGCATTACAATAGCCCTTCCAGGGCTGGAAGTGAACTGCTCCCTAGATTACACTGGCATCATCATTGCCAAAGGGAACACAAAACATGCAGTTGCAAGTGAAACCTCGCATTCACCGTTTTCTAAAATGGGAAACACCAAACGTATAAACTGTTTAAAAGCTGCACAGTATTTTGAGCCTCAAAGTGAATAATGATTTTTATAAAGTTAAGCAACACTAAAGTATTGGTTTCACTTTTAATCTTTGTCATTATATTGTTGTCATGTTTCCTACTGAAATTGTTTTGCAAATGGTAAAGGCAGATATTCCCATTTTAATTGCAGTGTACTTGCGCGTTCACTATGCTTAAACTTTATACATTTTGCGCACCAATGCTTTGCAAAAGGTTTATATGGAAACAGGGAAGCCTATTTGCATTTCACTGCACTTATTTCATGGCACTCAATTTTAGCGCATATCTTTAGATGTGGGGCACTGGGATAAACCCTGTGTACTGGGTCTCATTACAAGGTCAGCTGCGCAGGGAAACATTGTGGTTATTCCGTTACAGCCATTGTTTGGCAGTAACGAAATTACCAGTTTTTCTCGCACCATCGAATTATAACTTTTGCGGCAAAGTGGACAATTTCCCTACAGCAACAAGCTGAAGGTAAAACCGTCACTTTACCTTTTCAAATCGACATATTTAACATGCAGTACTTCTGCCAGCGGTATATAGAACAAAATTCCCCATGGAGCCCTAAGCACTCCAAAAATGGGGAATTGCCAACAATAGTAAACCCATGAGACCAAGCGGTGGCAATGGTACTCAAGTTTGGTGGTAATTTGGCTGATTACTATCAAATTACCACCAAACCCATAAGGAGTCCCAGTGTGTGATGGTGGGGAAATGTGAGTGGAGTGTAGAGTAATAAGTAGGGCTGCATCTGGACATAAAAGCACTTATGTGAAGACACACATTTACACATATGACATACACCAAATTACGGGTTTTGTTGCACTGTGCATTATGGCATATACTGTTACCATGTGGTAATACCACTTTTCCACAGTGGAATTCAGTGACACTCCAAAATGGGTAATAACTATTGAATCATGCATATCCCTCCCATTACTGCATGCTTATACCATGTAGCATTGTTGTTTGGCAATATTTCCAAAGGAATAATATCCCAACTCCTAATGAAACCCTTTGTCATAAACAAATAAAGTCCCTCAAAATAATCTGAAAATGCATTATGCTCCATCAACTGAAACCTTTTTACTATTATTAGGGTATTTATTGATCGCAGACCTTTCTTCAGGATGCAATGGAGCGCTTTTCTATCATATGATATGATATATGGTAAGATAAGTAATTTATAACGCATCTGTACACAAGTGTTGCTAGGCGCGACAAGACAAGGAAGGGAGGACAGAAGGAGGACAAAACAACAATCTTACTAGGCCTTGTGTCATTCACATCGCACAAGTGCGGGGGGATGCAGGGGGAGAAGTGCCAGGGTGGGAGGGGAGAGTGCAAGCAGCTAGTCAGTGCAGCCGGCAGGCTACTCATTTGTGCAGAGAGTCAGGGACTGTAGGGTTGCAGACACAGTGCCTTAAGTGTTTGGGGGGCCCAGAGGCAGTGAAAGGGCAACCGGTCGTGCAGGAGCCTGGTCACGTAGGTTCAGTGGGTGGCCAGGTAACCAGTATGCACAGCAGAGAGAAACAACAGCAAGGAAGAGGGGAGAGAGAAAGCGGAATCGAAAAGGTGGTCCTGCTCAAGTTTCAGAGAGGCGGGAAGGCTGCTCCAGAGGGAGGCCCCAACTGAGGGCAGAGAAGTGTCTGACCCTCAGAGAGTTGGAGGTGGATGAGCAGATGTGTCGAGAAAGAAGATGCTTAGGAAGAGAAAGTTGGATGTAGTGTGGTCCCCAGCCCTAGAAAGCCTTGTGGACAATGCAGAGTGTCTTGAACTTGATCCCCACAGCCGGAGGGAGTCACAGGGAGCCAGTGGAGAGATTTCAGGGCTGGAGAGATATGATCCCTGGGCTTGAGGCCAAGGACCAGTCTCACAGTCATGTTCTGGATAAGTGGTAGAGGGCGAAGAGTAGAGGCGGGCAGATTTAGAAAGAGACTGTTGCAGTAGTGCAGCTTAGAGGGGACCAGGGCCCTGGAGACAGTGAGCTTCTGGGGGAAAGTTAGAAAAAGGAAGAATACCCCTGAGGAGGTGCAACTGATAGTGTGACTTCTTAGAGATGTCAGAGCTGTGAGGAGAGAAGGAGAGGGTGGAGTTGAAGATGACCCCAAGGTTCTGCGCCTCCCTGGAAGAAGCAGGTAGAGGGCCCAGGGTGGGCAGCCAGAGTGAGAGAGGGAAGGCGGAAGCAAGAGTCCCAATGAGCAGGATCTCAGTCTTACTGGCATTAAGGCAGAGATCGTTGGAGGCACACCATTCCTGAATAGCAGACAGACAGTCTGGTATGAGAGAAGGAGGCTGAGGGGAGACGGAAGGAGAGCTGGGTGTCATCTGCATAACACTGAATGTTAGAGCAGAAGGTAGAGATGCAATGGACCAGAGGTGCCAGGTAGTGGTTAAATAGCCAGGGAGAGAGGTTAGACCCCTGGGAAACACCACAAGTAGAGAGAGTGTTAGAAGGGAGGTAAGACCCAAGTTGGACCTGGGAGGGTCTATCAGTGAGAAAGGAGGTCAACCATGCAAGGCCATGACCCGAATTACCCAGGTTTTCTCGGAGAAGATTGAGCAGGATGGCATGGTTGACCGTGTTGAAAGCATAGGATAGATCAAGGAGAATGAGGACAGAACATAGGTTAGAGTCAAGGTTGGAGAGCAAGTCTTCACAGGTTTTCAGGAGAGAAGTTTCAGTACTTCTTGCTGCTCTGAATCCAGACTGGTTGTCATGGAGACAGCCAACAGATTCAGTATGTAGCTTAAGCTGGGAGATGGCAAGCCTTTCCAGAAGTTTGCCCAGGATGAGAAATCGGGCGTTAGTTTGCTGGAGAGGAAGGCTAGGCAGAAGGCTTCTTAAGAAGGGGGTGCACAAGGGAGTGCTTAAGGGGGAGGGAAAGGTTCCAGTGGCAAAAGAATGATTGCAGAAATCGGCCAGGCTGGAGCAAGGGTGTCAATGTGGTCCTTGATGGTTCTGGAGGAGCAGGGGAGCACCTGCTTTGACAAGATTGTCATAGATCAGACTTGTCTAGAAACATTGTTGGGAGTGAGCAGGGGGAAGGAGGGTAACTGGCCAACGAGGGGCCTGGAAAGTTGGAGGGTGAGGAAGAGGAGGTAGAGGAAGAGGAGGTAGAGGAAGAGAGAGTGAACAGGATGTCCTGAATTATAGTGGTGAAATGAGATGCCAATGCTGTGCAAAGGGCCTGCGAGGGAACAGGAGAGGTAGAGACTGCAGAAGGATTAGCCAGCTTCTTGCAGATTTTGAAAAATATGTTGGAGTTGTTAGAAGCTGCCGAGATGCAGGCTTGGATGTAAGGGGAGAAAAACGTTGAGGAAGCAGAAAAACAAGGGAACAGGCAGCTAATATGGGAGGGGGGTATGAGCTATTTAGCAGCAAGAGATCTGCAAGCAACTGGGGAGGAATCAGTGGGGGACAGTTCACCCAGTCTCTGATAGGGTGGGAAGTGGTTGATGCGTGGACCCAGGTGTTAGGGGGGAGCCATTCCTTGAAGAGGAGGATCTTGAGCTTATTCCTGAACTTTAGAAGTGAGGGGGACACTCTCATGTTGATGGTAGTAGGTTCTAGAGTCTTGGGGCATAGACACAGAAGACCTGTCTTCTGGTTCTCTCCTTCCTGCACCTCTGGAGTTCAAGTCTGCACATATCATTACTTCTTGAGGATTGTAGGCCTCTGGAAATACTGAGTTTCTCAGTGAGGTAGATTGGGTACTTCAGTGTAACAGCCTTTTAGATGATGCAGCAAGATGAGTGTCGGGTGATGTGGTTGAATGTGCAGAGTGATTTGATAAGACAAGCGGCAGCATGCAGGCCACCTCTAAGGGGTGCCATGGCAGTCACTGGGAGGCCTTCCAAAAGGGCATTGCCATCATCTAGGTGGGAGAGGACCAAGGCTTGGACAGTAAATCTGAAATTGTTTTCTGGGATGAAAGGCTTGATTTTCCACGGGAGAGCGAGTTGGTACCAAGCTGTGTGTGTCCTTCTTGCTATGTGATGTATGAAGGAGAGGTGTCTGCCAGTGTCGTACCTGAGAGATTGGGCGCAGGTGGCCAGCTGGGGTTTGAATTCCTTGAGATGCACAGCACAGAGAAAGTTCTGGATGTGAGGGTGTTAGGAGTTGTTGGTCAGCAGTAGGAATTCAGTCTTCTAGGGATTCAGCTACAGGTAAGCACTGGACATCCATGAATGGATCAACGTGAGGCTGGCCTTAAGCCTGTGGATGACTTTGAATTCTTGAGGTAGACCTGCGTACCATCTGTTTATTGATGGGTGTGGATGTTGTGTGAAGCGAGGAGGGTTCCAAGTGGTTCCATCTAAAGATTGAAGATCACAGGGGAAAGGACAGATCCTTGCGAGGCTCCAAAGGTGGTTGGAAGAGTTGGTGATCTGGAGGAATCCATTTGTATCAACTGGTGGCAATTAGCAACGTAGGATTTGAAGCAGCTGAGGATGACACTTTTGATCCCCATATGCAGATGTAGATTTTTGGTGAGTGTTTGTCGATTACAGTTTTGAATGCTGCTGAGATATCAAGAAGAACTAGGAAGCAAAGATAGCCATCATTAAATATTTTAAGGTACTGAAGATGGTGGATGTGAACAGGTGAATGTGAGGCAAGAGAGGCTGTAGAAGGAGGGGAGCCCATAGGTGCTGGAGAATTTGGAGGTGTGGAAGAGTTGGAAACAACATGAGTGGTGTTGAAGCATGAGAACAAGGATACAATGGAGGTGCTGGTGGGAAGTGAACAGCAGGAGGGGATGAGGGAACTGGAGATTTGGAAGGAGGAAGTGAGAGAGAAAAAGTAGGGGAGTAGAAGAATGGATACGACAAGTAAGGGGGTGCTGGACAGTCATCAGCAATGATTCCAGATTGTACATGGGAGAAACAAAAAAAAGATTACATCATATTTTCATGGCCAGTGAGTTATTTACAGATAGATTTCTAATATTTGATAACTCATCTCCACAAAGAGATGGTTCATGCATTCAATCTCCTATAGTCAGGATTCATTTCCACTGCCACTCTGCTAACTATAGACCCATGAATGTGGAGGAAATATAGACAGTTGAGGCCACTCAGTATACTACGAGAACATGTACATCACACAACCAGGAAACTGTCATTTCCGTCATTGAGCCCATGCTGGCCTCAGGTGTACCCTCTAAGATGTAACATGAACTTATTGATTTGGTTACAGAGACCAAAGATAACACATAGAGTCTATTGGATGGGGAAAATACACCAGGAATAGGAAAATGTATCGTTTCTAGGGAACATGCGTGGTGGAAGATAAATATATAGATGGGAATATTGGCGATGTTGTACTGCATGTTAAGGAAAGGTGTGGGTGAAACAGTGGAGGCCTTGCTATTTGGATGGGATCAATGTTAAATTAAACATCTGGTGCACATGGTAGTTTGGACGAGCCCAGGGGCAGGTAAAAGCTGATGTGCACTAATGTTTGGAACCGTATGATTGTTAGATTGTAATAATACCTCAGTAAATAGTGCTGGTGCATCCATGCTCAATTCCATAATGGTATTTAATATTGCTACAGCATTTACTAAGTATGTTTGGAGAATAGATGCATCACTTATCAAAGCATTAATTGCACCATTTAGTACAAGTTTCAATAGAGTGAACAGAATAAGATTTAATACATGCATACTGTGGGTAGGTAGTTTATGGAATTATCGAGAATGGGTTGTTCAGTACGAGCAACTTTGATATATGTTAGAGATGCTGCATCAGTTTAGTGCAAGTTTTGTTAATTCTTTTGTAAAATAGAAAATCAATTTGAGCAGAATATATCTGGTTGGACAGTACTGGGGGTTCTAGCAGCCATTTTACAGTTTTGGCCTCCTTCTTGCCCATGGGCACATGGAACTTCTTTCATACCGGGGGTTATGACCTTATGATTGATATACAAAGGAGGTTTCAATAAATCCCAGGTAGGACCAGGGGTAAACTTGTGGATGTGTTTGTGGGATATCCACACTGGATATTGTTAAGTTGTCATTATGTACAGCCAGGTTTGAGGTTAGAATTGGTTCAGAGTTCGTACAATCTGTAAGCAAAGATTCAGTCTCCTTGATAAGTACTGTAGCTTGTGAGACAGATTATGCTGATGCCACAGCCTCTTTATAAATGAAGCATTTAGCAGTTCTAAAATGCTGGCTTTGCGTTTTGGCTATGTTTATTTATCAATGGAGGTCAGAAGGGAGCTAGACAATGTAGTCAGTCCACCAGTCTGTTAGCGGCACATCTGACTGACTCCAAGGGCTTAGCTCAAGTCTGTCTCCCCACTCAACAACACTAGGCAGTAAATGATGGTAAAACCTGGCACATGCCAATGCACCTTCATCCTGATGTGCACTCTTCGTTCTTTACTCCAGTGATATGTATCACATAGCTCTGTCACTGAATTGCAACACCCAAATACTATAACATTGCTAGTACTGTCCAACCTGTCTTAGATACCAGCCAAAAACTATTTTCCTGAGAGCAGTACTATGCCACCATGGAGCTCAAAGCCCTAGCCATCAAATAGGCCATCGTACATCTGAGGTACCACCTCACAGGAAGGAATTTCAGGTTGCTTACTGACCACTCACCATTAACCTGGAGGAGCCAGAGAAAAGACACTAACCCAAGAGTAATGAGATGGTTCCTGGAGCACCAACATTTTTTCCTTTACCATAAAACAGTGGAAGGGGAAAGAACAGTGGAAAATGTATTTTATAAGTTGATTCTCTCAATAGAGGTGGGGACCCCACCACTGTAAGGGGAAGGGTATGTGACAAATCACAGGTATTCATCCCTTTTCCCCAAGTGGGAGACCCCCCCCCCACTGTGAGGCTAGTGATGTGAGCCCACACCGCAAGGCCCTCCCTAGGGGTTGAGGCAAGTGGGACCTCAGTGGGAGAGACATCTACAACACCACCAAACTAAGCCCATGCAGACTTCAATATTTTCGAACAACTTCACTGTGAAGATAATCCATATTATCACAAACTAATCATGTAAGGTGCATCAACATTAAAAAAACATTGGCAACTTAAATATCCTCACACCCCATCACTACATTGACCTCTGTATCACCATTGCACCACCCCTGTGGGGGCTTCAATATCATGACACAGCAAACCTGCAGAGACTTCATTAGAATTGCACATAATGTTGGGACTATTATCAATATAATCCCAATTCATGCAGTATGTAAATCAGTATCACACCCAATTCATGTGAAGTATATGAAGACATTAATATCATCATACACTCTGTGGAAATTTATCACACAACAGTGCTGTGAAAACACACACCATCCATGTGGGGCCTTAAATATCACAGCACACCATCTCTGTCGGGACTGCAATGTCATTCTGATTCCTACTGAATACTGTAGCATAATTGCATATGTTAGGTGGTCAAAGGGGGCATTTTCCCATCAAGGAAAGCACCTTTTGATTTACACACAAGATACTATTTTCAATGTAAAGAAAATAAATCCACATAACCCCAATTGCCTATTTGGTAGTGGCTCACCCTATTGAATTGTGGTTGTTTCGAATGAGTTGCTCTGTATCAATGGGGCTAATTCAATATGTGCATCTGGCTGGCTGGTGTGCAGTGCCCGAGAAAATCCTGCCTCCTCTGTGTGACTCTGTCTACGTCCCATCTGGCTCTGGTGGCTCTAGTAGCTCAATTGGTCAAGCGGTTCTCAGTCAGTGATTCTGTCTACCTCTTCTGTGGTAAAACAGTGAGCGGGCTTACTCAGGGAAATTCCAGGTTTGGGTCTATGTCTAACCTAAGCAGGAAATGTCTTAGGTGGAGCCTGAGTTTGGTTGTGGTGAGATCAGTTGGAGCATTGTACCTATTGTGCCTTTCTCACCATACTTTGTTGTTACTGCACTCATAAAATGTTTGGGAACCATACTAGGAGAAAATGAGGAAGCAGCTTTGCAAGGGCATTGTCCATAATGAATTTAGAAGGTGGTAGGTGGGTATGGGGAAGAGACCACTGACAAACCCTATTCAGCCTTCCTCCAGGTAAATAAAGCCACTGGCCTAAGGGTCCTGAAAAGCTGGACTTCCTGGTCTCCGTGCAGGTGTGGCTCATAGATAATGGGCAGCATGGAACTGGCCCACCACACATTATGGAGAATTGAAGCTAGCCCGTGACAGGACTGAGTGCTTTCTCAGCTGCGGCAAGCAGCTCAGTAAGTAAACCAGGTCTGGATTTAACTGTCAAAGGAAGCACAGTTTCCCTTTGACAGCTTTCAGTACCCTAGTGAGCACGCCCAATAGGCAAAACTGATAAGTGTTATTGTGTGGCTAGACTGGCCTGCATTGGTGCAACCCACCTGAACATCTTTTCTTATTGTGGTGTGGCATTTTGTGCCGGGCACCAAAGTTAAAGAATCATGATCAGTGTTATTATATGGCTAGATTTCCCTACATTAGTGAAACCAATCTGCAAATAGAAATACCGTGGCATGGCATTTCTTAGTGGCATAAGGAGGTAAGCCAACATGAGTGTTCTTAAGTTCAAATAATAGCTTACATTGATGAAGGCAGGATGGATATAGTCTCTCATTGTGACATTGCATTTTTTTCTGTCATAGTTAACACGAGTATGCTTTTATCTGGTAATACTGGCATATATTGGTGCAGTCGGCATGGACTTGTATGGGCACAGCTAGCATGAAACATTTTTTAAACTTGCAAATATTGTGCACAAAGGCATCATGGAAATGAATTGGAAAATTATTCTGTGCATTGTTGGTGACTTGCAGTCATTGGAAGTTTCCATGTGCTACTATACAAAATTGAATGCAAACTGTGTGGCTTTTTACCCAATTTCTTTACAGAAAGTGTGCTGTAAAATGCACTATTTTAGTCTATTATATAAAAAAAAAATCAGGGAAGGACCTCACACAAGTCCCCCTTTGTTAGTTCATGCTCCTTCACTCCACCATATTCGTGGGAAACATACACCAGTCCAATAAAAAATTCTTACCAGCCACCACTGTCCCTAGTGTACCCTTTATCTCAAGGAACAGGATCAGGACCCTGTCTTTTTCACAGTATGAAGAAAACTGTTGACATGCACTAATCAGAATAGTCTTGTATTAGTTTATTACAAAAACATGATCACTAAGGATAGAATCAAAATATTTCATTGCAAAATCTAAAACGTAGATAACGCTGACATTTACTTGCAGCTTTCCCATCCCTTTCTCTTACCTGCGCTCATTTTCTTTCTTCCAGCAGATTAAGGTCTGCATACCTTTGATAGGTTCATGGTACGCCACCCCATGGGCAAGGCTATGTGTTCTACTGTGCATACCACTGTGCTGGCAATTTAGCACAGTATAAACCATGATAACATAACATAGCATATAATGCCAAAACCTTGCATATTACAGTACATACCCATTCTGATGTGCACCCACCCGTGACATCCAGTGCATCCTACCCTTCAGTGCTAGGATTCCCAAAGCTCTGTCATTGAGTGGATCCCCCATTTTTATAGTGGGTGGATAGTCTTACGACGCTGAATGGAAGACAGGTGTAGACGGGCTCAGCAATATACGTTTATGACACTTAACTTTTAACTTTAAAAATGTAACCCACCTCTTACCTGTCTACAGCAGCCCCAACTTGCCTAAGATCTGCCAATTCTAGAAGGGGCCAGTTATCATTTAATAGAATGGACAACTGTTCTGGTCAGAGTTGGCCAGTTTCATAAGTTACTACACTAGGCTTAACCAATGTTACTAAGCAAATATGTTTTCAAACATGTTAGTTGCAGCATATCATACCAAAAAGACCACCTTGGTTAATACACAAACAGTCTGTTCTGGATAGTGATGAATTGTAATGTGTGATTGTGGTCCTCTTTTTCATTGGTGCCTGGATTAATGTTATGTCCCAGTCTGAGCCTGCCTTGGTGCACCACAGTGGGAAGTGGACTTGGGATAGAAATGCAAAGGTTAGGATGGGATTCCCCAAAAACCTCTTGGTAAGAAACACAGGGATATGACTTGTAGCAGACAGAAAAGTAAAGGCAGACAGCAAAATGCTGGTGTATGGCTTGTTTAGTTGATCTTATGCTTTTTCCCTTCTCCCAGTACACCAGAAGATTTTTACATTTGTAAATACAAAGGGGCAATCACACAATACTATTTACATTATTAACCTACCTAAACAGCTGAATGCTCCACCGAGACTGCATCTGCCAGATGCAGCCCCAAGAATCTAGGAGGCCTGTCTTGGCAAGGGGCAGGCCTTAAATCATTGCACAGCGCTCATCTCTCTACCGGAGAGCACCACGCCTGACAGGGGAGGGCGAGAGGGGGGGCAATGACTGGGGGTGTTCCCTGCTCACAGAGCTATGTGGGGCTGGCCACGGCAGTGACAGGAGTGCCAGGAGGCAGTGGTGGGTTCTGGCACACCCCTACCTGTCTGGGGAGAATCACCCTTTCAGCTTGGGCCCGCAGAGGTGAAAAAGAACTAGCAAAGGTGCCGGGAGGAGTGCTGCTCAACCCTCTTCAGTGAAGGTTGAGACCAACTGTCCCAAAGGTGCTCTGCTCATGCCGCACACCTTTTCATTTTTTAAAGAATCCCTTTGTGGCATCACGTGCGGATGTCTTTTACTCTAATTTATTTGCATGCTTCCCCCCATTAAAATATCCTCATCCTTGAGGATAGCTTTGGCCTGAATTATGAATCTATCTAGCTAACAACTAGCTCCACACACCCAGCACTCCCCACCCGACCTGAGACTGGGTGATCTGCTCCTCACTGTTTCCTACCCTGATTGTTTGGAGATCCCTTTCCCACCCTCCCCCTTTGAATACCCTAACAATAATAATAATAATAATAATAATAATAATAATAATAATAATAATAATAATAATAATACTAATAATAATATAAAAAATAATTGAGCCACGATTTAGATCTACAGTCCACCTGCCACAGTACCCCTGAACTCGTAGACACCTGCACTAAAGAAGAAAGATTGGAAAACTGAGGATCAGGCAATGGGAACCTCACACTGGACCCCTGGTGAATCCTAAGTTTGTTTCGTGACAGTCCGTCTCTCCCTGATGGCAGGAGGAAATCAGCCGGGGCCTCAACTAGGGTTTCTCCCTGACCCGGCGATCAACCCTGCACCAAGTCAGGGTCCCTATATTACAGTGGAGGAATGGGTAAGGGTTCCCTGCCACATCCAATTTAGCAGGAGCAATGTGATCAGGAATAGTCTTGAATGAACACTCTTAGATTCGGGTTCACGTCCTCTTTTCTCATTGCCTGTGTCAGCTAAAATGCTAAAACTCCTGGACTTGGAGCAGATGGTTCTGGTACAAGGTCTTGATGTTTCTTGGCTGTCCTCCTACCCACAGTCCGTAGACAGGCAGCACTCCTAATTGATGCTCAATGATGAATGGTTGAGACTCCCACTTGTCACTAAGCTTGTTCTGTCCACTCTTTCCCAGGCTGTGGATCAACACACAATCACCAGGCAGAATACTTGCATCAATGTGCAAGATGCAAGGCAACTGAGGATCAGTGTAGCCCAGAATTGGTTTGAGGATTCGAGGAGGTCAAGTAGTGAGGGTCCGCGTCAGCTCCTTGAATGCCTCCTGGCATTAGTCAGTCCACCTATCAATAAAGGGCTCATGTGGATGGTGTAAATGGTCTGCAGAGTTCATGGTAATCCTGCGGCTCATCTGGTTAGGCAGGTATCCTTTGATAAGGACCACAAGTGGTTGCGCAATGTTGGCATATCCCACAGCAAATCTCCAGTAGCAGTTAAAGAATTCAAGGAAACTCTAAGTCTTTCAAGTTCTGAGGTCTTGACCAGGTGAGGAGGGCTTCCGTCTTTGCGGGATCTACAGGAATGCTGTCTGCAGAGATGATGTTTCCGCTGTATTTGATGCTTATCCAGCAAAACTGGCACTTGTTCACACTGACCTTTAGCCTTTGCTCCCTTAGGTGATCAAGCACCTTCAGGAGCCTCTTGTTGTGTTCCTCCAGGGTCCTTCCGAACAAAATGAAATCATTCATATATACCATTACCTTCAGGTGGTTCATGTGACTGACGGTCTTTTACATGAGGTGTTGGAAATGTGCTGGTGCACCGGAAATCCCTTGTTGTATCCTGATCAATTTGTACAATCCAAGCAAGCAGGTGAATGCTGCTTTCTCAACATCTGCTGGATGCATTGGGATTTGGTAGTACCCACTCTGCAGATCCATGACCAAATCGGTTTTCCCATCCTGATGTCCGCCTAGAACGTCACATAGGACTACCTTTTTAATATCAATATAGCTCATCATACGAAATATTTTCCATAGCCTTTATTGATGGAACTAATGACAAATGTTGCCAGTACTTGTAACATAATCATATGTGTTTTATAGCTTGCCTGCCACCTCTTTGAGTTATGAAAATACATGCAATTATCAATGTAATATTGCAGCCGCGTTGAACATATTACTGGTATTTACCGCTTACTGTTATTTCTACACCTTCCCACAATTGCTGATTCTTGTGCATGTGAATGTATATTTGCATGATCAATCCTTAGGGAGTCTACTTTACTCCATTCTCATCAGGACAACCAATATCAAGCCATATGTATTGAGTGATCTTAGCCTTGGTCTCCACTTTCTAGGATTCTTTGCCAAGAAGGACCCTTTTAGGAACATTGACTTCTTTGCGCCTAATGGTTGCATTCAGCATATTATAGCCAACCTCTTGATACCTAGCCAGCGTGATCCTGATTGAGCCCCGCTTTTTGCCTACTGTATTCCTGGGTGAGCCGCGCATTTGCCTTTTGTATTACTGTATCCCTGGGAGAGCCCTGCATTTGCCTATTGTACTATTGTATTCCTTGCCATTCCTTGGTGAGCCCCGCATTTGCCCATTGAATTGCTGTATTCCTTAGGGTGCATGGCACTGAGCCACTGTATTATTGTACTATTTGGTGGGCCCCACATTTGCCTACTGTACTGCTGTATTCCTGGGTGAGCCCCGCATTCGCCTATTGTATTATTGTACTCCTGGGCGAACCCAGCATTCACCCAGTGTATTGCTGTATGCCTGGGAGAGCCCCGCATCTGCCTATTGTATTATTGTATTCCCTAATGAGCCTCGCATTTTGAGCCCTACATTCCTGTATTCTATGGTGAGCACTGCATTCGCCCATTGCATTGCTATATTCTATAGTTGCTTTGCATTGTGATACTATATGGTGTGCCCAGCATCTACCTATTGTATTGCTGTATTCTATGGCTATTTCTAAAGGTTTTATACTGCCATTCGAATCATACCACTGATTGTGGGACAGCTCTCCTGGCACAGTAGCATACCACACAGCATGTCATACACAACTCCTTCTGTACCGCTTTGAATTATGCCTCAAATGCTGCGCTTCTGCCAACTTTACTGAGCTCAATCTTACCGGTGTACTGTATCCCACACGTTATCACCCCATGGGGAACAGCCCCCCTCTTATAGCTCCCAACAACAACATGCATGTTGACTGTCTCCTCCTAGCTACCTTACTGTTCAGTCTAGCTCAGGCTCGCCATCACCTCACGCTGACCCATCATTCGACCTCAGAGCTTCCCAAAGTCACAGCCATAATGACCCTACCCCCTTCACTAGGGATCAAACCTTCAAAATTCCTACCTTCCCTTAACACCAATGCATACCACCTCAACATCAGACCCACGACATTCTTACCTGAACTGTGCAAAACCCCCAAGGCCTCTAAGGTCAACACCAACACCAAACCGGATACAGTAGCAACCCTAACACCAGCACAATGGATTAATCTATATGCCGGGATACACACTCGTAACCAACCTTGCTCTACTATGGTCAGAAATGCCAGGCTCTGCTCTAGACTTAACAATAACCTCGCCCTACAGTCTAACCCGCAAAATAAACCTTGCACTTCTAACTTGACAAATTTCACAACCTCAAAGACACCCAAGAAAAATAGAGGTTTTCTAGAAACAAATCGATCCAACCCCCCGGCCGTGACTATCCCCCAGCTAAAAGGTGCTCTAATCAATGCCAGATCTCTGGTAGCCCATGCCACAGACATAGCCTATCCAATCACCACAGGTGACCTTGCCTTACTAGCTGTATCCAAGACCTGGCTACATGAAGCAGCAGGTCCCTCCCTCGCGTTGGCCGTACCTGACAACTTCACCATGGTGAGAGCTGACAGAGTCTCGTCTCAAAGGGGGCGGCATCGCCTTTATCGCCAAATCTAGCATAGAGCTCAGAGCAACACCCTCACCCACTCTTAAGTCCTGTGAACTACTTACAGTTAAACTTCCCACGTCCAAGACTAGCACCCTCACCATTCACTTAATATACAGACCCTCTGGCCCTATTGGTACCTTCGAAGAAGACGTCATGACATTACTTTCAGACAACACCAAGCCCTCATCCCAAATCCTCCTGCTTGGTAATTTCAATTTGGGTTCTTCATGACCCTACCGATACACAAGCCAAGGCACTATCCAACGTCTTATCCAAACTGGGCCTTACTCAAAGAGTCAATCAACCTACCCACGAGAAAGGTAGATCTCTTTACTGGGTAGCAGACATCAATACAGAGACCCCATATCATCTATCTTACCCTTAACCTGGACAGATCACCTTCTCATCTCCTTCACCACTCAGACCAAACAAGTAGAAGCCAAACCAATTAGATAGCTCCGCCCCTCCCTACGAGGAGCAAACAAAATATAACTACCGAGAGGCTCTTTCCTATCCTACTATCCACTTTGAACACCGTTTCAGAATCAGCGGACCCAGCCGAACTAGCTGAAATGTACAACGCCACCATGACCTCTGCGCTAGACGCCATCGTGCCTCCAAACTGCGTAAAAGCAAACCCAAAGCCCATCTCAACACCTGGTTCACGCCCCAGTTAAAATCATGAACGCAGAAAAAAGAAAACTCCGTTTTATGGAGAAATCTCCCATCCAAAGAAAATAAACTAAATTTAATCGAATCAGCAAGTAAATACAAAGCTGAAATCCTTCGACCTAAAAGAGAAACCTACAACAACCGGATCAGCAAAGCCAGTTCCAAGACCAAGGAACTCTTCACGATCCTAAGGGAACTGGAATCCCCCACAGCCCCTCAATATCCCTGTAACAAGGATAAAATATGGTGCAGAGACATGCAAAATGCTCTGTCAAACAAAATAGACACCCTCCAAAAAAAGATCTTAGCCAAAAGGCTCAATATTGCCAAACCTGACTCAGACCCAGAACCAGCAAAACCCCAATTGAAATGCACTCCTGAATTCAAATTCTCACAAGTTGCAATCATAGAGGTGGAAAGAATCATTACATCTCTCAAGCCTTCCAGATGGCAAGGCGACATCTGCCCCCCCTCAAATAATTAAAGAAGCTGCTAGAGACCTTGCCCGATTTATCACTAAATTAATAGATGCTTCATTTCGTACCTGCAAATTCCCAACCAACCTGATGGACGCCTGGGTCTTCCCCTTGCTAAAGAAAGCCTCCCTAGACCCAACCATCCCCACAAACCACAGGCCAATTGCCACTGTCCCATTCCTCCTTAAAATGGTGGATAAGGTGGCCTACCTACAGATCCAGCACTATCTGGAAACAAATAAACTCCTAGGACTCAGACAATCAGGCTTCAGACCACTTCATGGTATTGAAACAGCCCAGATCAACCTAAAAAATGCAAATTGTCTTACTCAAGGACAAAAGGTAATGTGCCCATCTCCTACTACTTGACTTGTCGGCCGCCTTCGACTTGGTGGACCACACTATTCTCTGCAAGCACCGTTCCACTGAGGCTAACTTCTCGCACAAAGCCACTGATTGGATCCAATCCTGTCTTAACAGGTCGATGAGGGTCTTCTCTCAGGCAGCTGCCGCTGATCCTTCCCCAATCACATGCAGTGTCCCTCAGGGATCTTGTGTGTCCCCCACCATGTACAATATATTCACTAAACCGCTATTCGACAAACTGGACCGCCTGTGGATCATCTACACCAACAATGCAGAAGATACCCAGATACTACTCCCCCTATCAGGCGACTATGACCGAGATCTAGCCTTCCTAAACAACACCTACCAAGTCATTCAGGCATGGATGGCGGTCCACGGATTATGCCTGAATGACGAAAAGACAGAAATCCTAATCCTAAATGCTCCAGCCCAACTCAATAAACTATGTACAATACTCTGCATTTATTATTGATGGCATCACCATCAAAGTGGCAAAATCCTAGGCTTCTACTTAGACTCCACACTGAACATGGGAAAACAAGTCAACGCCACTTCATCCGCCACAGCGTACACTTGTAAGCTTATACATGCCTGCAAACCTTACTTATCCGCTCCACCCTAGCGAGAGCCCTAATTATGTCGAAACACGACTACTGCAATACCCTCTATGCAGGAGCCAGCAAACAAATCACTAACAAGTTACAAATCCTTTAAGACAATGCTCTGAGATCCGCTCTAAGCATTCCTAATAGAGAACACATCTCTGTGGCCAGAAGAGAAACCAAATGGCTTCCCATCAAAGATAGGATTCTATTCAAACTAGTTTCAATCACCCACAAATGTCTGAACGATGCGCCCCATTGTACCTCCAAGAAAAAATCAGCAGAAAATCTTCATCTCGCCCTACCAGAGCGGCCCAATCTTATTGAATAACGATGCCCAGATTTAACCGGAAAAGAGGTGGGGGGAACGGCTTCCGAGTCCAATCCGCCCTCTACTGGAATGCACTACCCCTGCACCTGCGAAAAGACCAAACCTTCCCAAATTTTAGGACTATGCTCTGTATCTACACTCTTGTCTTTTGTATTATAATACTGTGCTTTACTTATTATATGTATGCACTGTAATGACTGTGCTTACCTGCAATTCAACATACTCTGTACATAAAGAAACTGTACATTCTTGTCGCACCCAGATACCTTTGGGTGAGGAGCGCATTACAAATAAAATAAACAAACAAACAAACAAACAAACAAACAAAAACCATGCACTTCCCATCGAGGAATCTTATGTATCATCCACCTGGGGCGTGGTGTATTGCTCCCTAATAGCGTGGGATATTCGCTGCACATCCAGACATCCCCGTTCTTGTTCCGGGTGATGATGATAGGAGAAGCTTAAGGGCTCTTGGACTCTTGGATGATCCTTGCCTTCAGACTATCGTCCAGGTGGTGATGTACATCCTCCACATCTCCTGGCACCAGGCATCATGATCGCTCCCTGAAGGGTGTCTCGTCGCTCTCACTCATGCAGTGTTCCACTGTTTGGGCCTTGCCGATGTCCCCCGTTAGAGAAAGCCTTGAAGCTCATGGCGAGCTGTTCTCTCAGGTGGTCCTAGTCCTTTTCTGAGATCAGGGAGTATCTAAAGTCCAAGGTCTTTAAATCCAGTAACGTGTCAGATGGGCTAGTAGCAACATCTGCTGGGGCCAAAGAAGGGGTCAGTTGCAACTGTATGATGATGGTGCACCCTGGTAATCAAATGGTCCTATTGGCCACATTAATGACCAATACCGTGATGGTCTTCAGGTCCATTCTATCCATTGTCACCAGGGTCTCCTGTACAAGTAAACCCCCTGGGATCTCCCACATTCCAGTGCCTCCATCAGCAAACATCCTGGCCGTTTCTCCCCGCTGAGTCGCACTCTGGCAGGAACCCCACGCTGTGGTGTGTGCCAAGATTGTGATCTGCCCAAACCAGTTGTTGCAAACAGCTCCAACGGGTCCATCAGGTAGAGTTCTAGACCGAATATCTATCTGCAAGCATGCCTACTGGCACATAGGGTGCATGGACAATGTACTGACATGTCGTGGTTGAGACATCTCCCGACATAGTGCAGCCAATGCATTGAACATCGAGGAATTAGTTCTAATCACCACCAGTGAGTGGGTTCCTCACTCCGGTTGCTGCACAACAAAACCATGGAGACGATGGAGGTGCTGACTCCAGCTACATTGCATGGAAATTGCAGCCTGCATCAGATGTATGCCAGAAATTTGCAGGGGTGGTCTCTCTTGCAGAGGAGGATCAGTCCAGTCATGGGATCCAATGGGATATCAGTTAGGGGTTTTCTGTAGAAGCATTCATACACAATGGTCATCTGTGAGCCGCTTTGCAGTTGGGTTTGTGCCTGCTATCCATCAATGGTAACTGTCACAGTGGCTGGTGGTCATGTGAGCCCTTTAGGTACTCCCCAAAGTGTTCCAGTGCTGCTCTTGATGTTAGTTAGATTACAGATGATCTACCTCTCAGGTGGGCTACCCAGTCTGGAGGGATGCTGGTTCTCAGATGACTTGCCCACCAGTGGTGCCACTGCAGCTTTGGACCTGTCTCTGTCTCTGTCTTTACACTGTCGGTGCATAATAGTTGTGAGGATTCAGTTGCTCCTCCTTCTGGTCCTCACTGGCATATCCCACCATTGCGCATGTTGGAATGTTCAAGGCCTGGAACTTCTCTGCAACTCAGATGTAATCTGGAATGTTTGTGCACATACAGAAAGTGCTGCTTGGCTGTCCACACCTTTGGCAGAACTGCCCGGACTGCAGTGGTGCTATTCACCCTTGGTACTCTTGGGTCAGCCGTGGCTCTTGAGCTCGATGAGCTGGCATTTCCTCTCCTGGGAGGATAGTGTAGAGTCTCTTCCAAGCTCTGGTAGCATGGGTGACCCTAAAGGCAGTGTCCTGGCTGGTGCCTTCTGCAGCTGCATCACCAAGCTAGTCTGATGCAATTTCACCACTTGATGTCTCTGATCACATCCTGGGGCTGTGTAAGGAGACACCATTTGACTAGGTAGACTATACACTGTGTCCTTCATCTCTCCTTCCAGGCCAGTTCATCAAAGGAAGGTGGTTTCGGGATCCGTTCTCAGAGTCGTAGCTGCAGAAGCATCAGCAGCGCTGATCTTGCTACACACATTACGTGTTGCAGCCTGGCCAGTTTCAGGTTATTTGGCTCAACCTCCTTCTGCTTGAAAGCCAGTCTCAGAATCAGTTCAGTTCTGGACAGATATTCTGAGAGACTCTCACTGTGTTGGAGGTGGTTGGCATAATACTAAAATGTCAGCTCTGCATCGGACTCAGTGGCTCCAAAGACTCCATCCAGCATGTACAATGTCATTTGATGTGGGTTTTCGGTGTGTGGCAAGACATCAGAGACTCTCAAGAGCGCAATGCCTTGTCTCCCTGTCAGGAGCTCTCCAGTCGTGGATTATCTGCTGGTCTGGTTCACCCTTAACCGATATTCCTCTTCACATCTCAGGGTTGGTTTCTCACCCGAGAATGGTCTCGGGCAGATATAGGGTCCATGTTCTGCTGGTGTCATGATACCCTCATTCAACATATGCTTGAAAGCATTCGCCATGGGGGAATCGTTCAGTATGGTGCCTCTATCCTCTGGTGTAGAACTGGTGCGTGCTACACGCAGGTGAAGTAGGGTTGCTTGTGGGTGCAGCTAGGATGACACCTACAGTGGTCACTGCAGGGTGAATGTGTGCAGTGTTGGTCAAGGCAGGGCAGGGCTTGAGCTAGGCATAGCTGGTGTGGATGATAAGCTAGCCTTTAACACTGGCCAGGTGTGTAATGCCCAAAGAGGATTGGACACTATTGAGTCACACCTGTGGATGGTAAGGGGCAATGTCTCAGGGTCAACTTTCCTAGGGCCATGGCAGACCAGGGTACTGGTCCCTGCTAGGACAAGGTCTTTACCCAGGCACTTGACCTAGCCTGTGAGGGACTCGAGGGACTCTAGGGACACCGTCATTTTGGGGACCTGTTGTAGGGGTGTGCTCCATGCAACATCACCTATAATGAATTAATGGTCAGTCTTAAACCCCTCACACTCAGCCCAGCTGGCTACTGGAACCCGATATATGAAGATGGTGCCTGTCTATCTGCTGTGGTGGCAAATCACAAATATTACAAGAATATAAACACATCCTAATCCACAAATGTGAACAAAATCCTATTTACACGAAAGAAAAATGGAAACTTACACTGGAAATATGTACACTAACCCTGAGAAGAGAAAGGGTAGGTATGCCTAGGTCAGTAGGTAGGGTAGGATAGGTATAGGCACATCAGAGGTGAGCTCAGCAGTGCCTGCAAGACATGTAAGGGGGGTGGTGTTCCTGCGCTCCGCCCATGCATCCCCATAAGGTTTGGTGGTGAAGGTCATCGTGGCTAGCTTCCAAACCAAATGTTCTCCCTTTTGTCTCCTGACAGGGGTAGCAAGGGCATGGATGCTTAGGGGCACAAGATATTAACTACGGGCATCCTTGCCCTGAAAGCACTAAATGCATCCTGCAACTTGGCCAAGCTATCTTTTGAATTTTGGGCTGTGGTCTCTGAAGCAACAACAAATCTCCTAAATGGACAGTTGAGGGACAGCTTCAACATGCCGGTAAAGGACAGTCGTGAATTTCATGCTGAATAAATGGGCACAGTGAAGTTGGTGAAATGTGGCAGACGTTTGGCAGAAATGTAAAGGATTCACCTCCAGCTATGAACTGGAGGTAAATCTGCTGACCTTCTACCCATTTTCAGTGAAATTACTGCAGCGGAATTACTGCTGCAGTAATTCTGCCAAAAATGCCCCATAGAGTTCAATGGACTCTGAAAAAATGGGAACATACTCCACCACATGTAATCCAGCGGTAAATCTGCCAGATCAAGTGGCAGTAACAGAAAGTCCAGTGGATTTACAGATGGAATACCGCCCAACTCGTAATGACCCCCATTGTCAGGTGAGATTTTGTTCGATTTCTGATTTGGTCAAGTACTAAGCAGAGCTTGATGTAACATTACCATTACATGAGTTCAAGTTAACATAAAAAACACTCGGGCCTATAAAAACTTTCTTAAATTATTTCAACATCTTCACAAAACCTCTATTTTACTTCCTTGAAGCATTATATATCTGTAAGGCATGTAATGTCAAAGAGCCCACATATGCAAACTTTAATGTAATTATACATCTTCATTAAGGAGACTTCAACATCATCACACACTATCCATGTGAGGACATCAATATCATCACATATCAACCCTGTGGGGACCGCACCATTAGCACACACCATCCATGTGAGGACTTCCCTATCATCACATATCATCCCTGTGGGGACCTTCCCATCAGCACACACTATCCATGTGAGGACTTCAATATCATCACATATCATCCCTGTGGGGACCTCACCATCAGCACACACCATCCATGTGAGGACTTCAATATCATCACATATCATCCCTGTGGGGACCTCCCCATCAGCACACACCATCCATGTGAGGACTTCAATATCATCACATATCATCCCTGTGGGGACCTCCCCATCAGCACACACCATCCATGTGAGGACTTCAATATCATCACATATCATCCCTGTGGGCACCTCCCCATCAGCACACACCATCCATGTGAGGACTTCAATATCATCACATATCATCCCTGTGGGGACCTCCCCATCAGCACACACCATCCATGTGAGGACTTCAATATCATCACATATCATCCCTTTGGGGACATCACCATCAGCACACACCATCCATGTGAGGACTTCAATATCATCACATATCATCCCTGTGGGGACCTCACCATCAGCACACACCATCCAGTTGGAGGATTCAATATCATTGCATTCCATCTATATGGGACCTTGAGCATAACTACATACTATTCTTATAGGGCCTTCTTTGCCATGACACACCATCTCTATGAATACCTATATGTCATCAAACAACATCCCAGTGGGGACCTCAACATGACCACACACCATCCTTTTGGTGGACTTAGTACCATCATATCAGCTCTATGGGGACTTCAGCATCATTACATACTATTCGTATTCACATACCTTTGTATGGCCAATTGGGTGCATCTGTGGCTTCATTTGCATCACCTGAATGCATTTTTCATCACCTTTTGGGTATTTTTGGTTAATTTGGCTACTATTTTTGGCAGTGTTTCGTTTGGTATTTTAACTTGAAGATGGGATGGAATTAGCATTTTTATTTCCAGCTCTAATTCCACTGGAGGATGTATCCGCGGGGGAATTATCACTGGTTTTCATTACTTATTCCTCCAGTGCTAATTTCTTCTGGGTTAATTCCACCAGAGGAATTAGCGTCCATTTTCAATAACCCTTCTATCAGCATATTTATCAAAGTGCCGGCAATTCCATTACTGCCACTTTTTCCCCTTGGAGATCAACTTGTAATGAAACCAAATGAGTATCAACTAAACATCAACCTTGTGAATATTTTTTGAATAATCAGACAAAATGTGATGCCAAGATTCAATTAATTCACATATCAGACTATAGACAAGATGACATCCGTGCACATAATGTGTTGTCTTGACAGTGCAGAATTCAATATCATCACACACCACCCCTATGGGGACTTCAACAAAATCACATAAAAATAAGGAAGTAAAGTAAGTCACATTGTGATTCCTTTGTTACAAAAGTAGCCAATGTTTGAAATGAATCTGGAAGTGTGTTGTGCAATCAATGAGGGAACACTTACATTGCATATCAATTATATCCAATTCTGTAAACATACAAAATACACAAAAAACAGCTTAATTTCATTATTTTACATTTAAATGCAGAGTTTAGGTCATTTAAAACATAATTGTATTTGTGTATAAATGGTTCCCATGAATCTGCTGTCTGCTGCCTAAGCATGTAGGGCATCCGATTCATCAAGTGTGTTTAAATTCCTGTCCGTGTGTTGATGACTGCAATACCACACCCAGCCTGCGGGGGCAGAGCTGAGTAAAAAAATCAACACACCAAAATAAACACAGGTCCCCACAAGGCCATTTTTAAAAAAGTTATAAAAATTGGCACAGATGACTTTTAAGTTGTTTTAAATCATTTGGAAGGCATTACCATGTGGGGACCTGGGTTTAGGTCCCCACAGTGAAATCAAGTCCCCACGAGGACGGACACACACACACACACACACACACACACACACACACACACACACACACACACACACACACACACACACACACACACACACACACACACACACACACACACACACACACACACACACACACACACACACACACACACACACACACACACACACACACACACACACACACACACACACACACACACACACACACACACACACACACACACACACACACACACACACACACACACACACACACACACACACACACACACACACACACACACACACACACACACACACACACACACACACACACACACACACACACACACACACACACACACACACACACACACACACACACACACACACACACACACACACACACACACACACACACACACACACACACACACACACACACACACACCCCCCACCCCCCCCCCCACCCCCCCCCCACCCCCCCCCCCCCACCCCCCCCCCCCCTCTCTCAATCTGGCATTATACTATATTTTAAAACACTCCAAATGTGTCAGAAAAGAGAACTGGGGCAGAGAATGCTTAGGTGAATGGCCCGGGATCACACGCTGTGGTCAAGTGAGGAAGCAGTGATTTGAATACAGTTGTCATTGTTTCCCAGTCACCATCCTGTCCACCGAAACACATCTACTCTTTATGATTGGTCTGATGACGAATATGTTACAGTCCTCATTGAAATGGTGTTTGATGTTGGTGATGTTGAAGTCCTACTAGAGATTGTATGCCATGATACTAGTTTCAGGTCCTCACGGAGATGGTGTGTATGCATAATCATGTTAAAGACCCTATTCCTATGTTGTTTTGTAAATACACAGAGATGGTGCATTATTAACATAATGATAAAGTACCCATAGATATGGTGTTTGATGTTGGTGACGGTAAAGTACCAAAAGTGGTTGTATGTCATGATAATCATATGCATATCCTCACAATGACGGTGTCTGATAATTAAGTTAAAGTCCCTGCAGAGCTGGTGTGTGTTAATAATAACTTTAAAATCCCCACAGTGATGGCATGTTATAATAATGATATTAAAGTCCCCAGAGAGATAGTGGGCTTCATTATAAGTTTGGGGGTCTGGAAATAAGGGTGCCAGTAGTAATGTACCGGCACCCTTTCCGTACAGCCAAACTATGAGAATGCCGGTAGGTGCCACTGAACTACCAGCAGGCCTGACCTCCCAGGTTGTCAGGCCCCTACTGGCATGTCTCTCACTGAAGCACACGCACCGTTACCAACAATGCCAGTGCTTCAGTGCCCCAATTTCTGTCCTATCAGACTCCACAGGAATGGGGATGTACTGGTCCACCACCTGCCATGATATCCCAGTTGCACCGGGATGCCAGGCAGCGGAAACTGTGTTACAGGGTTGCTGGTAACCCGCCGCCTACCACCGTGTTTAACCGGCAATCCTGTAATGTGGGCTAGAGTGTGATTATCTTGATATTAAAGTCCCCAGAGAGATGGTGTGTGATTATCTTGATGTTTAAAGTCCCCACAGAGATGGTATGTGTTAATGATAGCAATGTCCCCAGAGAGATGGTGTGTGATTATCTTTATGTCAAAGTCCCCATTGAAATGGTGTTTGATGTTGGTGATGTTGAAGTCCCAATAGAGGTTGTATGCCTTGACACTGGTTTCAGTGCCTCACAGAGATGGTGTGTATGAATAATCATGTTAAAGACCCTATACCTAAGTTGTTTTATAAACCACACAGAGATGGTGCGTGATTAACATAATGATAAAGTACCCATAGATATGGTGTTTGATGTTGGTGATGTTGAAGTACCAGAAAAGATTGCATGTCATGATAATCATATCCAGATCCTCACAATGATGGTATGGGATAATTGTTAAAGTCCCCACAGAGCTGGTGTGTGTTCATAATAACTTAAAGTCCCGACAGCGCTGGTATGTGATAATAATGATATTAAAGTCCCCAGAGAGATAGTGTGTGATGATCTTGATGTTAAAGCCCCCAGAGAGATGGTGTGTGTTAATAATAACTTTGAAGTCCCCACAGTGCTGGTGTGTGATAATAATAATAATAATAATATTACCGACCCCAGAGAGATATTGTGTGATTATGTTGATGTTAAAGTCCCCAGAGAGATGGTGTTTGATGTTGGTGATGCTGAAGTACCAATATATATTGCATGTCCTGATAGTAATGTCCAGGTCCTCACATGGTGTTTGATGTACATGTTATAGTTCCCACAGATATGGTGTGTGATGTTGGTGATGTTATAGTCCCAATAGTGGTTATGTGTCATGATACTGATTTTGCGGTTCTCACAAAGATGGTGTGTGCGAATAAGATTAAAGTCCCCACAGTGATGCTGTTTGATAATAAGGATTATAAATTCTCCCTTAAAGCGTGTGTGTTACAAATAGGACATCAATGTCTCCATAGAATTGTGTGTGTGTGGACATGGGTGATGATGTTTCTTGACTTGATTATGTTGCACTGCTAACAGAGATGTTGTTTGGTAATAAGGATGTAATAAGGATGTTGAAATCTCCACAATGATTCTTTGTGATGACCGTGGTGTTACGGTCCCCATAGGGATATTTGATTATGATGATGTCAAGGTTCCCAAAGAGATGGTTTGTCTGCCCTCACAAAGTCAGTGGGCCTCATTAGAAGTCAGCCGGTCCGGAAACAATGGTGGTGGTAAATCCGCCGCCATCGTTGTTTCCGGACCGGCTGATTCTGAGTCCTGCAGGCAGGAGGTGTCACTCCCGCCAGGTCTGTCCTGGCGGAAGTAACACCACCCGCCTGGAGGCGTACATGGAAACACTGGCTCTGTCATAGAAGTTTCCATGGTCCCCATCCCCATGGAGTCCTACGGGACTCCATGGGAATGGGGCTTTGCAGAATTCTGACTCCAGAATTACCGGGTTTCTGGGGTTGTAATGCCCCGGTGATTCCAGTAATCACGGAGGCGGAATGGAATTACCGGTCCAGCGGCAGCCTGCCGGTTTTTCCGGCACAGCTACCACTGGACTTGTAATGAGGCCCAGTGTGTGGGTGAAAATGGCAATGTTGATGTCCCCCAGAGAAATTGTATTGCGTTAATAAGCCGTTAAATTCCCCACTATAATTGTGATATTAAAGCCCCAGGTTCTGAAATTAATAGTGTGTGATAATGGTACTGTCAAAATCATTGCAAACATGATGTTTTAAGATAGTAAAATAAATTCTGATTTCTCTGCATTGATAGCTTGTGATTATCTTGATGTTAAACCTCCGAAAGTGTTGTTCACCAGGGGTCTAACTTTTCTCCCTGGCAGTTCAACCAATACCTGGAACTTCTTGCCCGCGGCATTGTCGCACTCTGCCCAAACCTCTGTTGCTACGCGGATGAGACTCAGCTCATTTTCAGGCTACCATCAGCCACCTCTTCTCCCTCTCTCATCTCCTGCAGTCTGTCTGCTATCCAGGAGTTGTGTGCCGACTATGTTCTCTGCCTTAATGCCAACAAGACCGAGATTCACCTCATCGGCACACCCGCTCCCATCTTTCCTGTCACTCTCTGGCCGGCCTCTCTTGGCCCTCTTCCTGCTCCTACATGTGAGGCCAAAATCCTTATCGGGGTCTTCTTTGACTACACACTCTCCTTTTATCCTCACATCTCTGACGTCTCTAAGAAGTCAGACTACCAGCTGCACCTACTAAGAGGCTTCCTTTCCACTCCTTCCCCCAAAAGCTCACTGTCTCCAGAACTCTGGTTCTCTCTAGGCTGGCCTATTGCAACAGCCACTTTCTAAATCTGCCTGCTTCTACACTCTGCCCCCTGCAACTCATTCAGAACAGCACTGCAAGACTTGTCCTTGGCCTCAAGCCCAGGGATCGTATCTCTCCAGGACTGAAATCTCTGCACTGGCTCCCAGTGGCTACGAGGATTAAGTTCAAAACCCTCTGCATTGCCCCCAAGGCCTTCTGGGGCCTCAAAAACGTCAACTCTCTCTTTCTAAATATCTTCCTTCTCAAGGTCTTTGCTCATCCACCTCCAACTCCCTTAGGGTCAGTCGCTTCTCCAAGCAATGAGTTGGTGGTAGATCTCTTTCTTCTGCGGGGGCATCCCTCTGGAACAGCCTCCCTGCCTCCCTGAAACTTGAGGAGAATTATCTCTGGTTCAGGAAGCACCTCAAAACCTTTCCTTTTGCTTCTGCTTTTCTCCTCCTCTCCCCTGCTGACTTCCTGGCTGAAACTGAAACTGCACTGGTTACCTGGCCACCCTCTGATCTCAGGCCCAGGTCTCCTCCCCCACCAGTTTCACACCTGCACTGCCTTCCTGGCAACCCCCTCACTTGGGGACTGTTTTTGTATCCCTACAGTCCCACTACCAGCACTTGACACCTGATGTCGGCACTTACCCTTGCCACCAGCTGGCCTTACTTTTACTAATTGTTATATATTCTAATAACCCATGTACTGCACTGTCCCCTCCCCCTACCTCCTGCACTTTCCCCCTTCACCCTTCCCATGCACTTGCCCGATCTGAATAACACCTGGTCTAGTAGAATCGTTGTCTGTCTTCCCTCTGTTTCCCCCCTCCCTTGCCTTGTCTTATGTAGCCAAGGATTATGTACAAAGAGATAGCACCTCCAACTTGACTCAAACAAAGTTTATTTACACAACCAAAATATAAGGAAAACAGCATAAAAGTTAAATCTCTTGAATTGCAGTTTCTGGCTTAAGCGTTTCCCTGCACACTTTTTCGCCTACCACAGGCCAATCCCATTGTTTACTCAACCGACTTTAACTGGGTTTCCCATTCTGTCAGCAGGCAATTCTGCTCTCTGATCTTCTGTCTGTAATTGCTGCACGGGGAAACTGGTACAGATGGAGAGTCTCAGTTTTGGTCAAGGAATGCTGGTTTGGAGCACCTCCCTAATTGCGAGCCTTTTTCTTCTGACCCTCTTCTTTACTCTTGTGTTTGTCCTTTACATCCCGATCACTGCGTCATGCTCTCATTCCTGCTTTCACCATGGGTTGATCCCCTTCAGACTAGGCTTTGCCTGTATCCCCTACCTTGGGCCAAGATCTCCCACTCAATCCTTCATAGGCTATGTCACTAGGGCCTTTCTTACCTTCTCCAATGTTTCACTTCTGCCTCTTCCAGATCACTAACTCTTTCCTCCACCTCATGTTGTTCACCACCAACCACTTCCTGCCCTTCACCTCTAACCACCTCTTGATTTTCATCTTCAGTCGCTTACTTTTTCTCATCTTCAACATCTCATGTCATACACCTCTCCCGACCTCCTGCTGCTCACCTCCAGCCAATTGTTGCTGTTCACCTTCAACCTCTGCTTGCTTTTCACTTCCATCCACACATGCTGTTCTTTCTCCTCCCCTATTGGCTAGACCTTTCCCTCTCTCTCTCTCTCTCGCTCCTCCAATTTTTACAACTTTACCCACAGCTTTTTTCAATATTTGCCAATTTGCCACAATCACCTAACACAATCCTCTTCTTCAGACACCCACACCCACTGACTGATTAACTGGCTTTTTGTGACAGCTCTCCTTAAGCTGGGCATCTTGCAGGGGCGCTCACCTGTCTAGGAAAATGGCTGAAGCACAGTGATTGGGTGTTGTTAAATGACTGACATGAGTCAGATCGGGGAACTAAAAGATTGGGACAAGTTTGAATTTTCCAAAACTTCAATTTTGAATTCCAAACCCTCTCTTTTTTTTGTGCCACCCTGCAGACATCCTGAATGGGTCGGTTCTCCAGAGACCAGGTTAATGAACAGTGGGCGGGCAAATCAATGGCAAAAAATGACAAAATAAATGTATGGTACCTGTTTCCGGTGAGCTTGTGGCAACATTGTGTTGTAAGGAATCAAATCTGGGGCCCGTGAGTGAAGAATCTTACTGCACAGATGTCAATGAGAATTGCATGCATTTGAATGTTTACATTATTGGTATGCAAACTGAGTTCATGGTGCCAGGACCTTGTGGTCATTCATGTAATATTTCCTGGGTTACTATGCCAGAGCCTATAACGTACAGTGGTGCTTGGGGTGAACCTCTAGGAGCCCCTTCCAATATAGCTATCTCCACTGTGTGAGGCATGCATGGTATCATGAGAGAAACACAGACACAATAATTCAAGTTTATGAAAACCTTTATTTTATAAAGAAAGTGGTTTGGTGACTGCCTAACTTGCCCTATGTCTATAATGGGAGTAGTCTCGACCATATCAGCAGAAATATAAGTCAAAGTCAGTCAAGTTAGTCAAAACAAATGTGTTTGTATGAAACCTATGCTTGCCCTTGCACTATCTAACACAATAATGTGCATGGGATTGGACTTAATAAAAAGGTTGCTTCAAAGTAAAGGTTTGGATAGTACTGTAGCTGGTCCACAGTTCTCTTCCCCAAGTCTTGAGGAACTTGGGATTCCGCATGCGTTCCTCGGTTTTCAAAGGCACCTCCCAAAGTTCTTTTTACAAGTTCAAACAGTTCTGGTTGCACAAGTTCAAAGTTTGTTTTGGTAACAATTCCTCTGTGACACCTCTCCTCAGGAAGTCTCCTATTTATCCTTAGTTCACAAGACTTTCACAGTTTACAACAGGTTGGTGTATTAGAGCCTTTTGACAACGCCCAGTATTCCTCAGCCCCAGGCGGGACCACTCTGACACCATGGCTTTTCTCACACAGTTATTCAGCAGTTCAACATATCAGAGACTTTCGATGAACACACAATACTTTCGGCCCTGTTTGTGACCACTCTGATACCTAGGCCGCTCTCTCAGCTTTCCCTTATCATTGTGCCCCCGGCACTTTTTTGCAGTTAAATCTCAATTTACATTCATCAGCGTGCCCATGGCACTTTTTTACAGTTCAACTTAAGCTTTTCTCAATATTGTACCCACGACACCTTTTACAATTCACCACCAAGTTTTCACGGGGTCGCAGCATGCCTATTCCCTCAAGCATAGCCCCCCTTCACTTGCTTCCATATTTGCTCGCTCTGTGAAATTTACACCTGTACAAAATGTCTCTGTTCACTAGAGCTCCTTTCAACATGTGTTAACATACATGCGAATGTTCGGTACTTTGTTTAACTCCTCTTCAACTTTCACAATGGACAATCAAAGCGTTCCTTTTCAGCACACTTCTCATCCTACGCTCGCCCTTGTAATTATCGTACTACTTGCAACATTTTATCCCTCGCGCTTTGCCGCGATCATCAACCGGGTTCTCCTTTGGTTTTGAACTCACCGGTTGTGATTTCTTTAACGACATTGTTGCGGTCCTCGACTGAAGACACAGGGCTCCTCGCCAGGCCCTCCAACTCTCCCGAGCTGATTCTCTGCCCCAAGATAATGAACACCCTTCCACGGATTTCACTCTGGAGAGCAACTTTGCACTTAAACCCCTTCTGTCTCCTCGGAGACGCAGCTCCCTCGCCACGCTTTCGTTAGCCCTTTTGCACCAGAGGCTCTCGGCGTCTCGGACCTCCGTTCTTCCTCAGCAGGTGTCAGATTCTCTGGGCATACCAGTTTGCCTGTGCTCACATACTCCAACTCATGAACCTTCTCAGGGTACTAGCTCGCTCATTCTGTTTCTCTGGCTCATCTCTTTTATACACCTGTGGTGTGCTAACAGTTCTCAGTTGTGTTCACTCTGTATCCAGTGCCTGACTTCACCTGTCCTTGTTAATGGGACATTGATAGAAATGAAAACGTGCCACTGTTGGATTTCGCCAGGTTTTAGCAGAGCAGGGAGGTTTTGTCAAAGGCAAAAGTCTGCGGTCTTGTAATAGGAGGGAATATTGGGTAGCAGGTCATTGGAATAAAGGGGATAATTTATTTGTGGCGAATCATATCTTCTGCCCCTTGGTCTTATTTGTTGCCTTACTCAGCTGTTGAGAGGATATCAGTTCATGAGCCTCTTGGTCTGGATAACAATCAGGGGAAAATAAGAGGCGATGATGAGTGTTTAGAATAGCGCAGATGGTTATAGGGTTTTGTGGATTTTCTGGGCCTGTGCTTCTTCCCTTCCCAAGAAGCATATTTTAGGGTTTTCTTAAGATTAAAATTGGGTACACCGGTATATCCCACAGGTATCTCTGGATATATAGTGCTTGTGTTCTCATATGTTGGAACATTCCATGTCTTACCCAAGGGTTCCCTACTCTCCTTTTCCAAGGATCCCTCACCCAGTTGATCCTCCCTCACATGTCCGCCGCCCAGGGTTAGGATTCAAAAGTGATGGCCCTTCCCAGGCCATCTGAATAAAGGATCCCTGGGATTTGCATGGGAGAAAACTCTCAGGTTTCCCACAACAAATGAACACAAGAGAAGGGATGCCTCTCTGGAAAAGGGATGCTGATGTCCATTCTTGCTGGCACAAGGTCCTTTCCTTGAATGGAAGGATGGCGCATAGGCGCACCTACTTTCATCAGGAAGAAGACAATAAAGGAACGCACAGTGCCGATATTGGCATTCTCACAGCAGTGATTTCAAGCCAAAGCCATTCACTGAGAGATGGTCTTTCAGGCATTCCTGATTACATGTTTTAGGTAATTAGAGTTTATTTCTATTATGTTCAGCTCCTACCCAAGAGGTCTGTAGCACTGACCCCTCTGATATTGAGATGCTCTCTGCATCAGTAGTATACCCCCTCAGGCCATGGAAGTAACTGACCTACAGGGCATCTCTTTCTAAATCCAGCACGTGAAGCTGAAACAACTAAACATCCCAGGTCTCTCCTAAATTTCAAGCAAAGGGGATATCTGTCCCATACCAATTTTCTCTAGCTCTGAGGGATCCAAACAGATTCCATTAGACGGGGGTGTGTCAAGTAGTGCTCCTGCCTCGCCTCATGGGAACCCCTGCACTGGGTGTTTACTTCCTTGATGTGTCATATCTTTTTGGGTTCTAAGAGTGCCTCCTCACTGTTCTCAGTGCCTTGTACAAATCTGATGTGGTTGCTGACACATAGGTGAGCCTTTTTCTCTCGCATGTCCTATATGGGTGCTCGGCAAAGAGTGAAGAAGAAAGTTCTGTTCAGCTGGTGTCTATGGAGCCTGCAGCGTGCCTCACTTAGAAATCTCTGTTGTGTCTCTGTGATCCAAGTGGGGCACTGCACATGGCCTGGAAGCTGTACGGTATGGTTACTTACAGGGACAAAATGGCTTAAAGAGACAGTGGGCTTCATTACGAGGTTGGCGGTTACCCGCCGGTGTGAACGGCAGGTTGCTGCCGACCTCGTAACACCACTTCTGTTGCTTGGTTTCCCGGTGCCACCGGGACATTACAAGTCTCGGCGGAGCGCGAAGTCAGGCGTCAGATCATGTAAGTCCCCATTCCCATGCAGTCCAGTATGGGAATGGGGATTAGGAACCACAGACAATGTTGCTGGCGGTGCCAGTGCTTCCATGGCAACTCTGTCTGCCGAGACCGCTGCTCCTGGCAGGGTCCGACCTTCCGGGCATAGCTGCCCCGGCAGGCAGACTTGTAGTGTGGAGGCCCGGAAACAAGGGTGCCGGTAAGCTTACAAGCAGCATTGTTTCCTGACCGCCACGCTTGTAATGAGGCCTGGTGGGTCTATTTTGATTCATGTGTGAATTCCTTACTATGTGCTGAATATTCAGAGAGGTTCAACAGATGTACCTAGAGTCTGGCAGGGGACTGGTGCCACAAGGAAGGAACTGTTTGTGATGGCAGTGATTGTAGAGCGCCCACATAGATGCTAGGGAAGTAAAGGTCCTCACACAGATAATGTGTGATAATGGTGACATTGAAGGGCCAGATTAATCATGTGTGGTGACAGTGATGCTGATGCTTTTAAAGATGGTGTGTCATGATATTTTACTTTAACGTTGGTCTGCCTAGATGTGGTGTATGTTGCTTGTAGTTTTGAGTTACCACAAAGATGCATACTCACTGCTACGAAACATGTACATCAACTGCTTGCTACAATACAGTATAAACCCACGGCCTAAAGCAAGTTTTTAAGCACACGTGTGTAGCACTGTTGAAAGGAATTGCATGACAATCCTACATTCCTGTGTTTAACTGCTTTAGTAATAAGATACAACATCTGATGAAATACAAAGCTTTCCTGCAGCAAACATATTGCACATACTATTCTACAATACAGTACATGATCACTGTGGAAGAACACATGCTTTTCTGAAATGCAGTGTACGGTTCGTGCTCATATATCGAATGCACACACTGATATACAGTATATGCCAATTGTTAAGATGTAGCATCGACACACAGGGTAAACCCACTTCTATAAAACTGTGCATACCAACTACTGTAATTTAGTACTTACCGGCTACTCAAACAAAAAGCAAACCCACTGTTGAAATATGGCACCTATTGAATTCTAAAATTATGAAATACAGCTGTATCAACTACTCAATTATGTACACACCACTGATATAAACTTACAAGCCTTCATGAACTACTGTATTTACCCACTGCTAGTATGAAGCTCATACTCTCATTTGAAATGCAACATACATTGCTAAACAGGAAACAGGACAGTAGCATGATTGGTGGATTGGGAATGCACTAGGAGGGCTGTCTTGCTGTTGATCAACCGCTTTCACTTTTGGGTTGAATTTTATAATGTTGTGGCGGGCAAAAAGCATATTTTCTACGGCAACAGAAATAAAGCTTATTTCCTATAGTCTCGCCAACGAACCTTATTCATTTCATTGGTGAAGGACTCCCAGCCTGATCCTGTCAATTCACAAATAGGGGAACATATTGTGGATATTCCTCATTTGTGAAAAGTACAGTGAGCAAAAAAGCGATGGCTGTGGACTTTCAAAGTGGATGAAAACCACTGAACAGGTTATCATGCCATGTTCTTTCTGGAGAGGGGTGTGTGCTACCTTTTTTGTATTTTTGAAAGCAACATGGGGTTGAACAGGTTACCGTTCTGTGTTCTTTCTGCAGAGGGGTGAGGGGCCCCTGCTACATTTTTTGTATTTTTGAAAGGAATTTGGGGTTAGTAACCCTAAGTTACCTGGAGGAACCCAGACGTGGACCCCTTGCTCACTGTGCTCAGAGAGGCACAGCTCCACCTCACTGATGCGGCCCAACAAGGCTGAAACATGTGTATGGGGTTGCTGTTGGTGCTCTTGTTCAAAGGAGGTTTGCCTGGCATTTCGGTGCTGGACTGCCCTTGTGGGCAAGACAGACTGATATGCAAATGTTTATTCTCCTTTGTGAAAAGTACAGTGAGCAAAAAGCAATGGCTGCGGACTCTCACAGTGGATGAAAACCACTGAACAGGTTATCATGCCGTGTTTATTCTGAAGAGGGGTGCCTGCTATCTTTTTATAATGTGGATGTGTTTCAATGCCAGTGCTGTCCAGAATATTTAATGGATGTGCAATGACACACTGCAATATGAAATCTTTGAGGTACGATCTATGCTGAGGAAACTATGTACAAAGATTAATTTCTTGGATGGCTACATAACTGAAATTGGATCCAAGTTGCAGAATGTAGAAGAACCCAAGAATAGACATAGTAATAGAGGCAATTAATAGATTTAAATATCTTTAATTCCAACATATTCAAACATATGGGGTATGTTGTTGGTAAGGCGGATCACTTTAAGAAATTGGTAGCTAATGATGTAGTGTCATCACGTTCCACCCCCATAAATGTATCGGGTACCAAGGTTTTGACCATAAACAAAATCTCCTGAGCCCCTGGGCCTCCAGCCCCAGGTGGTTCAGAAGTCTGAAGGGGGGCAAGAGGAGTATCCACAATATATATATATATTTAATTGAAGCAAAACCTCTAAAGGCAACCTCAGGATACTCTCTTGGAATATGCAGGGTTTTCCACATTTCTACAAGAGACATGGATTCTCGATGAACCAATCTTAGATAGTTTCACCATATATTTTACCACGACCTTCAGCATTGCGAAGGGTCATCCATTTGGAAGGCTTCTTTGCGCTTTGAATATACAGATGTGTTTCACTATGGAGAAGCTTAGTAAAAAGCAGTTGGATATATTAGCTGTTAAATTTAAATGGTGGTATGTACAGCGCTCAATTTATAGATGGTGTGTTATCTTGAATGTGTATTTTAATCCTGAAACTAACAATCTAATGACTTTTTTGAATGATGTGTCTGAAAGTGTAACAGCTGCTATCCCTGAGGAAGGTCCTTCCGCAATTGTTTTGGCGTGATTTTAACAGCGAGTGTCTGGATTAAGAATTTTACAATTGTATTGGCAGAAAAAAACTTCTCATTGTGTTTTTTCTGCTATTGAGACACAAGATCCATGAAGAAGTGGAGGGTTCATCAATGTTAAGAAATCACAAAAGAGGATGGCGCCAATTCCAAGTGAGGCATTAACTAAATATAGCAGGGAACTGAGCGCGTAACCCCTTGAGCAAGCAGGATTGCTGTGCGGATGCTATTGGAAACTGTAGTGCGTTTCTGTGTACTTGGTTGTTCTGCAAACCAACCAGTGGAGAGGAGCAGTTGGTTGTTTACTGAAAGTGCTGAAGAATGTTCAGTTCACTTGATTACTGTATAAGCCTGAAGAATGCCATCTGTAGAAATCTTTGTTGTGAGAACCAAGTAGATCTCAGCAATTTGGATCAGAGAAATAAGACTTGAACGTTGTATGTGGCTTGAGAAGCTGGAAGCTCTGGCCACTTATCCTTGTGTGAATTCATCCTGTACTACTTGTTGGAGACACAGTTAGGGTGACAAGGGAATCCTCACCACCCCCCGCCCCCTGTAGATAACCCTAGAGCCAGGGCTTTGTCATAGGTCTGACCAGGAAGGGACTACATGTGATAGTGATGGTTATAGATGTTATCTGATGAATGGAAGTTAAGGCCTCCACGCAAATAATGTGTTTTGATGGCGATTTTGAAGACCTGAAGTAAATAGTGTGCGGTGATGGAGATGCTGCCATCATCATAGAGATGGTTTATGATGGTGCACCTATTGAGCTTAATGTCTGCCTTGGGATGGTGAGCATTGATTAGGATGGTAAATTCTTGCAAAGATGCATAGCCACTATTGGAACACATGTATACTAACTGCTACAATTCAGTTTAGACCCACTCTTCCTAAATCCATAATTTAAACACTTGTGTGTTGCACTGTTTTTTAAAAAATTTTTTATGTATTTATTTATTTTATTGGTAATTTATTATGCGCCTATACACGTGTGTCTCGGGGCGCAAAACCACACAAGGGGGTTTGGTCAGAAAGATTTTAGCCACCCATCAAACACATTGCATTTGCTAGTTTAAAATATGTGCTCATTGCAAAAACACCATACCTTGAAGTATGCTATTGATTTGTGTTATTCCATTTGAGGTACTTTTTTTATTAATGTAGCACTTAGTTGGTCATGTAACTGAGAGTGCTCATGATGTGCAATAATTAGGGAGTTTAGCTTCATCAATAGCCAAGGTAAATGGTGGGTTTCATAAACCATTACATTATTTATGTGAAGCAATCTGTGTTACTGAGCGATTCTTTTACTTCGTGAGGCTGCAGGGCCATTGCTTGTGGCATCAACTAGAAAGTAATCCCTGTGTTGGTAATTTCACTGAACAGCGGCCTGCTATACTTTCAACATCCACTTTTTAAAAGCAAGTCTCAAATATTATGACCTAAATTTTGCCATGACATATGCAGCAGTACACACACTTTTGAAAAATTCAAAAACAAAAAATGCACCCAAATGTTTAAACTGTGTGGGTGATGAAACAAATACAAATGTTGCACTCGTTTAATCTTAAATCACGCGCCTACTTGAGAGGGTGTAATATCACGGACATTACAATATTTTTTACATGAAACGGCATATATTTGCTTAATGCAGTTCTGTAAAGCAGCCCACAACACCAACTCCCTGTTAGCCTGCTGGGCAACAACTTCTCCACTGAAGAGTGCCTCCCTTTATAATGCATCTGGGAAGGTCAGGAAGGTGTGAATGGAAGCCCAGCAGATTCACCATAGCAAAGGCTCTGCCTTGCACTTTCCTCTGCTTCCACGGTAACCTGCTTTACCCCACTCCCCATCTCCTCCAGATTCTTAAACTCCACCCCGTGAATAAGAGCTTTGATAGCTGGCGGGTTTGTTGGTATTTTCGATTCTTGTATTTGATGTTTATCCCGTGAGCGCTGCAACCGAAAAGTATGTTATTTTGTAACACGAACTAAGGTCTGTGCTGTGAACTGCATTAGCACATGTGGGTCTGATCTGCAAGTACTCATTCGGATGAGCACACATTTCCACCTACTGTGCTGTGTAAGGCAAGCACCATAGAGATTGGTAATAGATTGGTAGCATTACTAGCATATTGTTTCATGTTCTCTTGGAATTGATCTCTACTTAAAGTGTGCTCAGTGAAGACGTAAGCTAAAATACTCCCGTAGTAAAACATGAACATAAGGGAAATAGAAGCTTTTCTTTCTTGAATATTTTTGCTTTTGTTCTGTGTGTGCAGGGAAGCAGTTTTGCATATGGTTTTAGACCTTCTGTAATCCCCCAGCTGGATGAAAACAAAAGGGTGCAGGGTTGCCAAACTCAATGTCATTGTTTGTTACTGATTGAAAACATTCAATATAATCCCTGTTCAGTGCTATGTAAATAGAACATCATCATAATGGGCATAATCCATGGATTTCCTGCCAAAATCTTTTACCTTTACTGCCACTCTGTCCCATGGCATTGATCGCATATTGAGTGGGTTAAGGAAGTGTTAATGCCAATCTTAGCAGTCCATAAGACTCCATGGACATAGTCAATAAACTTAGCATGAGTGTTAATGCCGCAAGGTAACTCTGCTGAGTATTGGGTGCAAAGTGGAAGATGCACCCCAACCAAATGCTCAAGGCACAACCTCCACTTTACCTTCAAATCTGTAGTAAGTCTGTTACCGGAATTTTACTGTTGCATTACCGCACTGCTGTTTGGCATTATCATGGAAGATTTACCTCCAGCTTCCACCTTACAGCAAAGAAATCGGCACGATTATGACCGAAATACAACATAATTCCTCCAAAATCCCAATGGAGTTTTATGGACGCAAAAATGGGGGGTTGTTCCACTTGGCCACCACTTGTAATCCCCGAGTAAAACCACAGACCCAACTGGCAGTAAAGGTAATCGAGTTTGGCGGTAATTCGGCAGATTTACCATCAAATTAGCACCAAACTTTTAATGATGCGTTCTAGTGCCCAAATATGACAATGTTTGTACATTTTTTGTGGTGGTTTTGTAATACACAACACATCAAAACTCTTCTTCAGCACACAATCATGAAAAGTGGTCTGTGGCACCAGGGAAAAGAAAATGACAAATCAACATTCATAGCTAAAACACACTCTCATTCCCAGACTTCCTGCCCTATACAGCAATATGCACACTGCTGTGTAATAGGACATTGTTGCTCAGTAAAACACTTTACTGCTTAGCGTTGTACAGTGGTACCAGATGTGTAAGGAGCTGCAATAAAATTCTATGATACTGCAAACAAAATTAGAATACTGCCGGAAATTGTGAAGGTGATGTCATTAATCTAGTACTAATGAACATTATTTTAGAGTAGTAGTCTGCAAGATAGAATGATCGTCAAAAATATATTTTCTGTGTAATTATCGGAATGGCCTTCTTGTTATAAAAAGTCTTTCAATGGGAAATTCACTCCATCTACCCTTATGTAGTGTCAGGCCTCTGTTAGATGATGACTGGACATTTTGAAACATTTCTACATTTCAAAAAATGCAATGTCGGGTATTGTCTTTATATCACAATGCCTCTTGGATGCCTCAGTACCTTTACTACATTTCCTAGAATGCACCAACATAGTTCCCAATGACACCATGGGCCTCATTACGAACCAGGCGGTAGAATGATAATGGCGCCGGTAGAGCTGCCGGTGCTGTTATCACTCTACCACCTCAGTACGAGGTCTGCTTGCGGGTGCCAGACTGCACGTGTGGTCTGGCCAGACGTGCATACAGGCACCCGCGAGCAGACCAGGATGCTAACAATGGACCCGTCATTAACGGGTCCGTTGGTAGCATCCTCCCCATTCCCATTGAGCCCTATGGGGGCTCGAATGGGGATGTTACCGGGTCCCGAGAAAACGGAATTCCCGGGCCTGCAATAGTGAAAATGGCTAGGTAATTCCCTTTTTTGGGACCCGGACCCAGTACCCGGTTTGGGGGTAGCCATGCTGCTAAAAACAGCATGGCTACCTCCAAACTCCTAATGAGGCCCAATGGGCCTCACTACACTTTTGTCTTCCACTCTCGATTACTGTTACAGTCACTTGGAATCTGGCTAAATATGCCTAATTACAAGAAGCAGAATGGTGGTGTTAACCCCTACTTGGACTCCATGAGAATTCTTTAGGAATTACAGTAAATGATAATTCTGCCCGTGTTAATGCCTTACATTTTTGGAGGTGAAATGGAGGCAATACTTCCTGCCAAGCACAGGAAGTAGTTCTTCCACTTTACCCCCAAATTCGTAGGATAAAGGTGCAGTAAAAATGGCAGTAATTCAATCACAGAAATGTTTTAACCACATGGCCATGCTCATAATGATCAATCATATCTTTTAGAAGCTTTGCTTTTCTCAGTATTACACTTCTTCCTTTTCTTCCAACTACTTTTGAAACTCCTTTTGTGCACTGTATTGTCCAAATAGTAATGTATTTCCAACTTCACTTGTTAGGCCCTTCCATCCACAACTTCACTTACTAAGCCTACCGGTTCACTTTTTCCGGTGGTGGGCCCTCAAGTTTAAAACATTACTTGGTAGGCTATCCGTCTTCTCTCAGCATTATGCCCTGCTTTCCAGATGTCCAACCTGTTTTGTTTCACACCACCACCCAGACCCAGCCTCGTCAAAATGCCCGACATTCACTGCAATTTCTGGGCCCTCTCTCCTTCAGGATTAACCATCTATCACCTCTGTCTTTCCCTTTCCAGGGCTCCAAATCGTTCCTCCTCTACTGTCTTACTTGGCCTTCTCAAACTCCCATGTCTTCAAGTCATTTGTGGGTATTCACATGATCTCTCTGGTTTCAGTTGTCTAGTGGTACTAGATTACTCCTCAGTCCCCTCCATTCTCAGTCTATGACCTTGGATCATATGGTCCAGGAAGGCTGATTGTGTTTCTGTTTCCCATAGAGCCTGCATACAATGGATAAGTGGTCTTAAGCTAATTGTTATGTTGCCTGAGGGAAGCATTGTGCCACAACTCACAACTCACAATATTACCAGATTGCTGCCCAGATTTCATTTTGCTTAATGTTAATGCAATAATGATGAGAAATAACTTGAAACTCAACCCATGCCATTGAACACTGAGATCATTATTTATTCTGCTAACACTTCACCTCACACACTTCCATTGCATACAGAAATGGGCACTTGGTAAGAGAAATTGAAATTGATTAAGAAATTGAGGATGGATTCTGAAGGACAGCAGATTCCCCTTTGAATAATGACAAGGATACAGTAAGCATGACCTACTTGGCACTTCCAAAGAATGGTTGTCTTGCAGACGCCACAGCCCACAAGTCTAAAAGCAAAGAACATCCAATCCTGCTCTGATGAAAGCCCCACGTCTGCATTCTAACATGCATGCATGTGTGTGTGTAAAACCTCCAAGAGGGCAAAACAGCCTCTTGAAGGCTTGGTCTGTTGGGAGAATTGTGGAGGAAGTTTTAATCCACCTATTTACATCAAAGCCAATCCCCAGCATAGAATAACCTGTCTACAAAGACAGTGTGCATACCATAGACAAAGGCAGGCCAAGGGCCGATTGGTGGAGGGGGGGGGGTCTATAAATACTCAGAGAAAACTATAGTAAGAATTGGTATTTGAAGCAACAGAGTGAGCAGGCATGCTGAGACTGAGGTCCAGAGAGAGGTGAAGGTACAAGAGGAGGAGGACGAAGAAGTGATAAGAAAGGTAAAGTTGCTGAAGGAGGAAGTAGAGACAGATTTCACGTTCAGGAGGAGGTAGCTAGTGAACTAAAGGTACAAAAATAGAAGGAGGCAGAGGGAGATGGAGAGGGATGAAGGGGCAGATGGAGAAGATGGGGAGATTGATGAAGGTGCAGTAGGAGGTACAGATGCAAAGGAGTGGGTGAAGCCACACTTCCCAGGTGGAAGATAAGGAGGGCAGAGCTATGGGAATGTACTTCAACATCAAGGAGGTTCAGCAGCAGTGGACTAGGAGCGTAGATGAGTGGATAAGGACAGTAGAGGTCATGTTAGGCACAGATCTGTTAAAAACATGAGAAGATATAAACAAGAACAAGGTATTGGAGACCAGTCTCAGGGCTGTGAGACAGCTAGGGAGAGATCATCAGATGATTTGGCATAGGTGGCCTTCCCGTCTTCATTTACAGTAGGCTAACATTCAGGGGCACACAGGCTGGAAATCCAGGCACAAGGGTCACCCTGTAGTCCAGACTGAGAAATAGATCCTTCTTCTGAGTTGCCCCAGAATCCTTGTGAGTAGCCCTGTTGGCAACCCACAAGTCAGCAGCCTTAGCTAACTTCTTAGGCTCTATCTCCTTTGAATCAGCCAAGTGCTGACTAAGCTCAGGGGAGCAGACATCAAAAATAGACTCCAACATTACAAGATTCCTCAAACCTTCATAAGAGTTTACTTTGTAACCCTTAACCAAACCATCTAAGTTTTTCAAACATTCACACACCCAGGTAGCCCAAGGGGTACCATCATGCTTTTTGAGGGTCCTAAACCTCTTAAGGTACTGGGAAGAGGTCTTCCCAAATCTAGCTATTAATGCTAGCTTCACACACTCATAATCCTGTTCATCCTCCTCCCCCAACTCCATTACAGCATCACTTGCAACAGGGGGAAGCCTAGAGAAAAGCCAAGGAATCAACTGATTACCTGAGATACCTTGAATCCCATGATTGTACTCAAACATTGCTAACCAATCCAAAACATCAAGTTTAGTCTCATACATACCAATCATTTCCTTGGGCATATGGGGTCTCTTAGGGCTGGAAGACCTAAAAGACTCTGGGAGAGAAGCATTTTCTAAAGACAATTTCTTCATTTCTAGTTCATGGTTCAGCTCCATTTCTCTAAGCCTTAACTTTTGATGTTTCATGGCAGTCTGTGCATCAATACGTTTCACTTCTAACTCAAGTCTCATTTTCTCTAGTGCAATAAACTCAGGAGTAAGTGTAGGACCTGTGGGGGTCCCTGTGGACAGAGGTTGTGGTTGCTGAGCAGGCAAGGGGTTGGTAGGAACTCCTAACAAAGGGTTATCTACTTCTTCTTCAATACTCTCAGAATCAGAAACATTAGTATCCGCATTTGTTGCAGGAGTAGGCCCTTCTGACCCACTCTCCAGACTTTGTTTTCCCAATAATTTAGCAACCAGTTCAGATTTTTTCCGTTACCAGAGAGACTCCTCTCCCTACACATGGTTCTCAAAACCTCAGCAGTGTAGTTTGAGAGACCCTCTTCAGTGTAGCTTTCCATATTTTACATGATTTCTTAGTTAATAGAATTAGTGGTGTTTATCATTGTAGTTAGTTGACCCAAAGCAATAGCAGCACTGTGTAATCACTATACTTCCAAATCCTCACCGCTGTACACCAGTGTTAGGCAGAATCCTGTGCAGTGCCCTTAGGGACCACTACACACAATTAAGACTACAAGTTCACCTTTGGTACAAGCCTGTACTACACTGTTAAGTGGTAGCAGTAGCGGAGCAGCCAGACTTATCACAAGAGTAAATGAGCAGTAGTAGAGATTACACAAAGGACCACAATTACTGTGACTCAAGCAAACACTGACTGAAGTTTCAGGTAAAAAATATAAGTACATTTATTTTTAAACCATCTGTTCACAAAACACTTCACTTCTATAAATTCAAAACCACATGTAAAATACAGTACACACAACCAATTCCACTTGCTCTAGCAAATTTAAGGTAAGTACATTAGGATTTGACAGATCGGTGTTGCGATACTAACGCGTACCCGCAAATAGATATGCTCACGAAGTTAAAACACACTTTGTACTTTAGAATTTCAAACAAGGGAAAGGTGAATACAAATCATAGGCAATACTTTTTCAAGGCAAGGAGACTCGAGGACTTATTCAAAGATACAGATTAAAGTCAATAGGCCTGCGCCAGTGTCAATGGAGCAGATGCTCAAATGCCGAGGATCACACGTTGAACAGTTCTAGATTCGAGATGCCAAGAGTTCGTAAAGATTGGCAAATGGAAGGAAAAGTTATAAGAGGGAGGGAAGAAAGAACAAATCTTCGTGGAGGAAAAGGGTTCACCCCGATTCCGGCTGGTCAGACGGAGAGAATGACCAAGTGTGCACATTACTTTACTCCGTTGGAGAAAAGCTGGTGCCACGGCAGTTGTTCCTGGTAGTTCCTGCAGACTCACGGTTCCTGCGCTTCAGTCGTGGGGACAAGGAGGGCATCTGGAGCGATCTACCCTACCCAGGGATGAAGCCAGCAGCAGCGAAAAAGGCAACAATGAATAAAAGGTGCGCTCCTTTAAATCAGGAGAGGGCTCTTCTGATGGCTATCCGGACCACTACAGCACAGCAGTGATTTCGACACAGGAGAGGATTCTCTGACTGAAGAAAAGACGAGCAGGTTGATCCCACCAGGCTCAAGGGAAGAAGACTCCGGACTGGATATTCTCTGGTTGTTGAAGGGGTAGATAGCTCAGGACTGCATCAGGGCTTCACTGGGACTCAGGGTTGCAGCAGCCGTCTTCTTCTCCACTTATCTTCATTCCTTGCAGTTCCAGTGGCGAATCTGCCTTCTAGCCCAAGAGTCTTGCCTTTTATGCCAAAATCCCCCATTCACTCAGACTGGCTGTCAATCACTCAGCAGGGGGGTTGTCCAGCCCAGACAACCACCTCAGCCAATCAACACAAAGTGCGACTTGGGTCTCCAAGGAGACCCTGTGCAGGGGGTGACTACACCCCTCCCTCACATTCAGCCCACCTAGACACCCAGACGCCAAAGGAGGGCTTCTGGTCAGAAGCCTGCCAAAGGTCAGCGAACAAAGGAGGCAAACCTGGTTTGCCGCGCAAAGAAAAACCCAAGAATGATGTTAAGAAAAAGAAATGGCGATTAAACCCAACCAGAGCCGAAATAAAAAGTATTTGGGCTAGCGGGTTTAAAGTTTGAGGCTACTAAAATAGCCTAAAACACTACCACATTATGTAATATAATAGCGGTAGGAAAATTAGGGTAGGTACCACTGCCACCAGCCAAATCTTAAGGTTAAGAGAGCGAAACAATGCTCCAAGAGGTACAGATAAAAAGGGCTAAGAATGAACCCTCTCCAATACTCCATGTAAGATGGGGTGTACTGGATCTGTGGTTAAATGACTATGTAAAGTTAATGGCACCTTTACCCTTTTCTGGGGAACAGTTGTCAGGCCGGAAATGGAGTCGATGGGAAGTCTAAAAGACAATCCTGTGTCACTGGAGTGGGGCTACTGAAGCGGTGTACTCCAGAGTCCACAATCACAAAAACAGATGAAATATACATGGCAAAACACAGGTAAGAGTGGGGGAAAAGCTCACACTCTTACCCAGTGGAAAAAATAAACTCCAGAAATCCAGCAAAGCTGCTGAGGGACTCACTAAGTAAGGGAAATTAGTCATAGAAGGAGAAATCTCCCTAACAGCTGCCAACAGCACATCACTGCTCTCTTGCACTTTTCCAGCTTATTCCCACTAACTCACCCCCCTCCCTTTCTATTTTCAGAGCCGCCGTGATAGTGCGCAGTACAAATATCCTTTAACATTAACATGCTGGATCATGCCTCATCAAAGGTAGCCACATCATTATGTATCCTCTTCAAATCATGTTGCATCTTCTATGATGCCAAAATCCTCAAGACCCCACGATATCTCACTGAGACTTTCAGCAATTCTAGATGCTGCCGATCCACCAGAAACAAGTACATGTTGAAACTTGAACTCTGCCCCTGCAGGGAGGAAATAACCAGAAGACCAGCCTTATTTATCTATGGTCCCAGACTCTCGAATCTATTCCCCTCAAGATCAGATTCGTCCTCTTGCTTCTAAATTTCAGGGAAGAGATCAAGGCCCGTTATTCAATCTATGACACCTCGCTAACACCCAGGTCTAAATGCACATACCCCCACCATCCCCACCCAACCTACCCTCAATCTCTCTACCCCGCCGACCCACCCTTTCCTCACTTTCTCTACTCCACCCACCCTACTCCCATTTTGTCTACCCCACCCTACCCCCACTTTATTTACCCCATTCACCCACCCCACTCCTCAATCTCTAACCCAACCACACTACACTCGCTCTTTACTGTGATCAACCCATGCTACCGCCATTCTCTCTAGCCCCACTACCCACGATATCCACAATCGTTTGACCCCCACACTACCCATCTTACCCTGACTCTCTCTCTACCTTACTCCCACTCTCTCTACCGCCACCCACCCTACCCCAAATCTTTCTCTACAACCCCTCACGCACTCTACCCCCAGCCACACCCCACTCTTTTTACATTGCCCCTGCACCCAGTCTCTCTACCCCAACCCCCCTCTCTCTGCATCCATCCACCCACCCCCTCACTCACTCACTCTACTCACACCAACCCGCCATATCCCCTCTCTATACAACCGCCCACTCACTCTACCCCCGCTCATCCGTCCTCTCACACTTTCTTCTCCTTGCACCCTGGTGCCTATAATTGCAAGATGCCAATGGCAGTAAACACCAAAACCTTTTGGCTTTGCCAATGCTTGTTTTATTCTTGCCTCTTATTTGAAACAGGTTCCAGCCATCACACTAATGTTGCTTTTCATTATTAATCTGGAACTTTTAATTTCAGAGTGAACATCTTCACAATATATAGGGTATTCATTTATATAGGGTGTTTCGTTTTATTTATTTTTTACATATGTGTTATGTGACATTTGACATATTTTTGTAGCATTTGGCGGAATGAAATAAAATGCTATTTAACCATGCATTTAAGTTGAAACTATCAGCCACCAAGTTTTTGCTACAGTCTATGGGCCTCATTCCGGGTTTGGAGCTAACCATGGAGAAATTAGGTCCATGGTTGCCTCCGAAGCCGTCCCAAATCCGGCATGGTGATTGGAGTAATTTCCGGTCCATTCCAGGGTTGGAGGGACCGGTAATTCCCCATTCACCTTTTGCCCTTCCCATTTCTGCCCCATAGGGCTCAATGGGAATGGGGAAGGAGGTAATTACGGCACCGTAAATTACGGTACCGTAATTACCTCCGAAGTACCTTTGCGGGTCCCGTACTTTACTCCTGCTAAAAGCAGGAGGTAAGGAAGGACCCGCAAAGGGACCTCGGAATACGGAGATAAGGGATTACCGGCATCGGGACCCTTACCGGTGCCGGTAATTCCTTACCTCCAAACTCGGAATGACCCCCCATGTGTCAAATTATAAATCTGTAAAAGCATCAGTGCAAACAGAGGAAAGAAGAAAATGCATTTGATTGTGTGACTGGTAGAACTAACGGTAACCAGAAGCATTTTCAGAAACATGGTTAGTTGCTCAGACCTGAGCTTCCCCCTCCTCCAGCTAGCTCTCAGCTCAAGGCCATCTAGGAGGTGTGACATTCCAATGCGCACAGAGTTTAAGCATGACAATGGCTCTGGCAGTGGTGTAATCTGATCCCCAATCAAAGCCACGGCAAGAATTGGGAGACAAACAGAATGAAAGCCTCCTATCTTGGCTGTGGCTCTGGCAGTGGTGTAATCTGATCCCCAATCAAAGCCACGGCAAGAATTGGGAGACAAACAGAATGAAAGCCTCCTATCTTGGCTGTGGCTCTGGCAGTGGTGTAATCTGATCCCCAATCAAAGCCACGGCAAGAATTGGGAGACAAACAGAATGAAAGCCTCCTATCTTGGCTGTTTTAGCAATGTGAATGAAGTAGGAAAGAACAAGGAAACATTTAAAGGCACAGTACTGGCATATTTTCCTTTTGTTTAATTAAACATTGTCTGATTTCCCTTTAAATCAATACAATACCGAAGAATCGGACCGCTGAAGAACTCACTTTGATAATCATTTAAACAATTTACATCAGGGCTCACTGCTGCCGTGTATGCCACAGCACGAAGGGAAGAGAATTAGGAATCTAATTCAGTGCAGGTGAAAACCTGCAGATTTAAAAGCAGGCATGACATATTTATTTAACCCTGCCAAACATTTCTAATAAGCCTTTGCATAGCATTAGACGCACGGCTTGATTATTTTTTTGTTGCTGCAGCCTCAGATGACCACAATCCTAAATTGCATTGTGGGATGACATGCACAGTTACAAACTTTTGGGAAATCTGACTGAGATTACCTGCAACGGAAACTTGCCACTTACAGGCCTCTCTCAATTCAGATACAGGGTCTCAAAACTCTGATATGTTAAGTATTATAGACTGGGATGGTCCTTCATGTATCTCCCACTTTAGCTGAAATTCAGAATTCTCGTGCTAGTTTGTCCCATAGCTGTTAACCTTACAAATAAATCATTTGAGTTCTTAGAGAAATCCTTGTGCCAGGTCTGCCCTTGCAAGATTTTCTTTTATAAGGCTGCAAAAGTATTTTGAGGGTGCAGCAAGAATTTAAGAAGTATACACGATTCAGATATTTATCAGACAATGCATGCGTGTTTCTGTAATGTATGGCTGGATATGTGCGGGTGCTCTTGAGAATGCACTTGCGCGTTCTCAATGTCACTGGGCCTAGTAAGATCATTGTTTTGTTCTCCCCTGTTCCCCTCCCTTGACTTGTCGCGCTCTGAAACACTTGTGTACGAGCGCAATATAAATAAAATATCATGTCATACGTGGTATGCTTTGTAAAATAATGCAATGAGCTACTTTGGGGGCATTTTGTAGGGATGTATACTTGTTCATATGCTGACTGTTTATTTGGCATTGGTTTAATATTGGACATTTTAGGAGTGGGATGAGGCAAGGAGGAATGCTGATATAATTCTGCAAAATAACCTCACCCATCATCCAGCCAGTGTTGGGATTTTTTTTGTTTTACATTTGCTGAAGAGCCGTAAGCAAATTTGGGCAGAGTATCAACTGGCATCACTTGACAAATCGCAGAGTTTTTGATTTTCAAATGTAGGCAGGTCTGGATGTCACTGGAGCCTCTTGTCAAAGTTGCCACCTATAAATAATACTTTCTAGCGCTCTCAGTTTTTCCCAAGAACATTCAAATCTTGAGTACAACCCAGTTTACTTTGCACTTTATGGCACAACAGCTACCTATTGGACCAGCTGCAGCTGATCTGCCTGGTTTCGGACTCGTGCTGTGTGTGTGTGCCTGTGAAAGAAGTTTGTCTGACTCTGGTCTCAAGATGACTCGTACATGCACAGTTAGTCAGTGCCATACTGTTAAATAATGAAATCTGTTATGCATCTCTGGGAGGCTTAGAGCAGAATTGTTTCTAAGGCTGATTGTACTGGCATTCTTGTCAGTGCTTCAGCCTCTGATCTGGGGATATGAGCTTTGGCACACAAGAAAGGCTCTTCTCGGTAATGCAAGTCAACATAATGAGGGTCATCATGGCTTAGACATGAGGGTGCTTCCATTTAATTTAAAGCCAATGGCCTTGATGTTCAGATGATAACAGGGGCTCTCCTTTTAGTGTTTCTATCTTAAACTCTTACTTTATGGCCTGGTCCCAATATTATTTTGGTGCTATCTCTACTCAGTGCAAATACTGTGTACTTACCTAAGCATGCCACTTCCTGCTGATTCACTCGATTGGCCAGTAATTAGGAAGAGGCACACAAAATAGTGAATATTTTGTACTCTATTTATTTATTTATTATTTGTAAAGGGCTGAAACAAATGGTCTGGAGGCATAAGTAGGACTTTTGTGGGACTAGCTTAACTTGTTGAAATACCTTTTGTGGGACTAGCCTAACTTGTTGAAACACCTTTTATAGGACTAGCCTAACTTGTTGAAACACCTTTTGTGGGACTAGCCTAACTTCTTGAAATACCTTTTGTGGGACTAGCCCAACTTGTCTGGAAGACCCACTGTGAGACTAGACTATTTGGCCAGGATCTACCCCGCTATTCGTACCAGCCTCCCTTGAAAAGACATATCACCCATCCCTGCTGCTCACTAAATTCTTCATCCATACAAGCTATGTACACTAGAATATCCCAGGTGATCAACACACTATTGTCACTTCTCTGTTCCCTCACAATTATGGCTTGTATTAACTCCATAACATGCCCTTTGCAAGATAGAAACCACAGACTGTGAGCAAGACTAGCCCGGCTCCATGAGCTTAAAACAAACAGAATCAGGCTCCTAAACCCCTACCACATCTATACTGCCACCACCACAGAGCAAGAACCCTCCATATCAGCTACAGAAGCCTTGCAGCAAATGCAGAACTACACCATCCCTCCCTCTTCTCATACCCATATGAGAACCCAACACCTCAGACGCAGACCCTCCCTTCCCCAAGGGCAGAACAAGTTGACAGCCATGTCTGGAGCTATCTCTGGAGCACTTATTAACGCTAGATCTCTCATAGCGCATGCAACTGAAATTGCTGACATACTTTCCACCGATGACCTAGACATTATGGCAGTTACAGAATCCTGGCTTCAAGACGCAGCAGGCCCTGCCCTCATGTTAGCCATACCAGATAACTACCAGATATTTAGAGCTGACCGGCCCAATACCAGAGGAGGCGGCCTCGCTATTATAGCCAAAACCAAACTGGCATTAAGGCTAACCACACTCCCTAAAATTAAATCTTGCAAACTGCTCTCAGCCAAACTACCTATCTCTAATAATAGCACACTAACCATCCTCTTAGTTTATAGACCGCCTGGTCCAATAGGCACCTTTGAGGAAGACCTCTCTAGTCTACTTACCAACAACACCAAGGACACTACAAAGCTTCTACTGCGAGGAGACTTCAATCTAGGCTTCAATGATCCCGTGGACATACAAGCCCAATCTATTGAAACCATTCTGACTGAACATAGCATGACCCAAAAAGTCCTTGCTCCAACTCAAATAAAAGGACAAATATTAGACTGGGTAGCCAACCTGAACTGCACTATCACTAAAATAACCCCACAACCTTGGACCGAACACCACCTAATTGGTTTCTCATCCACAGTAGAGCCCCAAAAGCAGAAAAACATTGAAATAGTACCACCGCTCCCTACCAGAAGTAAAAAAGATATCACTGTTGAAAAGTTACTTCCCCTCCTCCTACCTACCCTCTCTTAAATCACCAATAATTCCGACCCAAACGTATTTGTAGAGACCTTTTAATAACACTATGACTAAGGCCCTTGACACTATCTCGCCCGTCAAACTACGCAAAAGTAAACAAAAGTCCCACCTCAATACCTGGTTCACACCCCAGCTCAAAGAACTACGACTCCAAAAAAGGAAACTCCAAGCTATTTGGCGACACTCCCCTGTGATTGAGAACAAAACCCGATTAACCAACTTCGCCAATATGTACAAGAAAGAAATAATCCTCACCAAAAGGAACACGTTCAATGACAGAATTGTCCAGGCTAACTATAATACCAAGGAGCTTTTCACCATCCTTCGTGAATTGGAAAATCCTATCCCACCCACAGATAATGTCCTGAAAGACAAACAATGGTGCACTAGCATCCAAAATGCTTTATCTAATAAAATAGTTACTCTGCAGACTAAAAAAGCCAATAGAAAAGCATCCCTGCACTCCTCCGAGACGTATCCTACCCTACTCACTGCAACATCCAGCATTGATATACACTTCAGATTCACTAATATCTCCATACTGGGAACCGAAAAGGTTATACTATCTCTGAAGCTCCCTAACTGCCAGGGCGATAGCTGGCCAGCACAAATAATTAGGGATGCAGCTAGAGATCTAGCACCCTTTATCGCCAAGATAATTAATGCTTCCTTTAAGTCGAGCACTGTCCCTATCAACCTCAAAGAATCTTGGGTACTACCGCTACTTAAGAAACAGACCCTAGATCCGACCATCCCCACTAATTACAGACTCATTACAACGGTCCCATAGCCTACCTCTAAATCCAAAGCTATCTTGAGGTTAACCATCTACTTGTATCGCGCCAATCTGGATTCAGACCACAACACGGCACTGAAACGGCCTTAATTGATTTAAAGACACAAATCAACAAGTTGAAGGACAAAGGTAAAATGGCTATGCTACTCCTCCTCGACTTATCAGCAGCCATTGACCTGGTGTATGATGCAGTGTTATGCGAACACCTAGCGCCAGCCGCCTATTTCTTGAGTGACGCTATAGCCTGGGTACAATCCTTCGTAGCTAACCGTACAATGAGAGTGTTCTCCCCCTCAGCAGACCCTATCCAAATTACCTGCAGTGTTCCACAAGGTTCATGCGTCTCACTGACATTGTATAGCATCTTTAACAAGCCACTCTTAGAAAAACTTGACAGGCTGGGTGTCACATACACTAACTATGCTGATGACACCCAGATCCTCATACCCCTTTCAGGCAACTTCGTCGATGACACGGCTCTGGTAAATAGGATATACCTCCTCATTTAGGCATGGATGGCCTCACATGGTCTTTGCCTGAATGACGACAAAACTGAGATCCTGATTCTGAGCTCTGACTCGAACCTAAAAAAACATAGCCCCAGCTACAATGCATTCAACATTGATGGCAACATAATCAAAGTAGCAACTCGGGTAAAAACACCAGGTTTTTACCTTGACTATACCTTATCACTCAAAAAACAAGTTAGCTCCATGGCCTCATCAACAGCTTATACCTATAAACTGATTAAGGCCCGCAGACGCTTTTTATCTAAAGCTAGCTGTATCACGCTCGTCAATGCACTAATAATGTCTAAGCTAGGCTACTGTAATGCTCTATACGTAGGCGCTAACAAAAATGTCCTAAATAAAATGCAAATACTACAAAATAATGCCCTGAGAGCAGCTCTGAATATACCCAGTAGAGAGCATATATCCAACATCAGAAGAGACCAGCACTGGTTAAAAATTAGTGACAGGATACTCCTTAAAACGGTATCCTTCACTTTCATATGCCTTAATAATACTGCAACCCCCTATCTCTCGGCCAGGCTGACCAGAAGAATCTCTACTCACCATACTAGATCATCCAATCGGATCTGCTTAGAAATCCCTAAATTTAGACTCTCCAGAGCTGGTGGAGCTAGCTTCCAGTCAAAGCTGCTCTCTCCTGGAATGCACTCCCCCCTGACTTTAGAGCGGAACAGCCATACTCTAGATTCAGATGTAATCTACTGAACTGGCTTCGAACCAAGGACATCTAACAAGTCACCCACCCACTCTACCTACTTGTGCCTTTGACCATTGGACGATTCTCTTGATTCTAGATGTATCACACTATCGACCCTACTACTGTATTTATCTTGTATATTGTAACCCCTGTATTGTATTGTATTGTACTGTGTTGTATAGTATTGTATGTATTGTAATGACCTTCATGTTGTAACTAAGCTTCAAATATTCTTGTAACTGCTGCACCCGGCTACCTGAGGGTTTGGTGCGCATTACCAAATAAATAAATAAACAAAAAAACATCAGAGTGCCAACAGGACAAACATGACGAAAAACAGAAAATATACCAAACAGATTGGTAGCATATTAGGAAAGAGGCAGCATGAAGAGTCAATACAAGAGCACAGTCTTTATGCCACGTTCAAAGCAGCCAAGAGAGACACATGCCCTACATTTGGCGGGGTAGGGCATTCCAGCATTTGGGAGTGATATACTGAAATTCTCCCTGATTGACCATGATCAATTTATCTCTGGGCACACACAGAAGGTGGGTGCTGTTAGATCGCAATGCTCTGAAAGCCAGAAACTAGGACAGCCTGTTTGACAGATATGTTGGGTTAAGGCTCTTCAAGAAATTCTGTGTTAAGGAGAGCAGACAAAAGGTGATTCTGGCGTCAACTGGAAGCCAATGAAGCGCTCTCCTAGTTCAGAGATGTGAGCTCTTTTACCTAGACCATCTACTGCCCGAACATTGCTGTTTTGAATGGTCTGAGGTTTGGTGGCCGCTCCTTTCCCGATGCCTTTCAACACACTGGTACAGTAGTCTATGGTATCATGGGTCATCAAAGGTCTAAGTTGAGTCAACAACTTAATATAATAAAACAAGGAAGAGGCAAGACTGTTAACATGCACCTTCATATTAGGTTCTTGATCTTGATGATAATTCTGGAGAGGCAACTATGAATATAGGTAGAAAGAATATTGGGATCAGATGCTGCTCATTTACGAACGTACCCTCAGATACCCTAGAACACAGTTTTGTCATACCAGCAAACAGACTACAATGTGTTTAGTATTTAGTATTTATTTTATTTGTATAGCGCACCAGGCCCAGGGGCAACCGGGCTCATCACTTAGTTACAACATGATAAGGCAGACAGAGCAATAATTACAGAAGTTACAGATATATAATAACAGTAGGCAGACAGAGCAAATTATTATTTACAAAGGTTACAGATATATACAAGGCAGTTACACGGTGAACATCATAGCTAGAGGTCTTGGGCGGACAGCCACGCTTTAGTTAAGTGTTTGAATCTAAGGAAAGAAGGCTCTGCTCTTAGCGCATTTGGGAGCGTGTTACATAATTTAGCTGCCATTACAGGGAAGCTGGTTCCACCTGAACTTTGAAGGTTGAAATGTGGAATAACAAGGCAGTTGGTCTGAGCCATTCTACGGGGTCTGATGGAGTTGTGAAGGGCAAATCTGTTGGCCAAGTAGCAAGGTGCTTGGTTGTAAAGGCATTTGTGAGTAAGGGCAAGAGTTTTAAGAGAGATACGGTGTGGGACTGAGAGCCAACGTATGTTGCGTCTGGTGTCAGAAATGTGTTGGCGCCTGGAGATATTAAGGGCTGCTCCAATAGCATTATTTTGGACAATTTGTAACTTATTTAAATTACAGCGGTTGGTCCCCAGGTAGAGTGCATTACAATAATCAATTGTGGACAGCACAAGGGTCCTGGCCAGAGAAACGCAATTGAATGAGGAAAGAAATGTGCTTTGATAAGCTTGCAGGTATATGCAGCTGCGGCGGAGACTGCATTGGTTTGTCTAGTCAAGGATAGAGTAGAGTCAATATAAATCCCTAGAGTTTTGGTGTCCTTGGCAGTTAAGATAGTATTGCCATGAATGGTGAAGGAATTCAATGCAGGGTCAAGTTTGGTACGTTTTAGAGGTGAGCCAAGAATGTGGACTCCTTATTATCAACTTTCAACCAAACCATGGAATTGGTAGACATAAGACTATGTGAACACAAGAAAAATGCTGGTGAAGAACTGTCAACTGATGTAGAATCGAAGGCTTAAATATCACTAACTAGCAGAGATTGAGGAATCCCCTGTGGGAGTCCTGCTCTCTCTCTCTCCCTGGATTGAATATCAGCGAGGAGGGAGGCAGAATCCCCAGGGAAACCCTCCTGGGGAATAAAACCCTGAGTCGCGATGGCTCTTCGGAACGGATGGTAGTAGCTTGGACGGGTCCCTCTAGGCGAGCTGGAGCGCGAAGAGGATTGGATACCTTTCCGGGAAAACAAGATAGAATAGGTAAGTGCCAGGTAGGAAGGACTGAGAGAAAAGGAGAGTACTAAGGTTTGGAAGTGACACGTACGTGATGTTCAGAATGTGATCCTCAACGGGATGAGGACGTTCATGGGTGTGTCCGGATGACCGAGAGTCTGATTACTAGGATTAGAACTGTGGTGCTGAGCGAACGGAAAAGTAGAGGAATAAATCTTAAATATGGCAGGATAGAGTGTGCTGCAGAGGGCGCAAAGTTTAAGTGAATTTACTGACAAGGGCGGAACTCCTATCTCAAAACTAATGGTGGAAACGGGATACGGCTTGAGAGTGCGCCTGTGGGTATGGGAGGCAGAAAGAAAGGTGGAAATTAGATATCAGAGGAGAATGCAAGTTAGCAATATCAGAAGGAGGAAATCCTAGCAGCGAACTTACGGAGCGTCGGTATGAACAGTAGAGACGCGTATGCTAGCAACACGTGAACAGACGCAGGAACGTAAGATGTGCGTGGAACAACTAGACCGCTGTCAGCCTTACAAAGAACCGTCGCTTTGGGAGCCTGCATTATAGCTTTTTGTGCCATTCTTCCTAATCTCCTGCTTTGCTACCATGACCAACGCTGATAATGTGTAAGAGTATGCCCTTTCTCAGGGGAGGTGAACCCAGCTATCCGGAGTGGAAGCGATTGAACCTTCTCACCAATTTGGGGGCATGGACCCCCGAAGCAGCTTCTGACATTCTTTTTGAAGGTGAGTATCCTTTCCAATGAATCAGAAACTGAAGGTGACCTCGTCTGTATCTTGAATCACAGATGTTGGCCACCTCGTATTCCGGACCTGTCTCAGTGTTCACTGGTGGGGGGTGAGACTTATGAGTTCTAGCAAAGTGCTCAGGAATGGATAACTTGATCTGGGACACATGAAAGACCGGGTGAATTCGAGACCAGGAATGAGGTAGTAATCGAACCGCTGATGCTCCTACTAGGGAGAGGATCTTAAAGGACCAAAAAACAGAGGAGACAATTTGGAAGGAACCAAATGTTTGGGGAGAAAACGGGAAGCTAACCAAACCAAATCTCCCTTCTGAAGTGGAGGTACCTTTCTGCGATGACGATCTGCATATCGCTTAGCCCGATCCTGGTCTGCTTTCAAAGATTGGCGAGCCAGACGATGACCTTTCTGAATGTCGCAAATCATGCGGTTGACTCCCGGGCATTGTGAAGAGGGAGGCGAGATAGAGGGTAAAAAGGATGGGTGATAACCATACGAGCAGTACAACGGGGATGAGTTCAATGCAGAATGGTACGCATTGTTGTAAGAAAATTCTGCCAGTGGAAGTAACTCCAACCAGTTATCCTGGGCTGCGGATACAAAGCACCAAAGGTACCCTTCCAATGTTTGGTTTAAACGCTCAGTCTGACCATTGGTCTGCAGGTGATATCCGGAACTGAGAGACCTCTTTATTCCCAATTCCCGACACAGATATCTCCAGAATTTAGAAGTGTATTGGGACCCACGATCTGAAACAATAGTATCTGGAAGTCCATGTTTGGAGAAGATTTCTGCTAAGAACGCCTTTGCCATCTGTTCTCCACCAAGTATCTTGGTAAAAGATGTAAAGTGAGCCAATTTAGTAAGGTAGTCGATGGTTACCATAATAGTGGTGTGTTGAGACGAAAGAGGGAGATCAACAATAAAATCAGTAGAAATAAATTTTCATGGTTGATCTGGGATAGGCATGCGGGATAGTAAGCTGTAAAATGGAACTCCAGGAGTCTTGGACTGTTGACACACCACACAGGCGGAAACATAATCACGGACATCAGTTCTTACTGTAGGCCACCAGAAATGTCGAGAGATTAGTTCCAAGGTGTTTCGATACCCTCGATGTCTGGCATCTCTGGAGTCATGGCACATTTTAAGTACCTCCTTTTGTAAAGAGGCTGAGGGAACCAGGACTTGAGCTTTATGGAAGTAACAGCCTTGAGTCAATTTAAGTGGATGGTGGCCCGCTAATTCTTCACATGCCTGTCGGTTCTGTGACGTTGCCAGTTTCAGCACTTGAAGAAAGTTGGTTGTCATTGCTACAAATCTAGCTTTAGCGAATAAAGGTTCGGGAGTGAATTGATAAGGAGAGAAATCTTTGCGTGAAAGAGCATCTGCACGGAGGTTTCTATTTCCCGGGAGGTATGTAAACTCAATTCTAAATGGCAAAAAGAAATGGGCCCATCTCGCTTGTCTGCTGTTGGTAGTATGTTCTTGCTGCAGAACTTTGAGATTCTGGTGATCTGTGCGTACTTCGACCGGGTATCTTGTTCCCAATAGCAAATGCCTCCACTCTTCAAAGGCTCTTTTAATAGCCAATAACTCTTTTTCAATGACAGAATAATTCTCTTGTGAATGATTAAACGTCTTGGATAGATATGCTACTGGTTTCTCGTCTCATTATTCGTTCTTTTGCAGTAATACCGCCCCCAACGCATGATGTGAAGCATCTGTCTCCACAATAAAAGGTTGATCTTGTTCTGGGGTAGCCAATATCTCAGCGGAAGTAAAAAGACATTTTAGCTTTTCAAAGGCTTTCTGTGCCTCTTCATCCCAATTGAAGGTAACCCCCTTCTTTAGGAGCCTAGTTATAGGTCGAACAGTTTCAGAGAAACAGGGGATAAATTTGCGATAAAAGTTTGTGAAACCCAGAAATCTCTAGATTTCTTTGATGGACGTTGGTGAAGGCCAATCCAAAACTGATGATACTTTCTAGGATCCATAGAAATCCCTTGTGGAGACAAGACCAACCCTAAATATGTTACTTGATTTTGGTGAAATTCGCATTTTTCAGGCTTGTAGTATAGCTGGTTCTCCTGAAGGCGAGCTAACACGAGATTGACATGATGGATGTATTCTTCTTTGTCCTTAGAAAAAAACAGGATATCATTGAGATATATGATGACAAAGTGAAGAAAGATATCTGCGAATAGATGGTCCATGAATCTTTGAAAGTTTGCTGGTGCATTGACCAGGCCAAAGGGCTTAACATGATACTGGTAATGTCCAAAAGGGCTACGAAAAGCCGTTTTCCACTCATCTCTGGGGGTAATTCTAATGAGATGTTAGGCTCCTCTGAGGTCCAGCTTAGTATAGAATGAGGCCCCTCGAACAGCCTCCAGGATATCAGGAATCAACTGCATGGGGTACTTGTCTGTAATAGTGATCCTGTTGAAACCGCAGTAATCTATGCACAGTCGTAATTCTTCTGAATCTTTTTTCGGGATAAAGAACAATGAGGCTCCAGCAGGAGAATTGGATTCAGAAATTAGTCCATTTTGGATGTTTTGCTGTAGGTACTCTTTCAAAGCTGTCTTTTCTTTCTGGGAAAGCACATACATGCGACCAAAGGGAATTGGCTGATAGGGCATTAGATCGATCTGGCAGTCATCTCTGCGATGCGGTGGAAGGATCGGAAATTTGGGAATAGAGGAAACTGAAAGATAGTGCTGATGGCATTCAGGAATCCTACTGATGTGGCTAATGGACGGAACTTTCTGGCAACTTTCCATCTCTGACGGGATATGTACTCCCACCGAAGAGCCGGACAAACAATGAGAGGTGCAGTATTCGGATCCCAAAAAGAGAGTACTGGCTGACCAATTGATGAAAGGATTATGTAATCTCAACCACGGGAGTCCCAAGATCACTGGAAAATGGGCCGTATTGATGAGGTCAAATTCTATGGTTTCCTGGTGAGTCCTAACCAGAACATTTAAAGGTACTGTGTGTTCTCAAATGGGACCTGAACTCAAAGGAGTCCCGTCAACCCCTTGAATAGGAGCTACTAGTGGTTTGGCTACTATAGGGATCCCTTTACTGGATGCCCATTCGTCATCCAAAAAGTTCCCCGCTGCCTCACAATCGATGAGTGCAGGTACATTCTTCAGTATAGTATTTGGGAGGGTTATTGTCAAAATAAATCACGACCATGGGTTGGTCAACAAACCCAATGTCTGGGGAAGATTTGTTGCTAGTAGGGGAACCCTGTCTAAAAACTCCTACTGTGGTTCCCCCTACGGTAGGGGTTTGGTGTTTCCCGAAACCTGGGATTGCTTTCTACGAGGTGGTACTAAGGGGCAGTCTCTTAGAATGTGTACAGATGATCCACAATACATACACAGTCCTAGATTCTTTCTCCTCTCCCTTTCTGTGCTGGATAAAGGACCTTTCATAGTCCCAATTTGCATGCGCTCTTCCGTAGAAATTGGTTTAGTATTCCCGGGGAGAAACTCCAAATGAGCTTGAGGACCCTTACTCTTCTTCCTCTCATGATGGCGTTCTTGCACCCGGTACTCTATCTGCATGGTAATCAAGATCATCTCTGCCAAATTTGTTGGTCTAGGAATCTTTGAGACCTCATCCTTGAGCTCTTCAGACAGTCCTCTCCAAAATAAAGTGATAACACCATCATCTGGCCATCCGGTCTCGGAGGACAATTGTTTAAAGAGCGTGACATAAGAGATGAGGTCCTTAGATCCCTGTCTCAAATCTACTAGTCTTTCTTGTATGGATACCGAAATTTCTTTTCGGCCAAACATGGTCTTCAAACTGTTAATGAAGGCAGGATAGGAATCAAGAATACCATTTCCTGATGTAACCAAAGGGGGTAGCCCATGCTAATGCTGGACCCGATAAATGGGAGATCACAAACCCCACCTTATCTTTCTCTGTGGGAAAGAATCTGGGCTTAAAGGTGAACTGAATAGTACAGCTTTCCAGAAACTCTTTCAGCTTAAGCGTGTTCCCATCAAACTTTTCAGTGTGAAATGTTGATGTGGAGTTTCAGAAAAGGCACAACCAATCTGCTGTTTTAATTGTGCATTGTCTTGTCTTCGGGTCTGCATCTCTAACGACATGGACTGCATTGCAGCCATGAGTTGTTGCATCGGTTGTTCCATAGCTAATTGCCATCTGCTCTGGTAAACCGATACCCAATGGCGTCGCTATCTGTCAACTGGTGTAGAATCGAAGGCTTAAATAGCACTAACCTGGGCAGACTGTGATTCGCAACGGAGGCAACTGGCAGAGATTGAGGAATCCCCCGTGGGAGTCCTGCTCTCTCTCTCTCCCCGGATTGAATATCAGTGAGGAGGGAGGCAGAATCCCCAGGAAAACCCTCCTGGGGAATAAAACCCTGAGACGCGGTGGCTCTTCGGAATGGATGGTAGCAGCTTGGACGGGTCCCTCTAGGCGAGCTGGAGCGTGAAGAGGATTGGATACCTTTCCGGGAAAACAAGATAGAACAGGTAAGTGCCAGGTAGGAAGGACTGAGAGAAAAGGAGAGTACTAAGGTTTGGAAGTGACACGTACGTTATGTTCAGAATGTGATCCTCAACGGGATGAGGACGTTCTTGGGTGTGTCCGGATGACCGAGAGTATGATTACTAGGATTAGAACTGTGGTGCTGAGCAAACGGAAAAGTAGAGGAATAAATGTTAAATATGGCAGGATAGAGTGTGCTGGAGAGGACGCTAAGTTTAAGTGAACTTACTGACAAGGGCGGAATTCCTATCTCGAAACTAATGGTGGAGGCGGGATGCGGCCTGAGAGTGCGCCTGCGGGTATGGGAGGCAGAAGGAAAGGTGGAAGTTAGATATCAGAGGAGAATGCAAGTTAGCAATATCAGAAGGAGGAAATCCTAGCGGCGAATTTACGGAGCGTCGGTATGAACAGTTGCGACGCGTATGCTAGCAACACTTCCTTCCTTATCTGGAGTCACGTGAACAGACGCAGGAACGTCAGATGTGCGTGGAACAACTAGACTGCTGTCAGCCTTACAAATAACCATCGCTTTGGGAGCCTGCATTATAACGTTATGTGCCGTTCTTCCTAATCTACTGCTTTGCCACCATGACCAACGCTGATAATGTGTAACAAGAACACATAAACCCAAGGACTGCCTCCCTTTAATGGCATGATGTAGTACATGCTGGGCACTCACCACTGAAGCTAAAACTCTGTGTTCGACATGGCTATCACGGAAGCTGCTAACAGGAATCAAGCCCTCTTTGTGCCAGTCAAACACTGCTCCAAGACATTGACCTACACAGTACTTGCAGTTTCCACAGAAAAATGTAATACAATTAACACATTTTCCATCACCAACATATTTAAATCAGGCAACATTCCGCTCATGATCAGCCCTCATGCAACACAACCCCAGACATCCTTCACAACCCTTACTCACAAGGACGTCACTGATACTCTTCCATCATCAACATTAGCCTCATACAACGACCATCCTTACCACTTCCATCATGAACTAGTTCTCATAATCTGCCCTTGCCCAAGACTCCAAAAAGACAATGCCTCACTTGAACTAGTCAATTTCCAGAGCACCTTAAAAATAGGGTTAATGTGCCCAATCCTCAGAAACCGCACTCTAAATTCAGACACCCTTACTAAATACCGACCAATCAATATCCTCTGGGTCATTGGTAAAATCATAGAGAAGGCAGTTTCCAATCAACTCTATAATTGGATTAACCAATATGGCCTGCTACATGACTACCTATGTGGATGTAGACCTAGTTGCAGCATGGAAACTGAGACATCCAGGTCATGCATGATGCTCTCCAAATCATAAATAAATATGACTCCTGCCTCTTGGTTTTCCGTAACCTCTCTGCCACGTTGCACACGGTTGACTATTGCAAAAGTACACGCCTACTTTAGATAGAATGTGGTTCGTAGGTACAGTTCTAAACTGGTATGTCTCCTATCCCTTGGAGAGATACATAGCAGTTCAGATGATCTGACCATCACCCAGTCACCTGAGGAATTAGGAAGGCCTCAGTCCCTACCACACATATATATGCCTTGTTGCATCTGGAAGGTATGACTGTCAATCACCTAAAGCCTGCTGTACCCTACTCTGGCCAGAATTATATTATTTTTTCCAGGGTTATTTGACTACTTGCAGGTATTCGTCCCTTAGCCCCAAGGGAGAGCCCCCTGTGGGTCTAGGGAGATGTGCCCACACTGCAACACCTCCCTAGGGGTCGAGGCAAGTGCCCCCTTTGGGGATAAGGACTCCTGATCCTTTGAGGAACTCCCTAGGCCATCTACCATGGCTGCATAGATGTTGGATCAAATAACGTGGCATCTTTACTGTTGGCTGAAGGCAATGCAAAAAGAAACCCATTCGTAAGAGAAAAGGAAGATGTGTCTTTAACAAGAGACCTATGTTTCCTGTGACAAGTAGGAGAGCAGGAGGAGAGCCTTGTGCGCAGGGAAAGCCCCCTGACGACATTACGCCTTGTGGAGGTCGAGAAAAGGCATGTTGCAGAGCCCGCAACCTTCAACTTGGCAGATAATGCCAATATGAGACGCCGGAGGTGTGGCGTGTGCAGATGCAAGGAAAGCATTGTGAAGAAGGAAAGAGGAACAATCCAGTTTAATCATTCCTTAAAAAGAATTTTACAAAAACTGGTGGAATCCAATGGGTAAAATTTGGATGTAATGATACCCAGGGCCCTATTCGCAGCCCAGAAGATCTGTCAGACTTCCCTGGGGTGTTCTCCCTTTGAGTTGCTCTATGGAGGGAACCCAGGATGTTTTGGACATGTTGAAGAAACCTGGGAGGAGAGCGAGGAGGCCATTTTACCCATTTCCCAAATGGCCCAGAAATGAAAAGCACATTTGGCGTCAGTAAGGGAGATTGTAAAAAGACACTTAGGTCAAGCTCAAGAACAGCAAAAGGCAGTATATAATAAACATGATGTAACCCAATCCTTTTCTATCAGGCAATCCGTTTTAGTTCTCCTTCTGACAGTGAATAATAAGATAATTTCCTATGAAGTCCTAGAAAAATAAATACCCTGTACTATCAAATCTCCCAAGCTGGTAGGCGTCAGAAAACCCAAGTCTATCTTGTTTATCCCCTGAAAGAGTGGAAAGTAGATCCCAGTGAGACAACTACAGTCACTATGGCCACCCTCCTTACTGATCCAGAAATTGAGACCCAATTGATTTTACCTGAGTTGCCATTATCCCACCAAGAAGACCTAGGCGACTTGCTGGCTCAATTCCATTAAGTGTTTTCAGAACAACCAGGGAAGGTCGATAATTTGTTCCATTTCTTCAGCACACAGGCAGGGAAAACTATCAACTTAAATCCTTATAGGATCCCTGAGGCCAGAAGAAACATTATTGAACAGGAGATAGAGGAGATGCTCAAGGCGGATATCATCGAGCCCTCTGAGAGTCCTTGGTCAGCCCCTATTGTCCTAGTTGCCAAACCTGATAATTCGTGGCAATTCTGTATAGATTTTAGGAATCTGAACTCAATCTCCATCTTTGACAATTATCAAATTTCATGCATTGACGATTTAATCGAGAAGTTAGGGGCGTCCAAGTACATTTTTATTTTCGATTTAACAAAAGGATACTAGCAGGCCTCCTCAAATTCAGCAGATAGAGAAAAGACAGCCTTTTCAACACCAGAAGGCCTTTTCCAGTTCAAAGTCTTACTCTCTGGATTAAAAATTTCAACGGCTCATAGATAAAATACTGAACCTATGCACTGCTTTCTGTGCGGCCTACATGGACGTCATCTTGGTCCGTAGTAACAGCTGGCCAGAACATTTCACCATCTTTACTCGATCGCCCGTACTCTTAGGAAAGCAAGTCTACGAGCAAACCCCCGAAAGTGGCACTTGGTCCAGTCCACTGTAAAATATCTCAGATACTTTGTGGGGAATATTCTAATCGAACCTCAAACTGAGAAAGTAAAAGCGGTGCAAGAAACACCAACCCCTAAAACCAACCAGGAACTCTGATGGGTCTAACCAGATATAACAGAAGGTTTATCCCCAACTACGCCACACTAGCTGCTAACCTGACAGACAAAATTAAAAACTTGCACCCACAGAAATTGAATTGGAATAAACAAGACCAAGCAAGCTTTGAAGGGCTGAAGACCATTCTATATCAGGAGGCTGTCCTTAAGATGCCATACTTTAAGAAAGAATGTATTCTGCAATCAGACACATAGAAAGTAGCCTTGGGTTCAGTTTTCTCTGAAGAGTTTGAAATAGTTGAACCCCCTGTCTTATATACCAGCCAAAAACAATTTTTCCGAGAGCAGTACTATGCCACTGTGGAGGTCAAAGCCTTAGCCATCAAATGGGCCATCGTACATCTGAGGTACTACCTCACAGGAAGAAATTTCAGGTTGCTTACTGACCACTCACCATTAACCTGGATGAGCCTGAGAAAAGACACTAACCCAAGAGTATTGAGATGGCTCCTGGAACTCCAACCATTTTGCTTCACCGTAGAACAGCGGAAGGGGAAAGAACAGTGGAATATGTATTTTTTTATTTGATTCTCTCAATAGAGATGGGGAACCCAGCACTGTAAGGGGAAGGGTATGTGACAAATCACAGGTATTCATCCCTTTTCCCCAAGTGGGAGACCCCCCCTGTGAGGCTAGTGATGTGAGCCCACACCGCAAGGCCCTCCCTAGGGGTTGAGGCAAGTGGGACTTCAGTGGGAGAGACATTTACAACACCACCAAACCAAACCCATGCAGACTTCAATATTTTCGCACAACTTCACTGTGAAGACAATCCATATTATCACAAACTATCCCTGTAAGGTACTTCAAAATTAAATAAAACATTGGAAACTTAAATATCCTCACACACCATCACTACATTGACCTCTGTATCGCCATTGCATCTTCCCTGTGGGGACTTCAATATCATGACACAGAAAACCTGCAGAGACTTCATTAGAATTGCACATAATGTTGGGACTATTCTCATTATAATCCCAATTCATGCAGTACATAAATTAGGATCACACCAAATTCATGTGAAGTATATGAAGACATTAATATCATCATACACTCTCTGGAGACTTATCACACAACAGTGCTGTGAAAACACACACCATCCATGTGGAGCCTTACACATCACAGCACACCATCTCTGTTGGGACCTCAATGTCATTCTGATTCCTACTGAATACTCTAGCATATGTTTGGTGGTTAAAGGAGGGGGCATTTTCCCATCAAGGAAAGCACCTTTTGATTTACAAACAAGATACTATTTTCAATGTAAGGAAAAAAAATCCACATAACCCCAATTGCCTGTTTGGTAGTGGGTCGCCCTATTGAATTGTGGTTGTTTCGAACGAGTTGCTCTGTATCAATGGGGCTAATTCAATATGTGCATCTGGCTGGCTGGTGTGCAGTGCCCGAGGCTTGAAAAGGCTGGGTGGCCATTTGGGGTCAGGAGAAATCCTGCCTCCTATGTGTGACTCTGTCTATGTCCCATCTGGCTCTGTTATGTTATGCTATGTTATTTTATTTGCAAGGCGCCAAAGCCCGAAGGCATCCAGGCGCCATTTGAAGAAAAGTAGAGCCCTATCAAGAACAACCAGGTGGCTGGAACAGAGCTTTATGAAAACAGAAGGGTCTTCAACTGTTTCCAGAAGATCAGAAGATTAGATGTGTTACGTAGAGACACCGGAAGGGCATTCCAGGCCTGTGCGGCCTTCATATGAAAAGCGAGGCCATTGCCATAAAGACTTTTCACTCAATCTACTTGTAGAGAGCAGGTCTTAGCTGATGGAAGAGATCTACTTGGCATGTATAACTTCAGCCTGTTCTTAAGATATATAGGTGCAGCACCATAGATGCATTTATGACAAGTTGTCAAAAGCTTGAATTGTATTCTAGCTGAGACTGGCAGCCAGTGGAGGCTCCTCCTGGCTACAGATGTAGGCTCTAGATGCTTCATCTGGAAGACGATACGTACTGCAGCGTTTTGAATTTTTTTGAGTCTTTGTAGATCTACTTTCTTTGCTCCTCTCAAAAGGGCGTTACAGTATTCCATTCTAGGCAATATTACGGCCTGGACTAGTTTCTTGTGGTTTTCCTCTGAGACCAGCGGGGCCACTTGACAAAGCACTTTCAAATAGTAGTTGGTGCTTTTCACAACAGTGTCAACATGGGCCTTGTTGTCTACGCTGGCTTCCAGATAGGTGCCCAAGGTCTTAACCTTGGGTACTACTGTTATCTGACATCCGTCGACCAGAAAACTGTTATACTGGGAACCCAACTTCTCTCTAACTTGTTTGGGGCAATATAACATAAGCTCCATTTTGGTGGTGTTAAGGCAGAGCCAATTAGTTGTCATCCAACTCTTCACCATTTGATAGACCCGATCTAAGTTTTGTTAGTCCTTGCTGTGGTCCCCACCAACCTCCAGTGCCAACTGAAATTCGTCTGCTTAATTGCAGAAAGAGGTCTGCATTCTCAAGATCCCAACATGAAGGGATAATGTAAATATTAAAAAGCAGGGGAGAAAGGCAGGCCCCTGAGGGACTCCACATATAGTGATCTCAGCATCACTCTCGCCCCTGTGTACTCGGGAGCTACGCCCCTCAAGAAATGACTTGAGCTAGGTTATTGCGTTCTCTGAGAGACCTCCCACGGTAGACATGCGATCTAGCAGAATCCTGTGATCTAGCAAGTCAAAGGCTGCCGATAGGTCGAGTAACATCAGCAGCCCCGGCTTGCCAGATTCTAACCCAGACAGCATGTGCGTCTGCAAATCCAGCAAGGCACTCTCAGTGCCATGGAAACTGCGCAACCCTGATTGTTTGTTATGGAAGATGTTTCTTTCTGCCACATGTGCCTGCAATTGTAGCTTAGCTACTTTATCTACTAGCTTTAAGAAAAAAAAGAGTATTTGTAATTGGTCTAAGGTTTGCGGCATCTTTAGGGTCAAGGCCAGCCTTTTTTACCAAAGGGGTGACTACTACATGTTTTATAGATGAAGGGATGTGATTGGTATGGAAGGAGGAATTTACAAAGCAACAAAGGAAAGGGGCAAACATGTCTTTGTGCTCTAATATGGTTTTAGATGATAGAGGTTCACATGGGAAACTTGTAAGATGCATGCCTCGCATAATATTACAAATATCTCTAATGGAATGTTCTTTGAAAATAAACTTAGCTTGGGGTTTTTGAGGCGATTGTTCTCCCTTGATTGAGAATTTAGATGTGATTTTGGATTTAAGCTGTATCTCCTCAGTGCTGCCGTGAATAGGTTCACTAAAAATAGCACTTGGGGTTATTTTGGCTAGTTCTTGGAGGATTTTATTTTGGGCTGTTTTTAATTTATCAGCAAAGGCTTTTTTTTACCTTTTTACAATCGACCCTCGTGGGTTTAATGACCGAGTTTATACTGGCAGGTATTTCCCAAGATCTCAGGAAACTAAAAAGCTCTTTGGTTTGATTCCCAGCGTTAGTAATTTGATTATTATAGAAGTTATGCTTAGCTTCCATAATTTTCGTCTTATATTCCTTGGCCTTAATTTTCCAGATTTCTAAGTTTTCTGGGGTATTGTTTGTTTTTGCCAGGTATGTTCCGCCTGTCGTTTGACTGTTTTCAATTCTGCTAATGCTGGAGTAAACCATCTGTGATGGTTTGGGGTATCTCTGACCTTTCTAACTTTCAGTGGTGCAACTGGATCTAGCATTTTTAGAATTTGATTATTATACTTCAGGACCATCAGAGTCCTTGGTAATATTCATTATCGTCTCCAAACATTTTGAGAGGATAGAAGGCGTAACCAACTTCATGTTCCTACCAAGCAAATAATGCGTGGGTTCATGTTTCCTGGGATAAGTGATAGGAAGTGGCAGTCAGAAATTAATGGAGGAATGATCTGACCAGGAACATGGCGTAGTAATTACATTGTCAATTAAGGTATTTACACTTCCCACCCAATCCACGATGTGGCCTTTTATATGTGTAGGTTCATTATTATGAATAAGTATATTATGGTTTTTTAGGGATTTTTCGAGATCAATAGCTTCACTGTCCTAAGAATGACCCTTCCATAGGTTAAAGTCACCCAAAACCACTACAGCAGAGTTAGTGGTCAACAACGGTGTGACAATGTCCACAATATCGTCATTGAAATTGGGGGATTCACCTGGGGGGCGATAGATTAAAATAAAGTTAATGCTGCAATTGAAATCAGCAAGTAGTTTAATGTGTAGGTCACAACCCACACATTCCATTTTACTTTGATGGATCCCCAATTCTTTTTTACATATAACTGCCACACCTTCTCCGGTGCCCACCTCTCGGTGTTTCCCAAAGAACGCATAACCAGGGGGTGTCACCTGTTCAATGGTTGGGCCTTGTGCATCGCTGAGCCAAGTCTCAGTAATGTACATGATGTCCACATTATGTTCAAGGATGAAATCATGGATGTCAACCTTATGTTTTACCAGAGATATGGTGTTTAGCAACAATATCAGTTTCTGATTAGTCAGAGGATGTTTGGGAAGTTCCTTTTTAGTGTGATCCATGATGTGGGAACGACCATCTAGGGGTTCCATGTAAGAATGTCCCCTCAAAAATATCGCCATGCAAAAATGTCGAAAAATGGCCGTTTTTTGTGGGGACATTATTGCCACAACCTTTTCCCGGCGATATTATATACGGCGACCATATATATGGGGATAATATTACCTGATACCCACCTAGGGTCATTTCTATATTACAAGCCTCAATAAGTAGACAGGTAACTGTGTATAGGAATCAATCCGAACTCCAAACAACAAGGTAGAAATTGGTCACTACCCTTAGTTATAGGTTAACGTGCATACAGCCGTAAGACAATAAGGCAAACAATACAGGAAACAAAATAAACTTACTGCGCACCTATCTGCCCTGTCTGCCCACGGACTGCCACAGACTGCCCGTCCGCGCCTGCATGTTCGCGCAGGGTGTGTAGGGAAATGGGTGTCAGGAAACTACAAACCCTCAAGGAGTTGTAGTTTCTTTGAGTGAAAACCACGTGCGTACTGCAACAGAGTTGCAACTTCAAATCGCAGTGGTTACAATCAAAAGAAATAGTAAAAGTGCTCAATAACAAACTCTAACACGAGCGCTATACTGAGGCTCTCACAAACGCAATTCTAAAAGTAACTGAGTACCGAGGCTCGCACACACACACGCAATTCGAAAAGTAACTAAGTTAATACTAAAATTGCGGGTAAAAGCAATTTAAAATAGTATTAAACAAATCCTAGTGGCTCTGGTGGCTCTAGTAGCTCAACTGGTCAAGCGGTTCTCAGTCAATGATTCAATGATCCTCTTCTGTGGTAAAACAGTGAGAGGGCTTGCTCAGGGAAATTCCAGGTTTGGGTCTATGTCTAACCTAAGCAGAAAGTGTCTCAGGTGGAGCCTGAGTTTGGTTGTGGTGAGATCAGTTGGAGCAGTTGTACCTATTGTGCCTTTGTCACCATACTTTGTCGTTACTGCCCTCATAAAAAGTTTGGGAACCATACCAGGATAAAATGAGGAAGCAGCTTTAGAAGGGCATTGTCCCTAATGAATTTAGAAGGTGGTAGGTGGGAATGGGGAAGAGACCACTGACAAACCCTACTCAGTCTTCCTCCAGGTAACTAAAGCCACTGGCCTAAGGGTCCTGGTAAGTTGGACTTCCTGGTCTCCATGCAGGTGTGGCTCATAGATAATGGGCAGCATGGAACTGGCCCACCACACATTATGGAGTACCAAAGCTAGCCCTGTGACAAGACTCAGTGCTTTCTCAGCTGCGGGAAGCAGCTCAGTAAGTAAACCAGGTCTGGATTTAACTGTGAAAGGGAAACATAGTGATAAGTGTTATTGTGTGGCTTCACTGGCCTGCATTGGTGCAGCCCACCTGAACATCTTTTCTTATTGTGATGTGGCATTTTGTGCCGGGCACCAAAGTTAAATAATCATGATCCGTATTATTATATGGCTAGATTTCCCTACATTAGTGCAACCAATCTGCAAATAGAAATACTGCGGCATGGAATTTCTTAGTGGCATAAGGAAGTAAGCCAACATGTGTGTTCTTAAGTTGACATAATAGCGTAAATTGGTGAAGGCAGGCTGGATATAGTCTCTCATTGTGGCATTGCATTTTTTACTGTCACAGCTAACAGGAGTATATTGTTATCTGGTAATACTGGCATATATTGGTGCAGTCTGCATGGACTTGTATGGGCAGAGCCAGCATGAACATTTTTTAAACTTGCAAATATTGTGCACAAAGGCATCATGGAAATGAATTGGAAAATTATTCTGTGCATTGTTGGTTACTTGCAGTCATTGTAAGTATTCATGTGCTACTATTCAAAATCGATTGCAAACTGTGTGGCTTTTCCCCCAATTTTTTACAGAAATTGTGCTTTAAAATGCACTATTTAGCCTATTATATCAAAATAAAATCCAGGGAAGGAACTCACACGAGTCCCCCTTTGTTAGTTCATGCTCCCTCGCTACACTCAGTCACTCCACCATATTCGTGGGAAACATATACACCTGCCCAATAAAAAATTCTTACCAGCCACCACTCTCTCTAGTGTACCCGCTAGCTCAAGGAACAAGGTCAGGACCCTGACTTTTTCACAGTATGAAGAAAAATGTTGGCATGCACTAATCAGAATAGTAATGTATTTGTTTATTCCAAAAACATGATCACTGATGATAGAATCAAAATATTTCATTGCAAAATCTAAAACGTAGATAACGCTGACATTTACTTGCAGCTTTCCCATCCCTTTCTCTTACCTCCGCTCATGTTCTTTCTTCCCGCAGATTAAGGTCTGCATACCTTTGATAGGAGCATGGTACCCACCCCATGGGCAAGCCTATGTGTTCTACTGTGCATACCACTGTGCTGGCAATTTGGCACAGTATAAACCATGATAACATAACATAGCATATAATGCCAACACCTTGCATATTACAGTACATACACATTCTATTTGTATTTGTATTTTGTTTATTTGTATTGCGCGCCTTGCCCCTGGGCATCTGGGCGCATGTTTACAAGCAGTCACAGGTTACAGAGGTTATATACAGTATACATTTTACATATACTTACATGAGGTTCAGAGCAACGAATATACCGTAAAGGACCGAATATAGGTATACAGAAGAAACAGTATTTTACAGTGAACAAACAGTGGTGTGGATAACGGATGTACGGATTATAGAGAGGAGTCTAGTGCATCCGTTCATGTAGCCACAGTTTGGTTTTAGCTTTGAAGGAGTGGATGTGAGGCACGTTTCAGAGAGCATTAGGTAGGGTGTTCCAGAGCTTAGCCGCAAGGACTGGGAAGCTTGTGCCACTGGCTGTCTGTAGCTTGAAACTAGGAATAGTCAGGGTGTGAGCCTGAGACGATCTTAGTGGTCTAGTTGCAGTATGTTGTATGAAGCGCGTGGATATGTAGGCCGGGGCTGCTTTGTTCTGGGACTTGTGTGTTAGCATAAGTGCTTTGAAGGATATGCGGTGGGTGATGGGTAGCCAGTGCAGGCTGCGTCTGGTGTTAGAGATGTGGGAGCGCCTGGAACGTTGAGGGCTGCCCTTATGGCGTTGGTCTGCGTGACCTGAAGTTTATCGATGTTTCTTTAACTAGTCCCTAGGTAAAGGGCGTTGCAATAATCGATTTTGGACATGATAAGGGTTCTGGCGAGAATCAGACAGTTCTCCGTTGACAAAAATGGGCGACATGCTGTAATCAATTTACAGGTATATGATGATGCTGAGACAACTGCGTTGGTTTGTCGATTGAGGGATAGAGTGGAGTCTAGATATATTCCAAGTGTTTTTGTGACGTTGGAGACTTTGATATTGTTTCCGTCAATGACGAAGGACTTGTGTTTGGGGTCAAGTTTAGTGAGTTTGTATTGTGAACCCAGAATGACTAATCCCGCCTGTTCACCATGGAGGCAAAGCCCATGATGCGCCATCCAGGCCTGGATGACAGTGTAGACTGCATTGAGTGCTTTTGCATCTGTTACATAATCGCCAGTGATAGGGATGAGTATCTGGGTATCATCCGCATAATTAGTGTAGGAGACACCCAGATAATCTAGTATATCAAAGAGCGGTTTAGTAAAAACGTTGTAGAGTGTAGGAGATACACACGATCCTTGTGGAACTCCGCATGGGATGTGGGCTGGGTCAGCTGCGGCTATGTGAGAGAAGACCCTCATCGTTCTGTTTGCCAGAAAAGAACTGATCCAAGATGAAGCTGCATCAGAGAAGTGTGCCGCAATTTTGAGGTGGTGGCAGAGGATTTGGTGATCAACCAAATCAAAGGCTGCTGAAAGATCAAGGAGGAGCAAGAGTGCCAGTTTGCCCTTGTCTTTCAGTTCCTCGATTTGGGTTTTTAAATCAATCAAGGCTGTCTCTGTACCGTGTCTGGGACGGAAGCCAAATTGTCTAGGCCCTAATAGATTGTTGGTTTCGAGATAATCCTGGATTTGGAGATAGGCTGCGCAGTCCAGAATTTTGAGAAGGTAGGGCACCGTGGTAATGGGCCTGTAGTTAGAGGGGTTACTGGGATTGAGGTTTGGTTTTTTGATTAACGGGATGACCCACGCACCCTTAAGGTTGTCGGGTACCTTGCTTGATTTGAAGGAGGCATTAATGAAAGAGGTAATAAATGGGGCGAGGTCACGTGCAGCTTCCTTTATGACCAGTGCAGGGCAGGCATCACCTTGGCAATTGGAGGGCTTAAGCTTCGTTATGATGTTTTCAACCTCCTTGATGGAAAGGGGTGAGAAGCTGAAAGGTTTGAAGGAGTGTTTAGGAGTAGGTGTTTTGTAAGATGGAGGGTTACCCGTTGAGTCAGAGAGGTGGCTTTTTTTAGTGTTGATTTTGTCTTGGAGCAAGGCAATTCTGTCAAGCAAAGCTTTTTGGATATTAGAGCACCATTCAGTGCCTGGGGTACATGTATCAAGAGGGGCGACAGGAGACTCCAGTTCCTTAAGGATCTTAAAGAGTTCCTTGGTATTTGATTGGGCTTGAATGATCCTTTTGTTATAAACTTCCTTTTTTGCAGCTAGAATGGCTTCCTTATAGGTGAGGGAAGCTACAGTAAGGATGTTTTTGTTGACTAGTGAAGGTGAACTTTTCCAATGAGCCTCAGCTTTTCATTTTTCTTTGCGCAAATCACATAAATGTGGGGTAAACCAGGATTTAAGGTGGAGCCGCGGTTTTTGTTTGCGCAGTTTGAGGGGGCAATGGTGTTTAGGGCTTTTAGCATGGTGCGGTTGTAGGTGTTTACTAGCACTGTGGGGTCTGAGCAAGTGGTGGATACAGAGTTCAAAAGAGGAAGGATAAGTGGGAGTAATTTCTCAACCGTAATATCCTTTTTGTTGTGGGTGGAAATGGGAGGGGCAAGGATGGGTTTATCAATGGGTGGACTGGAATTAATGGAGAATGATATTTTGTGGGGATCAGACCATGCGCAAGGCGACACGGAGGTGACGTTGAGCGCACAGTTCATGTCAGAGACCCAGTCAAGAGTGCGATCCTTGATGTGGGTGGGCTCAATGACATGTTGGGTGAAACCAAAGTCAGCTAGGATTCTTTCTAGGTCAATGGCTTTGGTGCCATTTGTGTCTTGGAATCCTAGATTGAAGTCGCCCAATATAATGATTTGCACGTTGGGCTTAGTGCTAGTCGCTAGGATAGATCAGATGTCCTCTGCGAATGAAGAGGTAGGGCCCGGGGGCCTGTAAATAAGATGTACGGTGGCCATGTGATTGGGTGAGATGGGCAATTTAATAGACAGTAATTCCGTTGATGGCAGCCGCAGACTATTGGCAGCTCTGAGGTTAAGCGAACTCTTAAATATGAGGGCTAGACCACCCCCCTTGGTTTTATTGGTGTCCCTGTCACACCGGATGATGAAATAATTGTCAGGGATGGCCAGGGTCAGGGAAGGGCCGGATGTTGCATGCAGCCAGGTTTCCGTGATTGCGAGAAAGTCTACGTTTTCTGTGACAATGAAATCTGCAATATCTAGGGCGTGCGCTGGGACGGAGCGTGCATTGATGAGCGCGCCTTTGAGTTTAAGGGCAGTGATGGCCTTGTGAGCATGAGGAGGTGAGTCAATATTGGGAGCCGTAGTTATGTTATGGCAAGGGCTGGAAGTTTTGCCGAGGATAGTATTATTATTAAAGTGGTAGGACCAGTGATGACATCTGGAGGCTAATCTTTGGTTTCTAATTGATAAGGCACATGGGTGACTGGAATGGTTAGGTGAGGTCAATGTGGCGTGGTGGGGCAGAGGTGGACAGTAGGCAGCGGTGTGTGCCTGAGATAGGGAGGAACTCACAAGCGTGTTCGGTGTCCCTATGTCATGCACCGTGTGGTGACAACCGGGTTCAACTATGTTGTTGATTGTTGTGGGTTGGTGGAGGGGATGGTGGTGCAGGCATGATCCGATCCTGGAATGTCTAATGCTGGTGGGGCATGGTTGGTTGGGGGTGGGTTTGGAAGCGAAGTGTAGTAGCCAAAGGGCTGGTGCGTTGAGATAAGGATTAGGACCAGTCATGATAATAGTGAAAGGTACTTCGGGAGATGATGTAGTACTAGATGTGGGCGAAATGTAGAGCTGTAAGGTGAAGGTGAGGAGCGGTGACCAGGTTAGGACCTGCAAGGTGTACAAAAAGTACGTGACGAGATGTCGAGTGGACAAGGGTGCAGGCTTAGGTGCACTACTGAATGAGGATGAGTGGTAAGAGTGACTATTAGAGGTGCAAAGCATTTTGAAGGCTAAGTCCGATGTAGAGTCAGGTAAGGGTGGAGCTCAGGTTCTCTGACTAACCCAGTTGGTTCGGAGAGTTGGTTAGGTTGGGCTAACAGGGCACAAGTAACAGGGCACAGAATACAGCAGGCAAAGTACAGGTAGATGCTCGCAAGTCACAATAGATGCAGTTAGGTTGGGCTAACAGGGCACAAATACAGCAGGCAAAAGTAAAGGTAGATGCTTGCAAGTCACAGTAGATGCAGTTAGGTTGGGCTAACAGGGCACAAAAGCCAATCGGGAAGCACAGTAGCAGGCTAAACAGTATGCAAATTCAATTTAACTAGCAGGGGCATGCAAAGGACGGTTGGCCAGCACAGTCATAGGGTAGGCAAGCTTACATAAGAAGAAATGGTGAGATAGGCAAATAATCACGGGTAATTCTAACAGTTTGTGCATGCTGGTGACAAGTGCAAGGCATAACGTATAAGGTGGTTAAAAGACGCATATCAGCATGAAAAGGTAGACAAGCGTGAGTGACAGGCATTACGAGTGAAATGACCAGGCAAGTGTCCGGGCGCTGAGATCAGTAACGGTGTTCATGACAATTAAGTACAGAGCGTCAGTAGCCAGGGTGTAACGCTCACCTGATTCCCACGGAGGCGCAGGTCTGGCTTCGAGTGCTGATGCTTCTTCAATGGTGAAGCGCAGGACTCTGAAGATGAACAGGAAGGGCCCTCTACTCCGGCTCGCAGGAATATTCCCCTGTGCGTGAAAAGGGAGTATTACCTACTGACTGAGTTATGCTCAAGCCTCCCACTCTCTTCCAACCCTCCACGATACCCTTTTCACGATTCCCCGTGAAGTCTCACCTTAGGGTCAGGAAGGATGAGCTCTCCATCCTGCTTCAGATGCAGGGGCGCGTTGAAACCCAGTTACATCACTGGATTGAGGATTGATGGGAGTTCAGGTAAGCTTGACTATTCAGGTAAGGCTCTGTAAAAGTTCTGTTGCAAGTTCAAAAGTCCAAGCTTAATAATAATGTTCATTGTCTTATTGCAGCAAGCGCTAATGCTTATGTCTTTTTTCCCCTTAGGGGCCGGGGTTCGGAATGCCGGAGATATGGCGCCGACCCGAAGTGAAACGTGCAGTTCCAGTAAATGGCAGGTTAGTTCTGGATGAGCGCTCAGGAACTGTCTTTGCATACGCTCATTCAATGTCTTTGTCTTTTTTTCCCATAGGGGCCGGGGTCCGGAAAATGCCTGGAAGCGGCAAGACCCGAAATGAAATGGGAATGACCCAACAGGTAAGTCTTATTCCCTTCCTTCTCTCACCTCTTATTCTTGTCTTTTTCTCTAGGCTCTGGGAAGTGGCTGTGTATCCGGATGATCGCTGCTGAAGATGGAGGCACCCAGGAAAGGTGAGTGAAATGCAGCGCTGCAGCGAACGTAACGAAATGCTTTTAAAAATGATGTCTTCCTTTTCAGGATCGTCGGTGTGATGTCTCCGTGGTGCAGATTTAGCTAGTAAGGTCTCTTGTCTCCCTTTGCAGGTGACCCAGGATGCTGACAGGCGTGGCTGAAGTCCAGATGCAGGAGCTGACACGGTGAGCGTCCAGCTGCGAGGAGCAGAACAACGCGAAGCGTGAGTTGCTGATCGGGTGTGGTTTAAATAGCTTTGGAAGAAGTTCCAAGTGTGTATCCTTCCTCCGATCAGGTATGTGTCCTTCCCCGACCACACCCGGGTGGAAAGTAGTCCCACAGGTAAAGTAGTTCCATTCAGGCCTCAAGAGGGCCTGGATGTGGCAGCATGGTCTGCATCAGGTAAGTGCACATTAAAACACTTGAACACATGTCTAGCTTTATGAGCCTGGCGCCTAAGGCGCCAGGACAGAGGTCCAACATGAGCCTGGCGCCAGGACTGCGTCCAAAGAGCCCCAGCTTGGGCCCGCTGGCACTCCCCTGGGGGAAATGATGCCTGCCTCTGGGGTTGCTGGGTCGGACCTGGCTCCTTGGAGGTAGGCATCATGACAAGGGTGGCATATAACTCAATGAATAGTACCTGCGGTGTGCCGCAGGGAGGTGCAAGCTGGCTGGCGCAGGACAGTGCTAGTTCTATCAATGTTGGTGCGTATGGGTGCAGGAGTCGAGTATAATGGCGACGCCTGACCGCTGCGACCCGGGGCGAACAGGGGAGGAACAGGGCTTTTTCCCTCAGGCCTTCTCCCGAATGCCGGCTCCCGCCTATCGGTGCCGGGGATTGGCCAAAGAGAAACCAGGTTGCTTAGCAACAATATGCAGCCTCGTTTTCAGGCCGCGCTGCGCCCGCCATATTAGGGTCAGGCCGCATGGTCAGGACAAGATGGTGGATCTCCACCGCAGATGAGTGCAGGTACCCCGGTGGGGCTCTTGTGGCCAGCAAGGCTCGGATGGTGGCCCAAATAGCAGTGAGAGTGGGCTGTTTAAACAAACAAACAGCTCACCAGTGTTGGGATTCCGTAGCTGCTGCATCCGGGGGTCAGGCAGCACGAGTGGAGTCCGTGGCTTGGTGCTTCGGAATGCTCGTGGGGACAGGGGAGGGCTCCAGCCCTCTCACCCTTTCAGGTGAACAGATACCGCAGAGTGGGGCTCACCCGTGACATCCAGTGCATCCTTCCCTTCAGTGCTAGGATTCCCAAAGCTCTGTCATTGAGTGGATCCCCCATTTTTATAGTGGGAGGGATAGTCTTACCACGCTGAATGGAAGGCAGGTGTAGACGGGCTCAGCAATATACATTTATGACACTTAACTTTTAACTTTAAAAATTTAACCCACCTCTTACCTGTCTGCAGCAGCCCCAACTTGCCTAAGATCTGCCAATTCTAGAAGGGGCCAGTTATCTTTTAATAGAATGTACAACTGGTTTGGTCAGAGTGGGCCAGTTTCATAAGTTACTACACTAGGCTTAACCAAATTTACTAAGCAAATATGTTTTCAAAAATGTTAGTTGCAGCATATCTTACCAAAAAGTCCACCTTGGTTAATACACAGTCTGTTCTGGATAGTGATGAATTGTAATGTGTGATTGTGCCCCCCTTTTTAATTGATGCCAGGATTAATTTTATGCCCCAGTCTGAACATGCCCTGGTGGACCACGGTGGGAAGTGGACTTAGATAAAAATGCAAAGGTCAGGATGGGATTCCCCAAAAACCTCTTGGTAAGAAACACAGGGATATGACTTTTAGCAGACAGAAAAGTAAAGGCAGAGAGCAAAATGCTAGTGTATGGTTTGTTTAGTTGATCTTAAGCTTTTTCCCTTCTCCCAGTACACCAGCAGATTTTTACATTTGTATATACAAAGGGGTAATCACACAATACTATTTACATTATTAACCTACCTAAACAGCTGAATTACTAAAAACAGTACAGAAAAAAGTCACTTTAAAATATAAACAGTTCTTCCAAAATATAAAAGTCCTTAAAAATATATGCAAAAGTCTCTGTACAGTGTGCTGTAACTATGTATAAAACAACATTACTTGGGAGCCTGCCAGGCCAGGGCTGTCACAAGGTCCTTTTTGCTGTGGGTATTACTCTTCCTCTGTGTTGTGATGGTTCTCTGGCAGGCTAGCAGCAGCAGCATGTGTGATGCATCCCCAAAATTTCTTTTGGATGGGCAGTTTATGCCAGCTGCAGCCCGGCATTGATGGCAGCCTGGGGGCGGGGGCCCAAACCAATGCTCCACCCAGGCTGTGTCTGCCAGATGCAGCCCCTCGAGTCTCAGAGGCACGTCTTAGCAGGGGGCAGGCCTTAAATCATACACAGCGCTCCCCTCTCTACCGGAGAGCGCCACGCCTGATAGAGGAGGGCGAGAGGGAGGGCAATGACTGGGGGTGTTCCCTGCTCACAGAGCCATGTGGGGCCAGGCCACGGCAGCAGGGGTGGACTGGGAACTAAAAGAGGCCCTGGAAATAATTACTGGGGACCAAATGAGGCCCTGGAAATAATGTTCAAAGTGGCCCCATATGACTCATTTTTAGAAAACCCAATGCTTTTCCTATGAGAAAATTTAAAAACACCACACAAAAGAGGCCCAGGGTGCAGAGGCCCACCGGGAAATCTCCAGAGTTCCCTATAGGCCAGTCCACCCCTGCACGGCAGTGACAGGAGTGTCAGGAGGCAGTGGTGGGTTCTGGCGCTCTCCTACCCGTCTGGGATGAATCACCCTTTCAGCTCGGGCCCGCACTAGCAAAGGTGCCGGGAGGAGTGCTGCTCAACCCTCCTCAGGGAAGATTGAGACCAACTGTCCCCAATGTGCTCTGCTCATGCCGCACACCTTTTCCTTTTTTAAAGAATCCCTGTGTGGCATCGCGTGTGGATGTCTTTAACTCTAATTTGTTGCATGCTTCCCCTCATTAAGATATCCTCAACCTTGAGGATAGCCTTGGCCTGAATTATGAATCTATCTAGCTAACCACTAGCTCCACACACCCACCACTTCCCACCCAACCTGAGACTGGGTGATCTGCTCCTCACTGATTGTTTGGAGATCCCTTTCCCACCCTCCCCCTCCGAATACCCTAACAACAACAATAATAATAATAATATAAAAATAATTGAGCCATGATTTAGATCTACAGTCCACCTGCCACAGTACCCCTGAACGCGTAGACACCTGCACTAAAGAAGGAAGAATGGAAAACTGAGGATCAGGCAATGAGAAACTCACATTGGACCCCTGGTGAATCCTAAATTAGTTTCATGACAGTCCTGCTTTCCCTGGTGGAAGGAAGAAGGTCAGCCGGGGCCTCTACTAGGTTTTCTCCCTGACCCGGCAATCAACCCTGTACCATGTCAGGATCCCTATATTCCAGTGGAGGAATGGGTAGGGGTTCCCTGTCACATCCAATTTAGCAGGAGCAATGTGATCAGGAACAGTCTCGAATGAACACTCTCAGATTCGGGTTCACGTCCTCTTCTCTCATTGCCGGTGTCAGCTAAAACTCATCCTGGACTTGGAGCAGATGGTTCTGGTGCAAGGCCTTGATGTTTCTTGGCTTTCCTCCTACACACTGTCAGTAGACAGGCAGCACTCCTAATTGATGCTCAATGATGAATGGTTGAGACTCCCACTTGTCACTCAGCTTGTTCTGTCCACTTTTTCCGGCTGTGGATTAACACACAATCACCAGGCAGAATACTTGCATCAATGTGCAAGATGTAAGGCAACAGAGGATCCGGGTAGACCGAATTGGTTTGATGATTCGAGGAGCTCAAGTAGTGAGGGTTTGCTTCAGCTCCTTGAATGCCTCCTGGCATTAGTCGGTCCACCTATCATCAAAGGGCTCATGTGGATGCTGTAAATGGTCTGCAGAGTTGATGGTAATCCTGCACCTTGTCTATTTAGACAGGCATCCTTTGATAAGGACCACAAGTGGTCGCGCGATGTTGGCATAATCCACAGCAAATCTCCAGTAGCAGTTAAAGAATTCAAGGAAACTCTGTAAGTCCTTCAAGTTCTGAGGTCTTGACCAGGTGAGGTGAACTTCCGTCTTTGCGGGGTCTACAGGAATGCTATCTGGAGAGATGTTTCCGCTGTATTTGATGCTTATCCAGCAAAACTGGCACTTGTTCACACTGACCTTTAGCTCTTGCTCCCTTAGGCGATTAAGCACCTTCATGAGTCTCTTGTTGTGTTCCTCCAGGGTCCTTCCGAATAAAATGAAATCATTCATGTAAACCATTACTTTCAGGTGGTTCATGTGACTGACAGTCTTTTACATGAGGTGTTGGAAATTTGCTGGTGCACCAGAAATCCCTTGTTGTATTCTGATCAATTTGTACAATCCAAGAAAGCAGGTGAATGCCCCTTTCTTAACATCCGCCAGATGCATTGGGATTTGGTATTACCCACTCTGCAGGTCCATGACCAAATCGGTTTTCTCATCCTGATGTCCACCTAGAACGTCACATAGGACTACCTTTTTAATACCAATATAGCTCAACATATGAAATATTTTCCATAGCCTTTATTGATGGAACTAATAACAAATGTTGCCAGTACTTGTAACATAACCATATGTGTTTATAGGTTGCCTGTCACCTCTGATATGTGAAAATACATGCAATTATCAATTTAATATTGCAGCCGTGTTGAGCATATAACTGGTATTTACTGCTTACTGTTGTTTCTACACCTTCCCACAACTGCTGATTCTTGTGCATGTGAATGTACACTTGCCTGATCAATCCTTAAGGAGTCTACTTTACTCCATTCTCATTAGGACACCCAATATCCAGCCATATGTATTGAGTGATCTTAGCCTTGGTCTCCACTTGCTAGGATTCTTTGCCAAGAAGGACCCTTTTTGGAACATTGACTTCTTTGCGCCTAATGGTTGCATTCGCCATATTATAGCCAACCTCTTGATACCTAGCCACTGTGATCCTGATTGAGCCCTGCTTTTTGCCTACTGTATTCCTGGGCGAGCCCCACATTCGCCTTTTGTATTACTGTATCTCTGGGAGAGCCCCACATTTGCCTATTGTGCTATTGTATTCCTTGTTACTCCTTGGTAAGCCCTGCATTTGCCCATTGCATTGCTGTATTCCTTAGGGTGCCTGGCACTGAGCCACTATATTATTGTACTATTTGGTGGGCCCCGCATTTTCCTATTGTACTGCTGTATTCCTGGGTGAGCTCCGCATTCGCCTATTGTATTATTGTGCTCCTGGGCGAACCCATCATTCACCTAGTTTATTGCTGTATGCCTGGGAGAGCCCCGCATCTGCCTATTGTATTATTGTATTCCCTAGTGAGCCTCGCATTTTGAGCCCTACATTCTTGTATTCTATGGTGAGCCCCACATTCGCCCATTGCATTGCTACATTCTTGTATTCTATGGTGAGCCCCACATTCGCCCATTGCATTGCTATATTCTATAGTTGCTTTGCATCGAGACACCACATTGTGATACTCTATGGTGTGCTCAGCTTCTACCTATTGTATTGCTGTATTCTATGGCTATTTCTAAAGGTTTTATACTGCCATTCGAATTGTACCACTGATTGTGGGACAGCTCTCCTGGCACAGTAGAATTCCACACAGCATGTCATACACAACTGCTTCTGTACCACTTTGAATTGCGCCTCAAATGCCGCGCTACTGCTTCTGCCAACTTTACTGAGCTCTAGCTCACCGGCGTACTGTATACCCCACGTTATCACCCCAGGGGGAACAGCCCCCTCTTATATCTCCCAACCACAACATGCATGTTTCCTGCCTCCTCCTAGCTACCTTACTGTTCAGTCTAGCTCAGACTCGCAATCACCTCACGCTGACCCAGCATTCGACCTCAGAGCTTCCCAAAGTCACAGCCATTATGACCCTACCCCCTTCACTAGGGATCAAACCTTAGAAATTCCTACCTTCCCTTAACACCAATGCATACCACCTCAACATCAGACCCACGACATTCTTACCTGAACTGTGCAAAACCCCCAAGGCCTCTAAGGTCAACACCAACACCAAACCGGATACAGTAGCAACCCTAACACCACCACAATGGATTCATCTATATGCCAGGAAACGCACTCCTAACCAACCTTGCTCTACTATGGTCAGAAATGCCAGGCTCTGCTCTAGACTTAACAATAACCTTGTCCTACAGTCTAATTCGCAAGATAAACCTTACACTTCTAACTTGACAAATTTCGCAACCTCAAAGCCGCCCAAGAAAAACGGAGGTTCTATAGAAAAATTTGATCCAACCACCCGGCCGGGACTATCCCCCAGCTAAAAGGTGCTCTAATCAATGCCAGATCTCTGGTGGCCCATGCCACAGACATAGCCTATCCAATCACCACAGGTGACCTAGACTTCCTAGCTGTATCCAAGACCTGGCTACATGAAGCAGCAGGTCCCTCCCTCGCGTTGGCCGTTCCTGACAACTTCACCATTGTGAGAGCTGACAGAGCCTCATCGCAAAGGGGGTGGCATCGCCTTTATCGCCAAATCTCGAATAGGGCTCAGAGCAACCCCCTTGCCCACTCTTAAGTCTGTGAACAACTTACAGTTAAACTTCCCACGTCCAAGACTAGAACCCTTACCATTCACTTAATATACAGACCCCCTGGCCCTATTGATACCTTTGAAGAAGACGCCATGACATTACTTTCAGACAACATCAAGCCCTGATCCCAAATCTTGCTTGCTTGGGTGATTTCAATTTGGGTTCTTCATGACCCTAACGATACACAAGCCAAGGCACTATCCAACGTCTTTACCGAACTGGGCCTTACTCGGAGTCAATCAATCTACCCACGAGAAAGGTAGAACTCTTGACTGGGTAGCGGACATCAATACAGAGACCCCTATATCATCTATCCTACCCTTAACTTGGACAGATCACCTTCTCATCTCCTTCACCACTCAGACCAAACGAGAAGAAAGCAAAACCAAACAGATAGCCCCACCCCTCCCTACGAGAAGCAAACAAACTATAACTACTGAGAGGCTCTTGCCTCTCCTACTACCCACCTTGAACACTTCTTCAGAATCAGCTGACCCAGCCGAAATAGTTAAAAAATGTACAACGCCACCATGACCTCTGCGCTAGACGCCATCGCGCCTCTAAACTGCATAAAAGCAAACCCAAAGCCCATCTCAACGCCTGGTTCACCCCCCAGTTAAAATCATGCATGCTGAAAAAAGAAAACTCAAAGTTTTAGGGAGAAATCTCCCATCCAAAGAAAATAAACTCAATTTAACTGAATCAGTAAGTATTTACAAATCTGAAAAACTTCGAACTAAAAGAAAAACTTACAACAACCGGATCAGCAAAACCAGTTCCAACACCATAGAACTCTTCACGATCCTAAGGGAACTGGAATCCCCCATAGCCCCTCAAGATCCCTGTACCAAGGATAAAATATGGTGCAGAGACATTCAAAATGCTCTGTCAAACAAAATAGACACCCTCCAAAAAAAGATCGTAGCCAAAAGGCTCAATATTGCCAAACCTGACTCAGACCCAGAACTGGCAAAACCCCAATTGAAATGCACTCCTGAATTCAAATTCTCACAAGTTGCAATCATAGAGGTAGAAAAAAATCATCATATCTCTCAAGCCTTCCAGATGCCAAGGTGACATCTGCCCCCCTCAAATAATTAAAGAAGCTTCCAGAGACCTTGCCCCATTCATCACTAAATTAATAGACGCTTCATTTATTACCTGCAAATTCCCAACCAACCTGATGGACGCCTGGGTCTTACCCTTGTTAAAGAAAGCCTCCCTAGACCCAACCATCCCCACAAACTACAGGCCAATTACCAGGGTCCCATTCCTCCTTAAAATTGTAGATAAGGCGGCCTACCTACAGATCCAGCACTATCTGGAAACAAATAAACTCCTAGGACTCAGACAATCAGGCTTCAGACCACTTCATGGTACTGAAACCCCCCTGATCAACCTAAAAGTGCAAATTGACTTACTCAAGGACAAAAGGCAATGTGCCCTGCTCCTCCTATTTGACTTGTCGGCCGCCTTCGACTTGGTGGACCACACTATTCTCTGCAAGTACCTTTCCACTGCAGCTAACTTCTCGCACGAAGCCACTGATTGGATCCATTCCTTTCTTAACAGGTCGATGAGGGTCTTCTCTCAGGCAGCTGCCGCTGACCCCTCCCCAATCACATGCAGTGTTTCTCAGGGATCTTGTGTGTCCCCCATCATGTACAATATATTCACTAAACCGCTATTCGACAAACTGGACCATCTGCGGATCATCGACACCAACAATGCAGAAGATACCCAGATACTACTCCCCCCTATCAGGCGACTACGACTGAGATCTAGCCTTCCTAAACAACACCTACCAAGTCATTCAGGCATGGTTGGCGGTCTACGGATTATGCCTGAATGACGAAAAGACAGAAATCCTAATCCTAGGTGCTCCAGCCTAACTCAATAAACTTGATGCACAATACTCTACATTTATTATTGATGGCATCACCATCAAAGTGGCTAAAGAAACTAAAACCCTAGGCTTCTACTTAGACTCCACACTGAACATGGGAAAACAAGTCAACGCCACTTCATCCGCCACAGCGCACACTTGTAAGCTTATACATGCCTGCAAACCTTACTTATCCACTAAGAGCAGCACCACCCTATCGAGAGCCCTAATTATGTCGAAACTCGACTACTGCAATACCCTCCATGGAGGAGCCAGCAAACAAATCACTAACAAGTTACAAATCCTTTAAAACAATGCTCTGAGATCCGCTCTAAGCATTCCTAAAAGAGAACACATCTCTGCGGCCAGGAGAGAAACCAAATGGCTTCCGATCAAAGATAGGATTCTATACAAACTAGTTTCAATCACCCACAAATGTCTGAACAATGCTGCCCCATTCTACCTCAAAGAAAAAATCAGAAGAAAATCTTCATCTCGCCCTACCAGAACGGCCTAATCTTATTGTATAACGATGCCCAGATTTAACCTGAAAAGAGCTGGGGTGAACGGCTTACCAGTCCAAGCCGCCCTCTACTGGAATGCACTACCCCTGCACCTGCGAAAAGACCAAACCTTCCCACATTTTAGGAGAAATACGAAAACCTGGTTGATCTCTAACGAAATCTGATTGCTATCTCCATGCTCTGTGTCTACACGCTCTGTATCTATCTTGTCTTTTGTATTATAATACTGTGCTCTACTTATAATATGCATGCACTGTGATTACTGAGCTTACCTGCAATTCAACATACTCTGTACATAAAGAAATTGTATATGCTTGTCGCGCCCAGATTCCTTCGGTTGAGGAGCGCATTACAATTAAAATAAACAAACAAACAAAAGCCATGCACTCCCCATCAGGGAGTCTAATGTATCATCCACCTGGGGCGTGGTGTATTGCTCCCTAATAGTGTGGGATAGTCGCTGCACATCTAGACATCCCTGTTTTTCTTCCGGGTGATGATGATAGGAGAAGCATAGGGGCTCTTGGACTCTTGGATGATCTTTGCCTTCAGACGATCGTCCAGCTGGTGATGTACATCCTCCACATCTCCTGGCACCAGGCATCACAATCGCTCCCTGAAGGGTGTCTCGTCGCTCACACTCATCCGGTGTTCCACTGTTTGGACCTTGCCGATGTCCCCTGGTAGAGAAAGCCTTATAGCTCATGGCGAGCTGTTTTCTCAGGTGGTCCTGGTCCTTTTCAGAGATCAGGGAGTATCTAAAGTCCAAGGTCTTCAAATCCAGTACCGTGTCAGATGGGCGGGTAGCAGCACCTGCTAGGGCTACAGAAGGGATCAGTTGTAACTGTATGATGATGGTGCTCCATGGTAATAAAATGGTCCTATTGGCCACATTAATGACCAATACCTTGATGGTCTTCAGGTCCATGCTATCCATTGTCACCAGGGTCTCCTGTACTAGTAAACCCCCTGGGATCTCCCCACATTCCAGTGCCTGCATCAACATACATCTTGGGAGTTTCTCCCCGCTGAGTCACACTCTGGCAGGAACTCCACACTGTGATGTGTGCCAGGATTGTGATCTGCCTGAACCAGTTGTTGCAAACAGCTCCAACGGGTCCATCAGGTAGAGTTCTAGACCGAATATCTATCTGCAAGCATGCCTACTGGCACATAGGGTGCATGCTGACATGTCATGCTTCAACCATCTCCCGACAGAGTGCAGCCAATGCATGGAACATCGAGGAATTGGTTCTAATCACCACCAGTGAGTGGGTTCCTCACTCCAGTTGCTGCACAACAAAGCCATGGAGACAATGGAGGGTTTCTGACTCCAGCTACATTGCATGGAAATTGCAGACTGCATCAGATGTACACCAGATATTTGCAGGGGTGTTCTCTCTTGAAGAGGAGGATCAGTCCATTCAAGGGATCCAATGGGATATCAGTTAGGAGTTTTCTGTAGAACCATTCATACACAATGGTCATCTGTGAGCCTATTTGCAGTAGCATTTGTGCCTGCTATCCATCAATGGTAACTGTTGCAGTGGCTGGTGGTCATGTGAGCCCTTTAGGTACTCCCCAGAGTGTTCCAGTGCTGCTCTTGATGGTAGTTAGATCACAGGTGATCTACCCCTCAGGTGGGCTAGCCAGTCTTGATCGTTGCTGGTTCTCAGATGACTTGCCCACCAGTGGTGCCGCTGCAGCTTTGGACTTGTCTGGTGGCACAGACTTGCATTTCTCTGTCTTTACACTGTGCATAATAATTGTGCGGATTCAGTTGCTCCTCCTTCTCGCCCTCACTGGCGTTTCCCACCATTGTGCGTGTTGGAATGTTCAAGGCCTGCAACTTCTCTGCAACTCGGATGTAATCTGGTGGGTTTGTGCACATACAGAAAGTGCTGCTCGGCTGTCCACACCTTTGGCAGAACTGCCCAGACTGCAGTGGTGCTGTTCATCGTTGGTAGTCTTGGGTCAGCCGTGGCTCTTGAGCTCGAAGAGCTGGCATTTCCTCTCCTGGGAGGATAGTGTAGAGTCTCTTCCAAGCTCTGATAGCATGAGTGACCCTAGTGGCAGTGTCCTGGCTGGTGCCCTCTGCAGCTGCATCACCAAGCTGGTCTGATGCAATTTCACCACTTGATGTCTCCGTCATATCCTGGGGCTGTGTAAGGAGACACCAGTTGACTAGGTAGACTATACACCGTGTCCTTCATCTCTCCTTCCGGGCCAGTTCATCAAAGGAAGGTGGTTTCGGGATCCGTCAGAGTCATAGCTGCAGAAGCACCAGCAGCACTGATCTTGCTACACACATTATGTGTTGCAGCCTGACCAGTTTCAGGTTATTTGGCTCAACCTCCTTCTGCTTGAAAGCCAGCTGAAGAATCGGTTCAGTTCTGGCCAGATATTCTGAAAGACACTCACTGTGTTGGGGATGGTTGGCATAATACTTAAATGTCAGCTCTGCATCGGACTCAGTAGCTCCAAAGACTCCATCCAGCATGTGCAATGTCCTTTGATGGGTTTGGGTGTGTGGCAAGACATCAGAGACTCTCAAGAGCGCAATGCCTTGTCTCCCTGTCAGGAGCTCTCCAGTCGCGGATTATCTGGTTGGTCTGGTTCACCCTTAGCCGATATTGCTCTTCACATCTCGGTGTCGGTTTCTCACCTGAGAAGGGTCTCAGGCAGATATAGGGTCCATGTTCTGCTGGTGTCATGATACCCTCATCAACATATGCTTGAAAGCATTCGCCATGGAGGAAGCGTTCAGTATGGTGCCTCTATCCTCTGGTGTAGAACTGGTGAATGCTACACCCAGGTGAAATAGGGTTGCTTGTGGGTGCAGCTATGATGGCACCTACAGTGGTCACAGCAGGGTGAATGCATGCAGTGTTGGTCAAGGCAGGGCAGGGCTTGAGCTAGGCATAGGTGGTGTGGATGGTAGGCTAGCCGTTAACACTGGGCAGATATTTAATGCCCAAAGAGGCTAGGACACTATTGAGTCACACCTGTGGATGGTAAGGGGCATTGTCTCAGCGTCGACTTTCTTAGGGCCATGGCAGACCAGGATACTGGTCCTTGCTGGGTCAAGGTCTTTACCCAGGCACTTGACCTAGCCTGTGAGGGACTCGAGGGACTGTAGGGACACCGTCATTTTGAGCACCTGTTGTAGGGGTGTGCTTTATGTGACCTCACCTATAATGAATTAATGGTCAGTCTTAAACCCCTCACGCTCAGCCCTGCTAGCTACTGGAACCCGACTTATGAAGATGGTGCCTGTCTATCTGCTGTGGTGGCAAATCACAATTATTACAAGAATATAAACAAATCCTTATCCACAAATGTGCACAAAATCCTTTTTACACAAAAGAAAAATGGAATCTTACACTAGAAATATGTACACTAACTCTGAGAAGAGAAAGGGTAGGTATGCCTATGTCAGTAGGTAGGGTAGGATAGGTATAGGTACACCAGAGGTGAGCTCAGCAGTGTCTCCAAGAAATCTAAGGTGGGTGGTCTTGCTGCGCTCCACCCATGCACCCCATAAGGTTTGATGGTGAAGGTCATGGTGTCTAGCTTCCAAACCAAATTTCCCCCTTTTGTCTCCTGACAGGGGGAGCAAGGGACTGGATGCTTAGGGGCACAGGATATTAACTACGGGCATCCTTGCCCTGAAAGCACTAAATGCATCCTGTACCTTGGCCAAGTTATCTTTTGAATTTGGGCTGTGGTCTGTGAAGCAACAACAAATCTCCTAAATGGAGCGTTGAGGGACAGCTTCAACATGCCGGTAAAGGACAGTCGTGAATTTCATGCTAAATAAATGGGCACAGTGAAGTAGGTGAAATGTGGCAGACGTCTGGCAGAAATGTAAAGGATTCACCTCTAGCTATGAACCGGAGGTAAATCTGCTGACTTTCTACCCATTTTCAGCTAAATTACTGCGGCGGAATTACTGCTGCAGTCATTCTGCCAACAATGCCCATAGAGTTCAATGGACTCTGAAAAAAATGGGAACATGCTCCACCACCACCCCGTGTAATCCAGCGGTAAATCTGCCAGACCAAGTGGCAGTAACAGAAAGTCCAGTGGATTTACAGACAGAATACCGCCCAACACGTAATGACCCCCATTGTCAGGTGAGATTTCGTTTGATTTCTGATTTGGTCATGTACTAAGCAGAGCTTGATGTGACATTACATTACATGAGTTCAAGTTAACATAAAACACACTCAGGCCTATAAATACTTTCTTAAATTATTTCAACATCTTCACAAAACCTCTATTTTTCTTCCTTGAAACATTATATATCTGTAAGGCATGTAATGTCAAAGAACACACATATGAAAATATTAATATCATTAGACATCTTCATTAAGGGGACTTCAACATCATCACACACTATCCATGTGAGGACTTCAATATCCTCACATGTCATCCATGTGGGGACCTCACCATCAGCACACGCCATCCATGTGAGGACTTCAATATCATCACGTATCATCCCTGTGGGGACCTCGCCATCAGCACACGCCATCCATGTGAGGACTTCAATATCATCACATATCGTCCCTGTGGGGACCTCACCATCATCACACACCATCCATGTGAGGACTTCAATATCATCAAATGTCATCCATGTGGGGACCTCACCATCAGCACACGCCATCCATGTGAGGACTTCAATATCATCACGTATCATCCCTGTGGGGACCTCGCCATCAGCACACGCCATCCATGTGAGGACTTCAATATCATCACATATCATCCCTGTGGGGACCTGACCATCAGCACACGCCATCCATGTGAGGACTTCAATATCATCACATATCATCCCTGTGGGTACCTCACCATCAGCACACACCATCCATCTGAGGACTTCAATATCATCACATATCATCCCTGTGGAGACCTCACCATCAGCACACACCATCCATGTGAGGACTTCAATATCATCACATATCATCCCTGTGGGGACTTCACCATCAGCACACACCATCCAGTTGGAGGATGCAATATCATTGCATTCCATCTCTATGGGACTTTGAGCCTTATTAAATACTATTCTTATGGGCCCTTCTTTGCCATGACACACCATCCCTGTGAGGAGTTCTATGTCATCAAACAACATCCCAGTGGGGACCTCAACATGACCACACACCATCCTTTTGGTGGACTCAGTACCATCATATCAGCTCTAAGGGGACTTCAGCATCATTACATACTATTCGTATTCACATACCCTCGTATGGCCAATTGGGTGCATCTGTGGCTTCATTTGCATCACCTGAATGCATTTCCCTTTGCCTTTTGGGTATTTTTGGTTAAATCGGCCACTATTTTTGGCAGTGTTTCGTTCAGTATTTTAACCTGAAGATAGGATGAAATTAGCATTTTTATTTCCAGCGCTAATTCCACTGGAGGATTTAGCCCCAGGGGAATTATCACTGGTTTTCATTGCTTATTCCTCCAGTGCTAATTTCTTCAGGGTTAATTCCACCAGAGGAATTAGTGTCCATTATCAATAACCCTTATATCAGCATATTGATCAAAGTGTCAACAATTCCATTACTGCCACTTTTCCCCTTAGAGATGAACTTGTAATGACCCCAAATTAGTATCAATTAAACATTAACCCTGTGAATATGTTTGTATAATCAGATAAAATGTGATGCCAACATTCAATTAATTCACATATCAGACTATACACAAGATGACATCAATGCACATCATGTGTTGTCTTCACAGTGTGGACAAGATGACATCAGTGCACATAATGTGTTGTCTTCACAGTGTGGAATTCAATATCATCACACACCACCCCTATGGGGACTTCAACAAAATCACAGAAAAATAAGGAAGTAAAGTAAGTCACATTTTGATTGGTTTGTTACAAAAGTAGCCAATGCTTAAAATGAATCTGGAAGTGTGTTGTGCAATGAGGGAAGACTTATGTTGCGTATCAATTATATCCAATTCTGTAAACATCCAAAATACACAAAAAACAGCTTAATTTCATTATTTTACATTTAAACGCAGAGTTCAGGCCATTTAAAACATGATTGAATTTGTGTATAAATGGTTCCCATGAATCTGCTGTCTGCTGCCTAAGCATGTAGGGCATCCGATTTATCAAGTGTGTTTAAATTCCTGTTCGTGTGTTGATGACTGCAATACCACACCCAACCTGCGGGAGCAGAGGTGAGTAAAAAAATCAACACACCAAAATAAACACAGGACCCCACAAAGCCATTTTTTAAAAAAGTTATAAAATTAGCACAGATGTATTTTAAGTTGTTTTAAGTCATTTGGAAGGTATTACCATGTGGGGACTTGGGTTCAGGTCCCCACAGTGAAATCAAATCCCCACAGCGTGTGCGTGACACACACACACACACACACACACACACACACACACACACACACACACACACACCCACAACCCCACACACCCCCTCCCCCACTCCCCTCCCTCCCTCCTAGAAATGGCAATAAAAGAAAGGAGCCACCAAGTTAGTACTTATGTGACCCTATTGTGCACAACCCAGACTGTGAATGCAGTGCCGTAAAAATAGCACAATAGTTAGTAGAACACGTCCACTATCACCAGCCATAACTAGAGTTGTCTGTGTGACTAAAGCGTCACAAGAGCAGAGAGAAGGGGGATACTAGGTATCCCCTTGGCACTCCACATAAGGTGGTGTATGCCAATCTCTGAGTATAACGTTTTAGAAGGGATACAAAGTATCCCTCTATCCTTCAGAAAAGTTGTAAGTAAGGATAAAGAAAGGATCTCAAAGGAGAACCCAAAGGGTTCCCAGCAGCACTGCCCATAAGGAGCTGTGTGCTGCAAAAGGTAAACACAGATGCCTTAAAAGAGAAATGGAGGAAAATAGACTCCATAGCAAAGGTAAAACACAGAGAGCAGAGTCCCAAACTTCAGAGCAAATAAGAATGAATGAGTGGAAAAAGGCTCCACCCATTCAGGATGTAAAGAAAAAGGTCCAGAAGTCTAGCAAACCGCGCTGGGGGTCTTAGTATGAGGGAGAAAGCATACAAATGATAAATCTCCCTAAAAAAATACTTAAACTGGCAACTACTGAATATAATCAATTACAAGATGATACATATTTGTTGGTAACCATTCCTCAACCTAATGGACACACTGTTGAATAAGGTACTAGCAAAATATGGAAACCAAAGAAAATAGAAAATGAATAGAAAGCTTTATGCCATGATCACACCTTGGTCAAGGGACCTCCTTTTCCTTATTCACTAATAGTTACAACCTTGGCTTTAGATAACATTTCGAGGTGGGTTAATTTTACTGCCTACTTTTAGAAGTTGTCAGCAAAGGGGTATTTAGGGTAAATAAGTATTTCTCCAGAATTAAAACTTTCACAGATTCACATGGAATAATTCCCTGTCACAGGCTAAGGAATCCTGAGTTAAATTGACTTAGCAGTAAGACAAAACTTGTAACTTACAAACTATCAGCCTCAGTGCTCCAGAGAAGATTTGTAAGTGGGAGCGTTTTACTCCCTATTTTTAAAGTTGGGAGTACAATTAATTTTTGAGGAGTAAAAATCAAAGTCGAATTCCCAATGAGAATATCTTTTATAAGCGAGTAAAAATGTTTTACATGGAAAACGGAAATGTTTTTGTAATAATTATTTCTTTGAACCTAGTTACTTATGCACATTAAAAGATGCATGTTTACTTCTTCTGATCATGCAATTATAGTAGTTTCTTCATGTGGTGGTACGTTCACTACTGGTCCAAACATATCAATGGAGCTGCGTGTGTGTTTAAGCAGGGGCGCAAGGTCCTACGGTCCGTTTCCTATTTTTTTATTGGGATTATTTTTACTCGCTATTTGTTTTTGTGAGAGTGTTTGCCTATTTTTAGGGAGTGAAAGTGTCCAATACACCCCTTATCTGTAGGGTTGATCAGTCTGATTGTCTCCCTTTAGGCAGCCCCCTCTCCCCCCATTGAGGGAAGTGGTGCTGATGTTCCTCCCAGGGTGTAACCATCTTCAAATTCTTACCATCCAATTGTTCATGGGAGTCTGTACTTCCCATTTTCTTTATCCTTACACCTCAAAACTGGGAATTGCACACATTAATGTTTTCTCTAAAAGGATCACCTGTTTATTCCTCTGCGTTTGCTGACTTCCCTGGCACAGAAATATCAAATGAACATGGAGCTGCTCCATTGTGGGAGCAAAGACATCTATAAATCGGGAAAATCTATTTTCGAGGAGTGCTCTAGTTTCAAAAAGAGTTTTCCTCATGTACTGTGCGTCTACTTCTTGCACCCAGATCAAGCACCAGATGAATTTAATGTCAGAAGTTCTACAAAACAGACAGGGGAAAGACTACTCCTTTTTCAAAGTATCTGCTGAAGATGTATCCACCCATACTGCCCTTAGAGCGCTAGTGGAGGAAAGTGGCAAACATGTCAAATCGTATTTTAAGGAAGAGAGCTCACTGGGAAGAGGGTGGGGGACTGAACGACATTGACCTTACTAGGGCCCATAAGAATTCCTCTGGCCCACCCTTTCTAATTCCACAGACTCTCAAAAACCTAAAATGTTGCCAAATTAGCACATTTATCAGGCAATAAAGGACTTTGCCATGGAAAAAATGTTCTTGTCAACCTCCAATGAGGATTCTGATGCTGGGTGGGCCCCTGTCTACAGTAAAATCATGTAGACGATGACCCAGCCTTCATCAGTAACTGTTCAACCGTCCACGGCCACATCACCATAGCACTTTCCTTGTTCATGGAGCCGTCGTTGGCACGTCTTTAGCGTACGGCCATGAAGCTGTCCACAGCAGCAACATGGTCTTCCTCATCAACAACTATCCCTTACTTTCTCCAATCACCAAAAGGTCAGGCCTGCTAAGGATTATAGTGCCACAGGATCATTCAGGAGTCGTCTTATGATGGCTCTGCCATGCGGTGCAAGCAGGATGATGACCCCTGCCAGGTCTATGAAATAAAACTGTGAATAAAGGAGAAATAAAAGCGACAGAATGACCTGCTTGATGCCAAAACCTGGATGAGCCCAGCATGCCAACAGCACATAGCTGAACAGGAGCCAGCTCATCTTTATGTATTCCGCTTCCCTTGGCGTCTGCCTCGTCTCACGAGGGTTACATACAGCATCTAGATCTTTGACCTCAGAAAAGGTATGACCGACCCTCTTTTACCACCTACATTCCTACTATTTGCCATAGGAAAAGGAGACTGAACGTGAGGGTGAGATGGAAGACTGTGAGCAGTGTGAGCTGTCTCCAAAAGAATAATTTGAGGACTACGCCCTTATTAACAGGCGTGCACCGAACCAGACATGGATGCCTTGCTGCCAGGAGACATTCCTTTCCGCAACAGTATGTGATGAATCCAGTGAAATCATCACTAAAATCCATGTATGGGCCTCCTCTCATGTGGCCAGCGGACGGCAGTCGCTACCTGATCCTGACTCTGGGGCGGTATTGCGAGGGAGGATCACATGGGAAGAGACTCATATCAGGAGGAAGTGTTAACTTCTTTGACTCATGATTCCTCTGTTCTCCCTGACACATTGATGGCATATTGTAAAGTAGAGCCAAACAATGTAATTGCTATTCACTTGACATCTCCCCGCTCCGATTACATTAATTCCACAATGGACTTCAAGACCCATGATGCCTGTGGTACTGGGTGACGAGCAAGAGGGTCAGTTAATGAAGATCAAAGGTGCTAGTAATAGGAATGTGTGGTCTAGTTGTTGGAAGTCAAGGCACCGGAGCCTGACATTTAAACCTGGGAATGAGCCACAGCTGAAGGAAGTAGTAGCAAAAGCAGTCAGGAGAGAAGCCAAAGCGGTTGGAGATGAAGCAGGGGTGCATGTGCCAGCAGAAGCCGACACAGAAAGGAAAGGTGTGCGGTTTTGCAGAGTATGCACATCAGGAAGCAGAGTCGTGCTCAGCAGCAGGGAGAAAAGCACAACTGTGTGGGAGACGTGCTCCCGATGTGAGTCACTCGGAGGTGCTGGGGATCGAGCGGAGCCAGTGGAGCCCCAGAGAATGGTCATGTAGGCAATGGCAGGTACAGGAGAGCTGGCAACGGGATTGCTGGCCCGCAGAGCATCCTCCGCAGCAGCAAGTAGTGACACAGAGATGCAGGAAAAGGTAACCCCAGGGCGCTCCAAGCAGAATGTTTGCTAACACCAGATAATTTTGAACACTGAGCAAGCAGAATTAAAAGGCAAAAAGGGCACATTGCTCCTTTTATGAGAAATCAACTTGGGTAAATCTATAAGCCACATTGCCAAGAGACTATAACAAGGAAGCAAAAGGGACACACAGTGCAATTTTCATTTTCTGAGACACCAATTTGAAGAAATATGTAACCCCTGTTGCCAACAGTCAATAGACTCTAAAGATAGGCAACCGTTGTTAAATGTTCCTGAAATGGGATACTGGTATGGAGAATCTTGGAGCAACTATTGCTACTACGAGAAGAGACTAATTGCAGTAGGGAGAGTTTGTTCTTCTTGTCGGGCGAGTATATCAGGAAAGAAATGGTTGCTTTAACGAAATGTGGTTGTGGTAAAAAAGTTTTGTTGAAAGAATCTCTTAACTTTATCATCCTGATAAACTGCATCATGCAAGACAGTTTCTGTGCTAGCCTGACAAAAGTATTCCATTGGAAGAATAATTGCTTTGGTTTATGAACTAGTGACATTTAATTTACTTGGAAGGATAATGTGTAGAGAAAAACAATTGCTTTGGTTTTTAAATAAGTGTTTTGTGAAAGAGACATTTACTTTACCAAGTGGAAGGGCGCATTGGATGGAAAATACCTGCGTGTTGAACTGTACAGCACTTTGTTGAATGAGAACTTTTTCAAGGGTTTTCATGAAATGATCCAGGGGAAGGGAGTCAAACCCTGGCCACTAGGAGTACTTTGTAAGAGCTATAAGATTGAACTTTTGCCCTGTTTTGTTGAACTGAAGTCTGATATAATTTACCTTGTGATTTTGGTTCTATGTATTAGTATGAGGCTCATATACATTTGGACACTATTCTTTAGTTTTAGTTTGATAGTTGGGAACATCCTTATTAGGAAAGGGACAGATAGGCGTTTATCTCACCCCTCTTTACTTTTAATTAAAATGGCAAACATTGAGAAAACCACAACGTTGTGTCCATTTGGGATTTCTGCCCCCTCAATTCTTTCCAAGGCTTCCACCGTGTTGAATGTGCAAATTGTTCCTGAAGATATACCATGCTTTCGCAGTGATCATAGTGACAGAGAATTTAGCACCAATATGGCAGTGCCTATCTTAGATCACGTTTAGGAATTCTACCTGCAAAGTTTGAACACACCACTCACAGTGTCACGGTTTCCGGGGAGAGGTGGCGATGGACAGTCAACACAAAGGCTATTCTGTAGTTGGTTCCTGACAAGGAGGGGATAAAGTTGGAAGACTTTGGCAAAGAGACTGCATTGTCAGCATCCCCCACTCTGAGTGGCTAACGTGTTGACCATTACCGCCAGGTTTGATCAGGAACTCTCATCCAGGGAGGGAAAATCAATAATCTACCAACGGAAATGCAGGTGGAGGCTAACACCATTGTGAAAGATGACAGAACAGTGTCTAACCATGCCATTTAATTTTCCTTTGACATAGCAGATGTTCGCATTTAGTGATTCACGGTAGTGATTGGTGGTGAGATGTCTAGCATGGATGAAAGCCACTTACTTAAGTCCAGAAGTGCAAGCACAGGTACTAAACATGCCCTTCAGCAGAATGGAGTTTTTCGGAAGCTGATGGCCAACACCCTTAAGGATTTCGAGGCCGACAGATTGCAAAGGCGATAGCCTCTCTTAGAGAAAGATGAGCGTACTGCTCTTTTCAGGGCTCATGCAACAGAGGCACTGTCACCTCTAAAGCACCTTCAACTGCCATCCCCAATTCTCCACTCATGAAGTCTTAACTACTGCCGACTACACCAATTGTCCTACGGCTCCTAGAGTGGAAGACATGGACATAGTAGCGGACAATCCAGGTCCCAGGCCTCAAACAACCTGCAAGGGCCCTTTCCCCTGACACCACGCCGAATAGTGGCAAAAGATTACATGGGACCGACGGGTGCAACAAATCTTTTGTGACGGACATGTTCTGGATCGATTGACCTTATTAGAAAAAAACTACTTAGGCCACTGTCGGAATCTGAATCAGTCACTGGAGTTACGCCTGGAAATGCAGACCATGTTGTGAACACATTTCAAGTCATCAATAAAAACGTTATTTCGGTAATTTCTTTTTACCATTAAAGTATATAAGATCTAACAGTATGAATATGTGATTTTCATTAAATATCAGGGGTTACTAAAAATAATTATTCTCCATCAATCCAAATTTTCAAGTTTCTTCAGAGTTTAAGTGAAGAATCTGTAGAACAGCCCGCCTATAGCTAGGATTCATTACAGACATTAAAAACATTAATGTAGAACGACATTGGTTAAAATTCTTTTCACGCAAAATCTGAATAAAAATGTCTTCCTTGGGCCTTTATATAAGGGACAAAAACAGATGAAATGTAGAACTGATTCAGTTACACAAAAAACAAATGTCCAACACGATAGAATCACCATACTTTTTTGCACATACTACGTTGAGTGACAGCAGTTAAAATGAAGTCTGATTATTGACATTCTTTGCGCTGCATGAGGGCACACATTTAGATATTCTTGTGTATCCACCGGATTAATGATTGGTATAAGACATCTATTTGCTTATTTAGACAATTTCCCGAGACTTCATAAATGTGTCCTTAATTGCTCATTTTATTTTGCGCACATTGACGTTCGCCAAAGGGTTTGCTGGTAAACATTATTTAATGTACAATTCATATTTGCTGAAGTCAGCACTTTGTGGATATATGGCAGCCTTGGTATCTTAAAAGCATCATATGCCACCCAAAGTGATTTTACTAACAATTGGGGATAGTCATGTGTTAGTATTGTTTAGAATTGACAAAAGAGGAGCAGGCGATTCTCTAAATAGTCAAGGTGAAGTTCCAAGTGCACTTAAAAATTTGGGGCAGAGGTTGGTAGTCCTAGAAGGCGCTTGCAGAATCTATTTTGTGTAAGTTGGATCATGTGTGGATTAGTAAATTCCCAAACAGAGGCGACATATAAAGTTACAAAGCATGCCTTCACCTCATAAATCTTCAATATATGATTTATTGGGTATGATTATAGTTTATTAAAGAATGTAAATATGCCACCAATTGCTTGATTCATTATCCAATTAGAACATCTAACAAAGGAAAGGGGGAAAACTAGGATCATTCGACATTCCCAGATATTCAAACTTATCAACCTGAGGGTTCAAAGAATGTTTTAGGACTGTTTTTGTTTCTTTAGTCTAAATGTCAGTCGCTGATTTTTGCTTGCATCCATCTTTAGCTCCAAGTTCTTCATAGGAGGTATATTTGTTTACTAGTGTCTGGAGACAATTTTGCGTCCTGGCCAGCAAAACTTTACTTCTCTCCTGACATCTCTGATGTCTCTAAGAAGTCACACTACCAGCTGCACCTCCTCAGAGGTATTCTCCCTTTCCACTCCTTCCCCCAGAAGCTCATTGTCTCCAGAGCTCTGGTTCTCTCTAGGCTAGACTACTGCAACAGCCTCTTTCTAAATCTGCCTGCCTCTACTCTCTGCAACTCATCCAAAACAGGACTGTGAGACTTGTCCTTGGCCTCAAGCCCAGGGATTGTATCTCTACAGGACTGAAATCTCTGCACTGGCTCCCAGTGGCGGCGAGGATTAAGTTCAAAACCCTCTGCATTGTTCACAAGGCCTTCTGGGGCCTGGGACCTTAATACCTTCAACTCTCTCTTCCTAAATATCTTCCCTCTTGAGCTCTTCGCTCATCCACCCAGGGTCAGTCGCTTCTCCAAACAGCGAGTTGGTGGTAGATCTTTCTTCTTCTGGGGCCTCCCTCTGAAACAGCCTCCCTGCCTCTCTGTAACTTGAGGAGAGCCATCTCTGGTTCCGGAAGCACCTCAAGACCTTCCTCTTTGCTTCTGCCTTCTCTCCTCCTCTCCCCTGCTGATCTCCTTGCTGAATCTGGAACTGTACTGGTTACCTGGCTACCCTCTGATCTCGGGCCCAGGTCCCCTCCCCGCCAGTTGCACACCTGTACTGCCCCCCTGGCAACCCCTGCACTCAGGTACTGCTCTGTATCTCTATAGTCCCTACTAACTTTTATTTATTGTCCTTATTTATCTTACTGTTATCCTATGTACTGCACTGTCCCCTCACCTTACCTCCCCTGCCCTTGAGCGATCTCAGTGTCACGTGGCCTAGTAGGATCGCTGTTTCTGTCTTCCCTCTGTTTCCCCTCCATTGCCTTGTCGCGCCTTGAAACACTTGTGTACAGGCATGTTATAAATGCCATATATCATATCATATATATCAAAATGCAACCAGCGTAGGCTAGCAGGGGAACAGGTCCAATAATGGGATTGTCAGGCTCGGCTGCATATAAGGCTTCACATAAATAATTTGCCAATATATTACATAGAATGGGTGTCAGGGCACCCTAACTCCTTGGCGTACAGGAAAGGGCTCAGTGGTCTGACCACCCAAACGATATTGCACCACTCCCCAATTATTTTCATGAATTTTGATTACAATTGATAAAATGCCCCATGTGACGCCAATTTTGTATAACGCCAGCCATAACTTTCCTTAGTAGACAGTCAGAAGCAGTCTAATGATCCATGACGGTGGCCTAGATGGAATCCTCCTTTCTATGGAGTGATGAAGGCACCAAGAGATATAGGCCTTGGTGCTGTGTTCCTCCGCCCTTTTTGAAACCTAGTTGTATAGGAAAAAATATATTCTTAGGTCTTGCCCATTCTGTACAAAATAATAAACTTCCTAAAAAATGTAAAGAAACCGTGGCCAATCGCTACATTGGGCACATGGATTCTCCTTTTTTTTCTCATCCAGACTTTTTATTGGCATTTGTAAATAACATAAGCTTCAGCATTCTTTGTGACATAATGCAAAGGTAGAACATAAACAAAAATAATCAACATAACCTCAACTCAGGTGAACAGGGACAGGGGGGAAGGAGGGAGATTTCCGGGGTGGATCGGGGGAGGGCACGCATCAGTTCGGGTTAATGTTACAGAGAACGAGTTCAGTGGTGGCAGTGGGTTCGACAGCTATTATCAAGGACTGGCGGGGGACTAGTTCATTTTCGTTAACCAGCGGAGAGATGGTGGCTGTCTGGCTACTCCGGGGAATTTCTGCTGGATTCTTCATTTTTATATTTAAGGATAATTATGTGGTGGCTCCAGGATTTTGGAAATAGTGTTTCACGCCATGCTATAAAACACAGAACACAACATTTTAGACCGCAAACTGACATCACATTGTTATAAACTGGCCGATATTTTGTCATTTCCTGGACTTTAATTGGCTTTCAGTGCCGCAATAGCTCTCGAGCGCTTGTCTTCTGTGAAATCCTCAAGAAAAGAAATGTTGGGAGCAGTGGAGTGTCTACCCCTCAAGTCAATATCCTTTTTAACACTGAGTGCAGTAACGTGTGAATGCCATGTATTGGATGAAATACTATTACATTGTGAGGCAGCCAATTTGTATCTTACTGGGCCATCGGCCACTATTTCCAAAACTTGCGGGAGTCCGAACTAGTCTCTCACCCAACTAGATCTCTTAAGAGGTGCTCTTGGAGTAGATGATTTATTTACTGGGTAGCCCCAATATCTTTTGCTAAGTTTACACACAGGCTTATATTATTTAGTTCAGATTCCACATAGAATAATCTGGAGTTAATCAAGAATTTCTCACTCCTAATGTAATCCACCAGATTACGTTTGTGGACATCCTCCCATTTTAGTCTACACCTATTTGATAATAGTCGATCACCCTTTGGCTTTGTGACCCCATCAAAACATTTAAATACTTCAGGCATTGTCAAGAAAAGTGTAAGGCCTGCATGATAACTATCCAATCTCGGGTTAACTTTATATTCTTTACCCATCTCCATTCCTCGATTTTAAATGAACAAAAATATCTATTATAGAAGAGCCCAGCGGCCAATAAATGTAAAATCCACTGCTTGCACAAAGAGAGATCTTCCTTAATTAACCTAAGATTCCATTGATAGGTAGAAATATATAGCTTAATATCATCAGTGTCTTGTTTTTTGTCCTTTAGACTGAAGGCAAGCCATATGCAAGGTCCTCACAATTATCGAAGAGGCCTGGATCTCCCAAGGCTCGTATTTTTGCAATAAAGTCACCACACAAAATCACGGGCGCGTCTCGTTACAGCTAATTTCAGTTTTTCTGCCTCTAAATGGTTTAAAGAATACTTTTTTTGTGCCAGATCTTAGATAACAATTACAACTAAATTCATATTATTAAGTGATACAAGTTGAACTAGTTTGTACTGCGGAGTACTTAAGTGACACTCACAAGATTTTAGGCTAGATGTAGAAGCTAGTAGGCATAAACCATCCAAGCTTTTGCCTCGGGCATTTGGCTGGGCTGGACATGCAACAGTAAAATAACCGGGTCAATTAAGCTCGTGAGTTGTACCATGTTTTTTGAAGGCACACCACATAAGTATTTCCGAAGTCACAGAAATATGCATCAGCCACCTCTGAACTTCGAGTTGAAAAACTCACATTTTCCATAAATACTGATCATATTTTGTGGAAATAGACAAGGGAAACAAGACTAATACTTGTATTACATTGAAATTGCATTCAATCCAATATTGGCTATTATGGTGATTATCATAAGAAAAAATTGAATACAATATGTCCCAAATCGGGGGCAAAAGGGGTAATCCTTTTTACATTACTGTCTTACAGCGGTTCTTCCAATGTCTCAGAAAAGGGAAGCATCTAGCCCTTGTTGATCTACAGGAAGCATATTTCCTTGTCCCCATTCACCTAAGTCACTAAAGGTTTCTTCGCTATATCTGTACTTATCATGGCTCATGTTTGTGAATCAGCATTCACATTTTGAAGGCCCCACTCATACGATCTCCATTCTTGTCCAGAACTAACTAAAAAAATACTAATCCTTGGATTCCGCATTTCTATGATTCAAGACCACCCAATGCCAAAACTCTTGGATCATGGTGGTGGCTAGAAGACAGTCAATACGGTGGCCATCCCATCCATGTCGTTTCACAAGAAGGCAGGAAAGTTAGCGGCCATCCGCAATAAGAGTACTTGATCCACATCCCCTTCTATAAGAGTGGCCAATCCATTGGCAATTACTATCAGTTGGCACTCTGGGTCCAGATGGTGAAATTAATTAATCATTTACAAAGAAAAATGCATCGAAACATGCCATTGGCACTGCCCTAGACATTGCAGATGTTGGCCTCCAACAGCTAAGCAGCAGTCCAGTGCGGAGACATCAAGCATGGGTGAAAGTCACTAAATTATGTGCAGTCCTGAAGTTCAAGTGTAAGTGTTGGTCATGCTCTTTGACAGAATTAAACTGTTTGGGTAGGAGGTAGATGACACCCTCAAGGATGCCCAGGCAGGCACAGGCACTACAAAATTATAGCTTTCCTTTCCTTACTCTTTTTGTAGCTCACATGGCAGAGGCGTTGGCACCTCCCAGAAGCCCCCACAACTTGCAATGCCAATTCTCCACTCAGGGATCATATAACTATACTATCTAACTCCAGCTGTCATCCTCCTATGGTTCAAAGGGTGTAAGAACACAGAGGGGTTCAGTCCAGGTTCCATACCTCGAGAAACAATTGACCTGCACAGGACCCCTCCCTGTGCGCCACAGTCAGGGGTGTAGGGGGGAGAAAGTTGACATCACCTGTAGTGTGGTCCCACTTCTTTTGTCCGGACCTCCACATTGTGCCTTCCATGACCATCAACTGAGTCCCCAAGTCACTAAATATGCCCAAAGCTTGCTAATCTTGATTCTGAATCCAGTTTTTTGGGTCTGCAGACCCAATGAAAAAGGTAACACAAACGTAAAGTATAAAACTGCCTAAAAAAGGTTACAAACTATAAAAAGGAAACCCCTAGACCCCCGTCCCCACAATTACTTGTAAGCAGATAGCAATCCCTGCCATGATAGAACACAGTGTGGAATCCCAAATGGCTCCCCGCTCTCTTATGCCCTTATTCCAACCCCCAAAACATCATATGACCCTTGCAAAGTGAAAGTGGACCAACTAGGAGAAACCAAACCCTGAAGTACAGCTGCAAGGAGATGGGGCGGGGGGAGGGTGCAGGGGGGCTGCGCTTGAATAGCAAGCCAACACAGACTGCATTTGACAGCCCTCGGGAGAGGCCAGCAGGACTGGCTTGGTATACAGATGGACAAGAGAGGGAGCCATTAAAACAGTTACGGGTGTCTGGTACTTGAAGAGAATCATGGGAAAGGTTATACTTTGAAAGCAAATAGATGTTGAAATGTATGGCATGGGAAGGTTTCTGGAGTTGGCCAGTACATCAGGCTGAGAAGAAAGCCATACAATGGGAGCAACATAGAGCGAATATCAGATGTCAAAGCCGTGTGAGGACAAAGGTTTGGGTAATTGGAACAGCATTTGACATCAAGAGTAGAAGGAGAAAGTTGGCTTAAAACTGTTAAGAACAATAAAGTACTGGAATGCGCAGAGCTTTGTTCCCTGAAGTTTCAGTGGGGAGGTTACATACAAAAACAGATCTAGTGAGAACTAGAGAAACAGAATAGCAACTACGAAGAGTTTTATTTTGTATTTCTTTTAAGGACAGATGGAAAGAGCAATGTGACACTCAGGGACATCTACCACTAGGTGAAAGACGAGGGGTATCAAGATGAAAGAGGAATACAACTGCTTAGTGAGGGAGATGATTGAGGTTGCTAAAGAAAGCAGAAAAGAGTATAGAAGGATGATGGAACCAGATATTTTGATTACTATAGATGGGTTGAAGGAGGGCTATTGGTGGTGAGATTAGAGGGGGATACCAGAGTGAAGAGTTACAAGGTAGATATATCTGAAGAGACTAGGAGGGGGGGCAATTACACAGGAAGGAGAGTCAAGACTGTAGAAGAGAGGACTGTTATGAGAAACAAGGTGACAGACGATTGAGAGTGGGAGCCTTAACGACAGGCAAGATCAATTGAGACAGAAAAGGGTTGAAAGCCTTTTGAGGATTGTGACGGATCCAGGGAATTTGTCCCTTCTCCCTATGGGGAACCACACTCTTTGGCATTAGGGAGGTAAGCCTACTAAGCTAAACATACCCTAGGGGACAGGCAAGTGGGATCCCACTGGGGGCGACTCATCCTCGGTGGACAAGGAATCCTCAGCAAGGGATTGTATTCATCCTCCCTTAGGAGAAGAATCTCATGTGTTAATTTGATATGAGGATTGACCAGGATAATTGCATGCATGGCCTTTTAGAAATCACTGTTGTGGTTTCTGACCCCTTTAGAATATGATCATTACTTGAACCGCAGAATCAACAGATTGTCCAATCTGATTTCAGCCTCAACCAGAAAGTCGGCTCACAAGTGGCACGAAGAGAGGAAATCCTGCAGAGGCAGCAGAAGGGAGTGCACGTTCTGCAGAACCAGTGGGAGAAGGAGGAAACCTTGTGGAGCCTGCTGCAAGATGAGAAGACCTTCTGGAAGGTGGGGAGAGAAAGCAGCCCGACACAGTAGGCGTGTTAAGCAGGAAAGCAGAGTAGCCTGTGGAACGCTGCTCTCTCCCAGATGGTCTGGAACCAGAGTGGGAGGTGAAGTCCTGATAATGCCCAAAATAGTTGACCGGCACCTGCAGTCCAGGGCACCAACGAACCATCAAACATTGTCAGGAAGAAGCCGAACAGACGCAGAGAACAAAGAGGGGACCTGAACTTCAGTTTCGTGCCAGCTCAGTTGACCGCCACTCCCCAGTAATGCTGCTGTAACAAACACACATTGGTTCTTAGGAAGAGGGCCAAGAGGCCCGGAGAAACCCCAAATCGGGGTGCAAGACAAGATACCACAAGATGTATGTGAGACAAGAGAGCCCAAGGCAGGAACCAAAATTGTATACCTCCAAGGTGGAATGAAAGCCAAGAGGCCCCAAGACTGAGTGAGAGATACAATACCCCGCAGAGGGGCAAGAGTATCAGGACCCCAAGGCGGATTTGAAGAAACAGAAGCCCAAGGTGAGGTGCAAGAAGCCAGACCGCAAGGCAGGGTGTGAGCAACTATATCCCACTCTGAGGTGAAAGGAGCAATACCCCAATGCAGGGAGAGGCCCAAAAGCCCAAGCCTGAGTGACAGAATCTATAGTCCCAGCTGGAGTAATCATGGCTCAATTGCAAGAGTCAGTGACTATTATGATCAAAGAAAAGGAAGAATAAAGAGGCATTTTTTGTTCAAGGTGAACTTTGATCTGTATAATCGGGCATGTGACCAGAGAGAAACAAGAAGCCTGGGAGATGGCATGGAAACATTTGGGTGAGGGTCGGAAGCCTGCCACCATTTCACAGGTTGAGAAGAAATCCCTTTCCAGATCTGTTCTTGTTGAGTTTGTTATTCCTTTCTGTAAGTAGTAGGGACAGAACTTAGGTTATATTAATCATGGACAGAGGACTGTATTATGTTTGTAAGACATGCTGATGAGCACCCTTTATCATCCTTTAGATAGGGCAAAGAAATCACTTTAGAGTTAGGGAAAAGATAGGCCTTATTCCATTTTGCCAAATAAACCTGAGTTACAGCATGACCTCTTGTCCGGCTTGTGATTCTGACGTGTCACAAATCTGGTCAATTCATCACTTCTCCCTAGAGGGGAGCCACCCCCTGTAAGGCTAGGGAGGTGAGCCCACTCTGCAAGATCCTCCCTAGGTGTCGCAGCAAGTGGGACCTCACTGGGAGGACTCCCATCTCAGGAACAAGGACTCACAGTCCGATAAGGACTTTCCAGCGCAGAGTACATTGTCTGCGTATATGGGACTTGTTCAACCTAATTATATTACTGTTGTGACTATCCCAATCCATGTCAGCCCTTCCAGCATGTTGGCTGCTGGCAATGCTGGATTTTATCTAAGCACCAAAGACACAGAAGAAGGACATAACTTTGTGGTTCGTGATGAGATGGTGTATTTAAACAGGAGAGGAACTGTGAATGATCAGAAGAAAATTCTCACGTAGGGGGTGTTTGATATCCCTGCGCAGAGGTGAGCCCTCTGGAGACCTTCTGAAGGGGTGGGGCCACGGAGCCCGCTGGAGCATGGAGAGTGCGGCCAATGCTAGCTGGATGCTGAAAGGCTGGGGTTTTTTCAGATTGAGTAGTCCAGTTCTGGAGAAGAGGCAGAGACTGAGAGGTACCAGTCTCCTCGGTTGGTGCGACCTCGGACAGGCCGTGGTGGGCTTGGATCCCAGTAACAGACACCAACCAGCTGGCTGGGTAGAGGCCAGAACCCCAAGCTCTCCACCCAGAGGATGTTCGCTGCAGAGACCAGCAGCAACCGGGAGACGAACGCTCCCACGGAGCGACTACCGCAAAGACATTCAGTTTTCCAGCATGGGGTCTGGCATGGATTCACATGCTCATGAATATTCCCCCGTCGTCAGGCTGGAAATCCTGTAAAAGAAAAAAGTTTCACTTTCACTTAAACTATATTTCGCCTCTAAACCAATCGCTGTTCTCTTGGTCATAATGCCCCCATCCAATGATAGTCCTCTCCTTAAGCTCCACCCCTGGTGGCCATCTTCATATTTTTACTGCACGCTTCAGTGTTGGGAGTCCTCTTAGTGCTCTCTGTTAAGATTGATTTCTAAACTCTGACCTGGTGGGCAGAAGTTTAGGAGGCCACCTTAGTATAGTGGAACAAGGGAACCTTCTGGACAAACCAGACCAATCTACTGTAGCTTTGCAGGCGGTCAAGACTAAGTCTCGGGAGGGGTGAGAGTGATCGGAAGCCCACAATGAGCACACACAGTAAAACTCCAGACATTACTCTTAGATGTATAGCAAAAATACATTTATTTTAGGCCTTTATAACAAAACGCGATTAGACCACAATAATAATAAAACTGTTACCACACGTTTTCAACATATAACATGTATACAAAATGCATTTAGTCTAATGCTGATGAAAGGGGAGAAAATAACCACAACCTGCAACAGAAAGGGGTAAGTTCAATACAGATATTGCATAGGCAGTTCTTCGAAGTAAATCCCTATCTTATGCAGTCCAGCCCTACGAAGTGAGGAGCCTTATGCTCAAAGTACAGAAGTGCGTTAACAATGTGCGGTTGTGAGTAAAGGGAAAAGCGGGTTCTCTTCAGGGAGCTGTAGCTGTTCAGGAAGGGGGTTGAGGAGGCAAAGAATAAAGCCCTACTCCTCGAGGAGGGTCTACCCTTGCAGATAGAGCGACTTTCGGAGTTCGGGAATAGCTGGGGAGCTCGGGCTAGACCAGCCAAGGTGAGTATCGTTTAAGGGATTCTCGTGCGTAAAAACAGATGGATGTGCCAGGGGGGCATCAGTAATTGATGAAATTACTCACCGACCCTCGACTGAGTCTGGACCAACCTTTGCCAGTCTAGTCCACTTTGCTAGTAGGTTTCACCCCTGCAGTTACAGGACGCTCTGGCTTTCAGCGGCTGTGGGGTGGGACGATTGTCCATGGCGAGACAGTAGCCTTTTCTCAGCTCTTGAAGAAAGAAGGATAGTTCCGGTGCAGTACGTCCGAGTACATGATGGGACAGGTCTGTAGGCACTTAAAGCGACAGTCACCACTGTGGGCGATACAGGGACTGCAAATGCTTGTGGTGCACCAGAAATCATGACCCAGAGGAGCTAGGACAATGGGAGAAGGCCCAGCACCACAAGTAAGCCACGCCCAGAGTCTCGAGTCTCAACTCGGGATGGTGGTGCTCCTGTGCAATACCCCGGGTTCGAGCTGGTCAGTTCACTGGGTGGCCCAGGAACACTTCTGAAGAGGCTCTTTGTGGGGGTAAGCAGTAGATGCCTAGAGTAGTTGGTCCCACTACTCCAAAGGGTCAAAGCGCCCTTGCAGGCCTTCTTTGTACGATGCAAAAGCGGGGGTCAGACAGTACAACAAGGTGGGTCAGGGTGCCAAACCTTCCAGCCCATCACCGGTAGTTCCACGAATCTGCTCTTTCGTTCAGGATACTTCGCTCTTGCTATAGTTTGTTGTGAACTTCAGGTGTTCGACCTGGAATGGATGCAGAGCTCCTTCTCTTATCCAACATTTGTTTGTGCCCAAATCTCAGATAACCAATGGAAGATCTGCTCTCTTGCATGCACACCAGGCATGCGCCAATCGTGGTCCACGGTGGTTCCAGTCATTCAGGCCTACCAGACATACAGGCACCAGTAGTGTGGATTGTGACCAGACAGTCCGAACCCTCTTCTTGGGCACTAGCCCACATGACATACAGGAGCCCGCAAAAGATGCGGTTTTCGCGAGAGGCTGCATGCCCAAATAAGGAATAGCCGGGTCTCAACCTGGAGGAAGGGAAAGGGACAAAATGGCCAAAGGACAGAACAAAAGACTTTGTGGCACAGCCATTTTCGGCACTGGCCACAGTCTTAAGGCCAAACGTGGTAAACACGGTATGGTCCATAAAAACTAAGTTAAAATACTTTAAAAGTAAACTGCTGCCACCAGTCCCAGGCACACTTGTACAAACACCAGAAAATCCTTAGAGGGTGGCTAGGGCCATAAAAAAAGGACCCCTATATGCGCGGTACTGTAAGGTACTTGACACATAGATAAAAAGTTCCCGCGAAATGGCAACATAGTCGAAGACTAAGGGAAACATAGTTTCCCGGTACTGACAGCCTGAAGGATGTATCAGTTTCCCCATAAGAAATGGCGAAAGCCCATAGGTGTGCAGCTGAAGGCTGTGCTCCGCTGGATAAAGTCAAGTTTGGTAAGCCAACCAATAGCAACAAGTTTGGGAGGTTCACAATTGGAGGGAAAATTGCACTTAAGGGAAATCTTTCCTAACACTTTTTTTCTTAATATTTGGAGTTTTTTGGTAAAAGGTGAATGTTTATGACCGATTTTTGGATTTTTCGTTCAACCGGGTGTTGACTACCGGCAGCGGGGATCTACTGTTGGTGAAGATCTTACTACATCGAGGATCATTCATCAGAAGGCCCAGGTTTGGGCCCAGTTCGTGCATTTTCACCGTGACTGAGATGTCATGCCTCTTCAAACTCTCTGCGAAATGTGGACTAAGGAACGTTTTCGTGGAAGATCGACACCACAAATGTCTTTACGGCCTGCATCCGGACCATGATGAGGAATGCAAGGTCTGCTGTGGTTTTTTCAAAGAAGACCGAGAACGACCACTAGAGCAGGCTGGCGGCGTGGTTAAAATTGGTTAAGGCATCGGACACTCCTTCTGGACATGAGCACACTTCTCCCAGGACTGGCCGTTCCCCTGATCAAACTCCCTCAGACAAGAGGTTGAGGTCCTTTGAGAACGACGCACCCGTGGGGGTCCAAAAGGAGGCAAGGCCGCACACCGCAGATCCCACGGGGTTTGCTGCTGCTGCGGGTGGCGGCTTGGGAAGGAGCAGGTCGCCATCACCACCCACATCCACAGTGAGCCTGCCGACGAGGGTCCCACACTCAGAGAAAGTGCTTGACCCCTTCAAAACTCTGCTTGCCATGAGCAGACAAGGCGACAAAGGAGAAATCCAAGGTGGGCCCTTCTCTGCCTCCATCGACGTCTCAACTAGCCAAGACAACAGCATCATCAACTGCGTCAACGGCCACATTGACGACCTCATTGACCACCACTACTACTTCAAAAGGAGGGCAGACCGCAAAGGTGGTGCCCACAGTGACCGCAACAGCTACTTTGCTGGTGTCCGTACCAGCACGGCATGAGGTAACTGCCACGGCTTTGGCCAAAACCCCCAGAAAGGGGACAGAAGCCTCTTCCTCCTAGAAGTCTCAGGAAAGGTGAGAGAGTAGGCCTCTGACAACCCCTAGGAAGGGTACAGAACAAGGAGCTGAACCAAGTGTGCCGGGGCAAAATTATACTAGCTCTAATGAGAGTGACGACCTGCCCGAGGGCTACTATTCAGACCACTAAGGGAGCCAGGGACCCTTGTTGGAAACTGGGTTGCCGTGGAGCGAACCATGTCACACACCTCTCCAGAAGAGGCTTGCCACCAGCCCGAAGCCTCCCCCTCTCATTCCTTCTCCACCTCAACCTAGAGACGTTTTGTTGGACATTCTGACCATGCTGCACACTCTGGTATCAGAAATATAGCAAAGACTGCTGCCCACATCGGGCCCTGCTCTGTCTGGAAGTCCTCCATGACTGCTTTCCGGAAGTCCTTCTAGGCGCAAATACTAGTCAAAGGATCCTACTCGTCCAAGGCGCCAACTGACGCCACTGCCTCCTCTACCTTGGGCTTTGACCTCAACAGGGGATCGTGCCACGCACACTGATATGAGCATGGGTACGGCGACTAGGGCGACGGACACTGCCGAAACCGATGGCTTTGGGACAGCGGATGGAGAGCCAGCTGGTGTGGATGACCCGCCCAGGGTCTCCAACGGGTTAGGTCAGCTCCTTCCACTCAATTATGTCCAGACTTTTTTCAACTGGTGCATAAGGAGACGAAAAAGGAATGTTTCCTTTATCAACATTGCAAGTCCAGGCAGAGGACCATCATGTATTTTTCTTTGTTGGACGATATCTGGGAAGAAGGCCTAGCACTGTTGAAGAATCCGAGCACCGCCCTGCCCAAGCGGGACAGGCTCGAGAAGAAATACAGAGTCCCAGACTCGGCCCCCAAGTGCCTGAGGTCCTAGCCTTCACCTGACTCTGTGGTCTCAGCCGCGGCCAGGGAATCACACTGCAAATCTTACGTCCGCATCCATGGCACCCCTGGACCAGGAGGGGAAGAAGCTGGACACTATGGGGAAGAGGATTATCTATACGGCTGCCAGCACCATTAAGGCCGCAAACACATTGGCCATTTGTTGCGCTACGACCGGGAGCTTTGGTATAAGCTGGGTCCTATTCTTGACTTCCTACTTGATGACAAGAAGGCAGAAGCTCTTGAACTGTTCCAGGAGGGGGGGAGGGGTGGCCTTGGCCCACACCATCACAGTGGCGGTGGATATCGCAGACACTGGATTCCATCAGATAGGCAATGGGGGTGTCTCTGGGTCGGCAGGGATGGCTGAAGGAATGGCCATGCCATTTGACAGAGAAAACCTGTTTGGCCAGACGGTCAATGAGTCTCTTCAAATCATCAAGACTTACACAGAGACGGCACGTTCACTGGGCACGCTCAACATCAGTCGTCCTTTCATTCCTCAAAGGGAAAACCTGGCAGGTCCTCCAAGGGCTAAACCACCCCTTACCGGCAGCCTTCAAGCTCCATGACACAGGAGGCATACAGAGGCCACTCGCAGGCATATGGCAGCAGAGGACAGTGCCACCCGGAGGGCAGGTCACTGGCACCTAACCAGGCCTGAACCGACCGTGGACTTGGGTCCCACTCGTGCACCCCGGTGGAAGGCCAGCTGGCAAGGTTGGTCAGCACGTAGAAGACCATCATTGACCGATGGGTGCTGGACGCTGTCAGACAGGAACACACCTTGGAGTTCCAACGCAGGTGTCCTCATATTTCCCCTGTAGCCCGACAGGAACAGCATACAGCGCAGCTGCTGCAGGCAGTCCAAGCCATGTTAAAAAAGGGGTGATGGAACCCGTTCCCCAGCACAACCGGGGTGCACTCGAGATACTTTCTGGTGCAAAAGAAGACAAAATGGTGGAGGCTGATTCTGGACCTGCGACGCCTCAACAAGTACCTTAAGACCCAGAAGTTCAGGATGGCCATGTTGCAGCATGTGCTCGCCAACGGGAGGAAGGCGATTTCCTGGCGTCTCTGGACCTGGAGGACACCTACTTTCATGGCCCCATCCATCGGAAGCACGGCAAGTTCTTGCGGTTCATGGTCCAGGGGCGGCACCATCAGTTCAAGGCACTTCCCTTCGGCCTGAAATCGGCCCAAGGGTCTTCACATATTGCTTGGCTCCAGTGGAGGCGCGTCTTTGTCTTGAGGGCATCCACGTCTACCCTTACCTGAACGATTGGCTAGTTCAATCATGCTCCCATGTTCTTGTCAGCAAGCACACAGCGATAACTGTGCATCTGCTGACGGATCAGGGCTTCGCCATATATTTTCCAAAGTCCTGCTTGGAGCCATTGCAGAACACTCTGTTTCTGGTGGCACGACTCAACACCGTGGCTTGCCTGGTGGCTCCCTCGAAAGAGAGGTTGTTATCCATCCTAGGGAAGGTGCAGCGTGTCATTGGCGCGGTCGGCTACTGTGCGAGCCTCCAAGTCACTTTGGGCATGATGTCCTCCTTCATCAACCTCATCCTCCTGTGCAGACTACAGATGAGACCTCTGCAGGAGTTTCTGGATGCAAGATGGCTGCAAGTCTCGGGATCCTGGATGGACAAAATCGCTCTCATCTCACGCAAGGGGCCCCTTTACAAGTCCCTCTTTACCAGGGGACAGTCACCACGAATGCTTCTCTGGAGGATTGGGGAGCTCATACCAGACAGTTGCACGCCAGATGCCTCTGGCTCACAAAAGAAAATATCCTTCACATAAACGTCCTGGAGTTTCGGGCCACCTTCTTGGCCCTCAAGTCTTTCCTGCTGTTGATGAGGGGCAAAGTGGTGAGGATCTTAACTGACAACACCAGCACCATGTCCTACATCCGGAAGCACGGCGGGACGCGCTCTCCGGCTTTCTCCAAGGAGGCCCAGGATCTGTGGCACTGGGCCATTCATCAGGACCTGTTTCAGGTCTTTTTTCACCTGGCAGGCACCAAAAACACCATCAGACTCGCTCAGCAGGGAACTATGTTTTTCCCACATTTGGGAGCTTCGTCAGGACCAGGTGGATCTTCTATTTCACTAATGGGGTCATCCTCAGATCGACCTGTTTGTGACAGCGACTAATTCCAATTTTCAGATGTTCGCCAGAAGGTTCCCACAGCCGAGGAGCATGGGGGATGCATTCTCGTTCTTGTGTGAGGGACTTTTCCTGTATGCTTTTCCTTCATTCCCACTCCTGCTATGAGTGATCAACACACTGTGTCACTGCAGGATGATTCAAGTTGCTTCGGCGTGGGCGCAACAGATGTGGTATCCAGACCTGCTACGCCTGTCAACGATTCCGTCCATTAAGCTGCCACTACTTCCGGACATTCTGTCCAGAGAGGGAGGAGAGTTTCTGCTCCACAACCGAGTGTCGCTGAACCTCAGGCCTGGCTCCTGCAGCCCTAGAGTTTGAACATTATGCTTTTACCTGCGGAGTGTAACGGCATCCTGGCCAAGGCCAGGGCCTCTTCAATGTTGATGTGCTACGGCCCTAAGTGGAAACATTTCCTTGGGTGGTGCCAGGCTCAGAAGATTACTCCTCCTGCATATCACAGCCCTGCAGCTCTTGCGATACTGGATTTCCTTGGCCAATACTGGACTGACTCATGCCCCCATCAAAGTGCACCAGGCTACCATATCCCATTACACCAGAGCGCCAGGTAGGCCTTCTCTGTAGTGGCACAGACTCGTCAAGGAGTTCCTCAAAGGACTCTTCAGGACTTTTCCACTGGTGAAGGCACCTGCAATGGCTTGGGAAATAATGAGGTTTTGACTAAGCTCATGGGGGCACTGTAAAGGACCAGAGGGGGGTCTGTACTTCTGCTCTCTATATGGTAGAAGAGAGGCACAGAGGACCCCAGCCAGGATTCTCCATTACGGTAGCAATGGACGAGCAATCAATGCCTAGCTTCTCAGGAGGTGTTGCAGGCTGGTTCTTAAGTACAGTGTAGTCCCCAAGCCCCCACAAAGGAATGTCCACACACTGTATTACTGAAAACACAGTCTTTTTATATAAGTAATATTCAAAGGTATGTACACTATCACAATAACGCACTTTGTACTCAGAAATCAACAATGGCAAATATATACAATTCTAAAGTGGTACCACCAATATTATCAGACCTCTTTAAAGTGCATCAACTATACTGTTTAAATGTCACACAAATCCATAAAAAGGGAACCAGCAATAGAGAGAGGAGGGAAAGCAAGATGGTTGAAACAATAGGCAGAATACTGAGTCAGTTACCTAAACACAGTTCTGTGTGGAGATCCCCCCACCTGGGCAACCTGTAAAATAAAGATATAGCACAAGCCCAGTCCATATATTGCTCAATAGTCTTATTTCCTCCTATAATGTTTTTACCCACCCAATGTACCTGGTGGAGCAGAGTTCTTCGAAGGAGCGTCGATGGATCCTTCTTGAGTGACCCCCTTTCAAGCAGGAGTCATGGATCGTCGAGAGGCATCAAAGAAAGTGAACTTGGCGTCAACGGCGTCGATGAGAAGTTCGAGGGTGCTGAGACCACAGCGTCGATCCAGGCGGTGCTGGTCGGTGACATCCTGCGAGGATGAGGTGTGCGGGGCACCTCTGCGTTTGATAGTTCTGGACCGGAAAGAGTTTCAGAAGAACTGTGGCCCAGCAAGGGCGTCGAGTCATCGAAGTCTTTGTGGCCTTCAGGTGGCGGGAAACCCACCGGCGGATTCTCCTCGGCGCGTCGGCAGCCTTGACTCTCCGGTAGGATAAAGCGGTCGTCGGTGCGGACAAGGGAGTCCTTTGATTCAAATGTTCTTAGGCAAAGGAGCGCAGGCGGCTCCGGTCGTCGGCGGCACGCCGTCAAGCGGTCCCCTCTTCTGGGGCAACACGACTTCGACGGTCCTCCAGCGCTTACACAAACCTGCAAAGCCTGGTCGATGGCAATGGACTTCAATGGTGTCGAAGTTCGGGTGCTTCACTTCGATCTTCTCGGCGGTCCCGTCTCCGGTCGGCAGCCTTTCGAGGGTCTGACTTCCAGGGAGCTTCGGCGAAGGTCAGCGGTGCTCAATGGTTCCTCGGAGCACGGGAAGAGGGCGCCTTACCAGGTCCTCTCTCGGATCAGTCTTCGACGAATTTGGCAGCTTTCAGACCAGGTCAAAGCAAATGCAACAGCAAGTCTTCTTCTTCCAGCTGGGCATCGAGGATGAGCAGTTCCAATTACTCTTCAAGTATAGACAAAGCTTCTGAACAATTTCCAGTGGTGAGAGGTCCCCAGATATACTATTCTGCCTCTCCTCCACACTGCTGGGTCAGCAGTCAATCATACAGAAGGGCATTCATGCAGTCAGTCAGCCAATCAGGCACACAGTGCATTCAGGCCATCCTCCTCCCTCTCAGACACTCACAACAAGGAATGTGGATTGGGACAAGTACCCAGCCATTCAACACTACACACTGCATTCAGGCCAGTTTCGGGCAGGGCTGTCTCTGTCTTTGTCTCTCATACCAGAAACCAGACAGCCACAACAAGAAGTGCATATTGGTCACACACTCCATTCACCCAGGTCCCACCCACAGGGTGTACCCACAACATACAGTCACTGGGAAGGCTCCAGCCAGTCTGGACTGGACTTCACAACAACACCATATATGGAACTTCCACCCAACAGCCAGTCATGGGGAAGCGACAGAGTCAGGGCTTCCCAGGACTTTGGGAAAACAAGGTAACAGGCAATAGAAAGCAAGAGGCCACAGGGGCCATCTTGTTTTCCATCACAAATCAACCGATTCCAATGGCAGGGCCTGGGTATCCCAAAATGGAGGATACTCAGGGCACCTGTCAATTTCAGCATGGAGCTGCCACCAGCCCATACCCTGCTCTGTGGGCCACCCACAGGTGCCCAGAAACATAAACTAGGGGCACAGGGTTGTACCCCCATCCATGGGTGCCATAAGGGTATCCCATGGGTCTGTACACCAAACCAAAAACAGGAAGAGCTGCACTGCCAGGAGTCCCACATAGACTCCTGGACAGAAAACAATACAGAACACAATGAAAAAGGACTACAGGACAAGGACAGGGAGGCCCTGTCCCTCCAATGCAGTTCCAGCATCACAGGCACCCTTTGAGCCAATGCATCAGGCCCGCTCAAGTTTCTTTCCTTGTGGCAATCACCACGGCCAGGCGGGTTGGGAAGATCCAGGCCCTGCTGTGCAAGCAGCCGTACTTGTCCTTACACGCTTCAAAGGTGGTTCGGCGTACACACCCCACCTTTATGCCGAAGGTGCAGTTGGAGTTCCACCTCAACGAGCCTTTAGTGTTGCCCGTCTTCTTCCCGAATCCGTCGTTGCCAGCTTTGCATTCGCTTGATGTTGCAAGTGCTTTGAGGTTTTACGTGGCATGCACAAACAGCTTCCGGAAGACTTCTCAGCTGTTCATCAATTTTGGACCTGTGAATCACGGAAAGGCCTTGTCGAAGGCTTCCATCTCCAGGTGGCTTTCCGGCTGCATCATGCACTGTCATCGACTGGATAGCAGGCCGCTGCCAGACCGGCTGAGAGCCCACTCCAGCAGAGCCATCACAGCAACAACAGTGTTTCTCTCTGGTGTGCCCCTGCTCCAAATCTGCAGGGCTGTGGTAGGGAGACTTCTCATAAATGGCTGATTTCCCTTACCTAAAGAGTCCCTCAGCAGCTTTGCTGGATTTCTAGGATTCATTTTTTTCACCTGGAAAGAGTGTGAGCCTTTTACCCACTCTTACATGTGTTTTGCCATGTGTGTTGTTACCATTTTGTATGTTCTTGGGCTCTGGAGCCTCACCTACTCCATGAGCACCACTTTTTGTGTGTGTTACACAGCACCTTCAGTGCAGTGACACAGGGTTGCCTTTGAGACGTCCCACTGATTCAATTTTTCTGGGGCTGACTACTGTCCCCCAGAAACATGTAAAGTTGCCATAAACTTTATATAGTACCTTTAAACCCAAGACCCAGTACATCCCATCTTACATGGAGTATTGGAAAGGGTTAACTCTTATCCCTTTTTGTCTGTGCCTCTTGGAGCCTTGTTTCACTCCCTTAACATTAAGACTTGGCTGGTGGCATTGGTAACTACCCTAACCTTCTTACTGCGATTATCTTATATAAACGTGGTCATGTTTTAGGCTATTATATTAGCCTCAAACATAAACCTGCTTGACCAAATACATTTTATTTTGGTTCCGGCTGGATTTATTCGCCATTTCTTTTTGTTAAAGTCGTTCTCGTGTTTTTCTCTGCGCGCCAAACCGGGGATGATTCCTTTGTTTGCTGTCTTTTCGCTGGCTTCTGCACAGAAGCCCTCCTTAAGGTGCCTGAAGGTCTAGGTAGGTAGGATGTGAGCGAGGGGTCTTCGGACCCCTGCCATGGGATCCCTTGGTAACCCAAGTCACACTCCTGTTTGATTGGCTAAGGGGGCTGCCCTTGCCAGGACAGCCAGCCACCCTGCCCTTGCCAGGACAGCCAGCCACCCTGCTGTGTGATTGACAGCCAGGCTGAATGAATGGGGGAAAACTACATAAAAAGCAGGTCTCTGGGACTGGAAAGGCAGAGTCGTCACTGGAACGAAAGAACCAATGAGGAACTGGAAGAAGAGGACCCCTACTGTGATATTGTGATGGTGGACCTCCTCACGCAGCCACTCGTGTATCCTCTCACACATGCAAGGAGTGTCGGCAGCTTGTTTTATGTTCTCCTTCATGAGAGTGTCTCTTACTCTCATTGCAGCGTCGTCCTCATATTGGTCCTCATTAGTGGCTACATGGGGTAGTCGTGTTCTGATCATTCGTCCGAACATCACTTCTGATGGTGACTTCCCAGTTGTGCTGTGTGGGGTATTCCTGTAGTCTCGCAGGAGTTGGCAAAGCAGTTTTTCAACATGCTCCCCTGTGAGGCGCGCAATTTGTGTTGTGCATTTGATGCTGCTCATGAGCCGTTCTACGGTACCGCTTGCCTGAGGCCACAAGGGTGTTACTTTCCTGTGACGAAAACCCATGTATTCTGCGAATCTCTGGAAGTCTTGTCCAGTGAATGGGGGTCCGTTATCGGACTTGACTACTTTGGGTATTCCGTAGGTTGCGAACATCCTATCCAGTGCTGGGATGGTGTGATGTGCGGAGGTGGACGGGACTATTTGCAGGTCGGGATACCTTGAGTATTCGTCCACGACTACCAATATGTAATCACCCCCTTCCATGGGTCCGAAGTGGTCGACGGCTATTTCTTCCCAGGTTCCTTCAGGCAGCGCAGTCATGCTTAGCGGTTCAGGGAATGTGTGCGGCTTTATGATGGTGCAGTTGGGACAATTCTTCAGTAGTTCTTCCACTGATGTGTCCAGTTGGGGAAACCAAAGTTTTTGTCTTAGCATCCTTTTTGTGGATACAATACCCCTGTGTCCTTCGTGTGCTAGTTCTAGCACCTTCTGTCGTAGGCTTCTCGGGATGACGAGCTTGGTCCCTTTTAGCAGTAGTCCTTCCTCTGACTTTGCGAGTTCTTCTTTTACCGCTAAGAAGCATGTGATGTCTTGTTTTGTGTCTTCATTCGTGGATCTGCTTTGCATGTTTCCATCTCCCCGTTTCCAGGCATCTTAGGATGATTTGTATTCCTTGGTCTGTGTTAGATTCCCTTGTTATTTGTTCCATGTCAAGCCCTTGTGGAGTGCTGCTGTGAATGACATATCTTATATACTGATCAGCAATGGATGGTTCTGGTCCACTCTTTTCACTTGGGTGGCGGGAGAGAAAGTCAGCTGGGTTTTGTTCCTTCCCCGGCCTGTGTATGATGGTGAATTGGTAGTCCTGTAATCGAAGTGCCCACCTGGCTATTCTTGGTGGCATTTTCGCTTGAGGATTGCCATAGATGAAAACAAGTGCCTGGTGGTCTGTTACCACTACAAAAGGTTTTCCGTATAGAAAAATGTGAAAATGCTTGCAGGCCCAGACGACAGCCAGTCCTTCTTTCTCCGCTTGCGAGTAGGCTTGTTCAGTTTTGGAGAGGCTTCGACTGGCGTAGGATACTATGTGCTTCCCACCACCCTCTCTGTTGTCCAATTGCATGAGAATGGCACCCAATCCGACGGGACTGGCGTCCACGATGAGTTCATTGGTCTTCTTGGGGTCAAAATAGGCCATGTTGCGGGCATCAGAGATGCAGTTCTTAATGATTTGGAATGCTTCTTGGCATTTGGGGGACCAGATGAATTCGGTGTTTAGCTTGGTGAGGGCTCTGAGAGGTTCGCTGATGGACGCGAAGTCTCGTATGTACCTTGTGCAATAGCTTGCAAGTCCTAGGAAGGATCTGAGGTTGTCGCGGGTGGTTCAGCTTCGCGGAGTGCGCTTACCTTTTCGGGGTCTGGTGTCATTCCTTTCTCAGAAAATATGTGTCCGAAGAACCTGAGTGTCTTCTTGCGAAACTCACACTTTTCTTTATTCAACGTTAGCTGGGCTTCTTCAAGGGCCATGCAGACTCTCATTAGTGTGTCATCGTGTTGCTCTTGAGTTTGGCTGAAGACTAAGACGTTGTCGCTTCAGTTCAAGCAGTTGGGCAAGTGTTTGATGACATTGTGAATTTCTGCTTGGAAGATTTCTGCCGCGGAGGACACTCCGAAACTCAACCGTTTGTAACGGAATAGGCCCAAGTGGGTGGCAAATGTTGTTATATACCTGGAGTTCTTGCTGAGTTCCAGCTGGTGGTAGCCTTTGCTTAGGTCCAGCTTGGAGAATATGGTCGCTCCATTCAAAAGATGTACCATGTCTGTTATTCTCGGAGCTTGGTGTAGTTCCCTCAGGAGGGCCTCGTTTGGTCTCCTCATGTCAATACAAATCCTGATGTCTGGGGAGTCTCTCTTGGGCACCGGCAGGATAGGGGAGACCCACGGTGTGGGGCCTTCTGCTGGCTCAATAATGTCTGCCTCGAGCAGTTTGGCTAGTTCATTTTCCACTTGCTGTTGAATATTGATCGGGATACCCCTGTAGTGCTGTGCTACTGGTGGGACGCTTGAGTTGATATGAAGCTCAATCTGCCTGTCCTTCAGTTTCCCGAGGCCTTTGAACAGTACTGGGAAGACTTGGTCGGTGCTCGCCGTTGGGTCTAAGTACTACAATGGCTGCTCGATAGCTTAGAATGCATCCGCTCTCAGTGGCAGCCTCTAGCACATGCATGGGGATGTCCTTCTCATGTTCCTTGTATCGACATGAGGCCATGAAGAATCCTTTGCATGCCAGTGGTGTTTTTGAGCTGTATGGGTAGATGAGAGCTCGTGCTGGCTGTAGGCGCGGGGCATTTGGTATGCTTTCATAGACCTCCTCACTGATTACATTCACGGTAGCTCCCGTGTCTATCATAAATTCGGCCGTGGATTTGTTGACTTGTATTCTCAGAATTGGGCTGTGTTCTTTTGCCGTATTGTTCCCAAGAGCATATAGGTATCCCTTTTTCCTCGGTGTCTCTTGATGTTTTTCCGGGACTGCGGGTTCTCTCTTCCGAGGATGCACTTGACACGCTTTCTGATTGTGACTGTTCTATGAGGCACCGCACGTACCTCCTGGGTCTTCTCCTTGTCTTGTGTGGTGTAGTTTTGCTCTCTCTCCACTCCCTTCTGTCTTGTCTCCTTTCTACTTGTTCGTCGAGGTATCTGTGACGTCCTTGTTCATGGGGTTGATGGGTGACCCGGTGATGTTGGGTGGGTGGGTTTTGTTCCAGTTCGTTTGTGGGCTTTCCACTTCTCCCTGCCCCCTTCATCTTGCTGCGGAATATCAAACACACAGCCTTGTAGTGGTTGTCACCACCACATGCGGAGCATGTCTGGCCCATGGCAGGGCATGTCCCTTCATGGGGGTATTCGTGTCCACATCGATAGCAGAACGGGTCACTGTTGGCTTTCGACATCCCTTCTAGCTTGTTAAGACTTTCATGCTTTCCGTGCGTGATATTTATTTCATCTAGGCCCTCTACTTGCGCTACGAGTGCTGACCGGGCCAGACGCAGGATTTCGTCCAAACCTCTCGGCTGTTGTAGCAACCGTTTGCGAAAATCAGCGCTTTCACATCCCACAATGATTTGCGACCTGAGGGCCTCCTCATTGGAGTAGTTGTTGAAATCACAGTGTTTCATTTTTGCCCGTAGCCTCATGACGAAAGCATCTATGGATTCTCCCTTGATCTGCTTGGTGGTGTGGAACACATGTCGTTCATAGTCTACATTAGTGTGGGGAGTGAAATATTCCGTGAGCGTTGTCTTTAACTTGGTGTAGGTGTCTATGGTGTTTTCCGGTATTTCGTCGAGGATGTCTTGCACGTTGGATCCTACGGCATGGTTCAAGAGATTTAGTTTCTGTTCATCCTCTAGTGGTCCGGCCGCTTTTAAACATACTTCAAAATCCCTCAGCCATCTTTTCCACCTTGACCCGAGGGTGCCAGTGTCAGTGAGGTCGAAGTTTGCCGGCAATTGGGCTAAGAGACTGTCTGTCATCTTTCTGTGCTCTGTTCTGGCTGGAGTCACAGGGACTGTCAGTGGCTCCTCTTCCGAGCTACTCGGGGGCTGAGCCGGAGTTGCAGGGAATATCAGTGATTCCCCTTCCAATCCACTCATGAGCTGATTTTAGGTGTTTCTCCTTGCGCTGCGCTGCGTTGTGGGCTTGACGGCGGTTCGCGTTGGGGCACGTGAGCTTACCCTCGTGTCTAGTGCGGTGGGGCCTTGGCGCCAGAAGGGGGCGCTGTTCTAGTTTGTAAGCAGCTCGCAGGCACTTTCCCGCCTTGTGCGTTGCAATTTTGCGCGCCAACCGGGGGGGGCGCTGTGTCGCGTGTTGGCGGGCCTGTGAGGCCTACTGTCTTGTTGATGGCCCTGATCTGCAGCCGTGGTGTTGTTGCGTGCGCTGTTGGGCCTTGTGGAGGTGAGAAAAGAAAAGGGAGCGCTTGTGCTTACCCCTTGATGTGGTCTCGTTGGAGCGGGAGGTTCGTGCCTCCACCGCTCGTCTTTTGCTCGTTGCCGTCGGCGGGAGGCTAGTGCTCCTCTACCGCCCGGAATGCGTGAGCAGGGAGTTGCTGCTCTACCTGCCGGTGTTTTAGCGTGCGCAGTTGGCTTCGCTGTCGTTGCCGTTGGCGGGAGAAACCCGTTCTCCACCGCCCGGATGATCCGCCACACGGGGAGCCGTCGTAGCTGCTCCACCCACGGGAAGTGTGTGCGCCGGTGCTTGGGAGATGCTCACGCAGGGGGGGCTTGTCTCGACGGTGGGGAGCCTTCGCGCTCCAACCCACTGTACCGGATTTCCCCGACAGGTAGGGTCCTGCGCTTCCAGTGGTGTCAGGCAGTACACCACGAGCGCGGTGGACCTGATGATGGCAGGCACGGTGGGACCTTGTGTCCGCCTCGTCGCCAATGTGATATCATGATGGTGGACCTCCTCACACAGCCACTCGTGTATCCTCTCACACATGCAAGGATACCCGACACAGGAGCTGGGGTGCAACACGTCTTTAATCAAACGATATCTGACCTTTTTAATCAAACGATAACTGCCCTTTTGGCGGTAACTCCGCCCATCCCCAACACGTGGGACGCAGCCCACTAAACAGTGATAATAGAAAGAGGACTCATCCTCATATCAACTAACAGTGACGACACCACACCTACCATGACTGAACTGCCCGTTGAAACCCTGCTGCAGGTCTGAATCTCTGAATCCGACGACAGAGAAGATCCTCCAGGAAACTTCTTCCCTTGAGCTGGTGGGATCAACCAGTTCGCCCAAACTACAAGCCAGGACCCCTCCTCTGGTCGAATTCGCTGTACAGAGCTACAGTGGGCCAGATAGCCAGGAAGGTCGGACCCTGCTTGGGTTTTAAGGAGCGCACCTTTTATTTGTTGTTTTTCTCTGCTGCTGGCTACTCCCCTGAGTGGCGCAGGACCCTCCAGTCTTCCTACTTCATGTCAGTCCGACAGTCGCTTCAGGAACCATGAGCCTGCAGGAACCACCAGGAACGTCTGCGTCAGCTACAGCTCCCTCTACGTTTTAAGGTACTGTGCAAATCCAGTTAATCGTTTCGTTCAACCGCGGTAAAAGTGTTTTAAATATTTTGCCAATCCGAGGGCTTGTCCTTCTCTTCTCTTTGAACTAACTTTTCTACCAACCAACCTCGTCTGGAATTTGTGCCACGAACTTTACCGCAATCTACCCTGAACTGTGTGATCTTGAGCAAAAGACTTTTGACCCATTGACTTTGGCCCTAGGCCTTGTCTAGCTGATCTCCTCTCTGTAGTTTCTCTTGTTCAACTGCCCTGATTACTTACCTGTTGGTTTGCCTATTTTCTAATAGCTTTGTCTTTCCCTCCCTTTTAAATTGCTGGAGTGCCATTTTGTTCCCACTTCATTTTGTGAGCTTAACTTGTCTGGAATTTAAGGGAAGTGGTGTGGTGTATTTATGATTGCGATTTCTTACTTGCTTATAATAGTGAAATGTTATACAACTGTTGAGTAAATAAATATATATTCTTTTACTTAGAAACCTTGAGTCAGTGTTTGCCTGAATCATAGTAATTTCTGTCCTTTGTGTAACTATCTGATACTGCTCACTAACTCTTGAGATAAGTCTGGCTGCTCTGCTACTGCTACCACTTTAACTGTGTAGTACAGGCTTGTACCAAAGGTGAAATTGTACTGTCACTTGTGGTCTTAATTGTGTGTGGTGTTCCCAAAGGGTACTGCATATAATTCTGACTAAGAGGCTGCTACGTGGATGTCTACAGACACACCTTCATGAGGTTCTACGGCATCGACAGGGATTCCAGGGAGGAGTCTCGGTGCTACGCTACCTGTTCAATCGAGGCGAGTCTGTTCCGAGGGGTAAGTGTGTTGCTTCTGTTGAGCCTTGCCACCTCCCACGGTTGTGTAGATGTACTGCTATGTAATCGTTATTCATGAGCATGGGAATCCATGCCAAACCCGATGCTGGAGAAAGTTAAAGTTACTTACCTGTAATTATTGTTCTCCAGCATGGGTCTGGCATGGATTCACATTGCACCCTCCCTCCTTCACCTCTGCGGCTCTTCTTGGTTCATACTGCCACTGTATGTGCTTCACAAATCTGAAAATGGCCACAAGGGGTGGAGCTTAGGGTGAGCACTCTCATTGGATGGGGGCAGTGTGACCCCCCAGAGGACAGTGATTGGTTTAGAGGAGAAATAGTTTTCAAGCGAAAGTGAAACTTTTTTCTTTTTCTGAGGATTCCCAGCCTGACGATGGGGGAATATTCATGAGCATGTGAATCCATGCTAGACCCATGCTGGAGAACAATAGTTACATGTATGTAACTTAAACCACTTCACATCCAAGCTGGAAGAGAAGACAAGGTTGTGGTTGGCTTAGAAACATGAGCGGGCAAGCGCCCAAGGTGAATCTGAATGAAGTAAGTATAAATACTTCCAATCTAGGCTGGCGAGCCGACGAAGTTGCGGGAACCTTAGAAACCTGAGCGTGCAAGCACCCTATGTGAGCCAGAGTGACGGATATATGAACATTGTCTGTCAAGGTTGGGAAACCTTAGCAATCCGAAGTGGGCAAGTGTTCGTGGTGAATTATTAGTATTGAGAGAAAACAAGTTTCTCCAGCAGTGGATCTTTCATAGATTCACATGCTGTGAAAATTACCCATCGTCAGGCTGGGAATCATCGGTAACATAGAGCAGTTTAAACTTAAACTGCAAACTTTGTCACTTTTATGCTCTATCACAGTAATTTTTGGGTTATACTGCCCACAACCAATAGGTTCACCTCCCTTAGCTCCTCCGCGGTCGGCCATCTTCAGATTTCTTCTAAAAACTCATCTCTTCAACTTTTCCACAATAAACATTTAAATGTAACATCTTTTTCACGAACATAGATCTTTTATGATGTCTATTCGGCGACTGGCTTTAGCAGTGACAGCGCAACTACCGTTGACTGTCCCGCCGCTGGTATCCTTCGACTAAGCTTTGTCTGCGTAGTTGGGCCTACGTCATGGCAGAATCTATGAGGAAAAGCCTGTTCAAGGCCTGTGCCTGCTGTGGACTGAAGAATGTCTACATAGAGGATCACCACAACGACTGCCTCTACTGGCTTCATCCACACCATGTTATCCAGCACTACGAAATTCATTCTCCAACAAAACACTGAGGGATCGTCACTGCTGTCTCATTGTTTGGCTCGAGCAGGGCGTCTGACTCTGCTTCAGTACGGAGTCATGCTTCGTTAGGCCAGGTAAGGGTGGTGCAGAAAACCACCTCTAGCAAGAGGACTAGGTTGCATGAAGTCCAGGCCTACAAGAAGAGGCGCAATGATTCCTCAGCCGACAAGCCCAGATCCTCGCACAGGGACCGGTCTTCAACAAAGGTCAGTGCCCAAGGGGTGTCAACAGGGTATGAGAGCCGAAGCTTCTTCCCTCGCCCCAAGGGCGTAACGTCCCCTAAGTCCACGTCCAAATCTGGTGGCCACTCTTCATCTTCGAGGTCGAAGAAAAGCTCCTTGTCTAAATCTGTGACAAAAATGTCATCGTCGACGATCAAGCCTCATTCCAGGTAGTCTACCCCAAGGCCGTCGACACAGTCCATGACTGGCTCACAGTGACTGTCAACGAAACAGTCTACAGTCACAACCAAGACTACCTCATCACAACGGCCAACGAAGCCACCGACAAAGACTACCTCATCACAACCGTCAACGACGACGACTACCTTGTTGCCCGCTAAACCGTCATCAGCTACGACTACTTCAGTGACCACGAGGATCTAGTCGACAGCATCTGCATCCACGGTTGCCACACACTTGTCGACGAAATACTCATCAATTACACTGTTGAGGGACAAATATGACCACCACGCCATTGTAACCACAGCCATCGTCACTGGCGTTTCATACACAAGTACAGTGTCTGCATTGACTGCTTGTCTACGAGCATCTTTTCCTAAACCTGGGGTGGTTTTGTGCCGGGTGGCGGCATTGTCAGAGCCAGTTCTCTCTCAATCGGAGGCGCAAGAAGAAGAGGCCATCATATCACTGCCGTCCTCGCCAGAACACAGGACATTGCCTCCGAGAAGGCAGGTGAGGCCATCCGGATTAGGCTACCACCTTCACCCCCTCTGCATTCAGATCAAGCCATCACTCCTCCTACTCAAGGAGACATGTCTTTGGATATTTTATCTACTCTCACCACTCTGGTGACAACCCTGCAACAACGTCTGCCTGCACCGTCCCTGGTTACAGCACTAGTCAGACCACTTCACACAGATAACCCTAGCCATTGCAGGGAGATGGACGACATCCCCCCCTAGAGGGTTAAACACCAAGGGGGTAAGCACCAGTCAGCACCACAGAGGCTGTTGGATACTGGGATGGGTACAGACCCAGATGAAGGGGCTTCCACACACACAACGCAGACAGATGAATTCGATGATTTCATCGTAGCTGATTGGGAGCCATATGACGTTCCACTCCGGGGCTCACCCTCTGATGAGGTAGGAGCCTTCCACGTTTTCATGTCCAGGGTGGCCACAAGGTTTTGGCCTTGTGCCGGAGGTACAGCAAGAAGAAAGTGTACTGTACCAGCACTGAGAACACCACAGGAAATTCATCGTATCTATCCCGCTGTTGGAAGACGTCTAGAGTGATGGCCTAATCACCTTAGAGTTCAATATCAGGGCTCCTGGAGGAAACCCTATTGTGCCCAGGAGGGCTTCTTATGAAACAAGAATACAAATGAAAAGGGTTGGTGGTTCACTAATGCACTCCTCTTTGTTCAGTCCCCATACAAAAGATGCACATCTGTTGGGTTATACCCTGGGGTGATGGTTTGTAGTTTTTATATAGTCACATCAATTTGCGTAAAGTATAGTACAGTATAAAACATCACAAAACTTAGGGTTATGGTCATACAGAAAAAACACAAGAACATAGACAACAAGTCAACACATTTGCTTGCGCATTAAATAGAGTATAAATCCTCTATTGTTGATACATGGTGAACAATGTCAAGAAAAACAAATAGACATCTAAAACAGGAATACGAAAAAAACAAGTTTCTTTTTCAGTTCAGTGTCCATAAACTGGTGACACTCTGATTAGAAAAAGGGGTTTGTCTACACCGGGGTGTTTCAGCCGCTTATAGGGGCTAGGTGTGCCTCATATCTGATACGGCCTTCTTCAGGACGAGGGTCTGTATGAGCAGGATGTTCGTGGAGTGCTGTGAACAATGAGAGGAAGTTTGGTCAGAGATATCGTATCAGATATGAGGCACACCTAGCCCCTATAAACGGCTGAAAGACCCCGGTGTAGATGAACCCCTTTTTCTAGTCAGAGTGTCACCAGTTTATGGACACTGAACTGAAAAAGAAACTTGTTTTTTTCGTATTCCTGTTTTAGATGTCTATTTGTTTTTCTTGACATTGTTCACCATGTATAAACAATAGAGGATTTATACTCTTTTTAATGCACAAGAAAATGTGTTGACTTGTCTGTGTTCTTGTGTTTTTTCTGTATGACCATAACCCTGAGTTTTGTGATGTTTTATACTGTACTATACTTTACGCAAATTGATGTGACTATATAAAAACTACAAACCATTACCCCAGGGTATAACCTAATCACCTTAGCACATCCTGCAACTGCCCTGGCTAAAAAGGACTGGTTCAACAAAAAATACAGAGCCCCTGAGAGCGCTGCCTCCATACTGAACCCACATCAGACTCTGTTGTCTCGGCTGCTGCCAGAAAAAGGTTGGCTAATCCATCCTCATCCTGCTCTGTCTCCCCAAACAAGGGAGGAAAACGCCTTGACACCTTTGATTCGAAAAGTATCACCATTGCAGCCACGACTATTAGGTCGGCAAATGTGTTAGGCAGAATTCTGTGCAGTGCCCTTAGGGACCATTACACACAATTAAGACTACAAGTGGTAATACAAGTTCACCTTTGGTACAAGCCTGTACTACACTGTTAAAGTGGTAGCAGTATCGGAGCAGCAATACTTATCTCAAGAGTAAACGAGCAGTAGTAGAGATTACACAAAGGACCACAATTACTGTGACTCAAGCAAACACTGACTCAAGGTTTCAGGTAAAAAGTAGAAGTACATTTATTTTTGAACCATCTGTTCTAAAACACTTCACTTATATAAATTCGAAACCACACGTAAAATACACTACACACAACCAATTCCACTTGTGCCAGTAAATTCAAGTTAAGTACATTAGGATTTGACAGACCGGTGTTGTGATACTAACGCGTATCCGCGCATAGAAACGCTCACGAAGTTAAAACACACTTTGCACTTAAGAATTTCAAACAAGGGAAAAGTGAATAAAAATCAAAGGCAATACTTTTTCAAGGCAAGGAGACACGAGGACTTGTTCAAAGATACAAATTAAAGTCAATGGGCCTGTGCCAGTGTCAATGGAGCAGATGCTCAGTTGCCGAGGATCACACGTTAAACAGTTCGAGATTCGAGATGCCAAGAGTTCGTAAGATTGTCAAATGGAAGGAAAAGTTATAAGAAGGAGGGAAGAAAGAACAAATCTTCGTGGAGGAAAAGGGTTCACCCCGATTCCAGCTGGTCAGACGGACGGAGAGAAAGACCAAGTGTGCCCAGTACCTTATTCTGTTGGAGAAAAGCTGATGGCACAGCAGTTGTTCCTGGTAGTTCCTGCAGACTCTCGGTTCCTGCGGCTTCAGTCATGGGACAAGAAGGACGACGTCTGGAGCGATCTGCACTACCCAGGGATGCGGCCAGCAGCACCGAAAAAGACAACGATGATTAAAAGTTGCGCTCCTTTAAATCAGGAGAGGGCTATCCGGACCACTACAGCACAGCAGTGATTTCGACCCAGGAGAGGTTTCTCTGACTGAAGAAAAGACGAGCTGGTTAATCCCACCAGGCTCAAGGGAAGAAGACTCCGGACTGGATCTTCTCTTAGTCGTTGAAGGGTAGATAGCTCAGGACTGCAGCAGGGCTTCACCAGGACTCGGGGTTGCATCAGCTGTCCTCTTCTCTGCTTCTCTTCGGTTCCTTGCAGTTCCAGTGGCGACTCTGACTTCTAGCCCAAGAGTCCTGCCTTTTATGCCAAAATCCCCCATTCACACAGCCTGGCTGTCAATCACTCAGCAGGGGGGTTGTCCAGCCCGGACAACCACGTTAGCCAATCAATACAAAGTGCGACTCGGGTCTCCAAGGAGACCCTGTGCAGGGGGTGACTACACCCCTCCCTCACATTCAGCCCATCTAGACAACCAGACGACAAAGGAGGGCTTCTAGTCAGAAGCCTGCCAAAGGTCCGCGAACAAATGAGGCAAACCTGGTTTGCCGCGCAAAGAAAGACCCAAGAAGGATGTTAACAAAAAGAAATGGTGATTAAACCCAACTGGAGCCGAAATGAAAAGTATTTGGGCTAGCGGGTTTAAAGTTCGAGGCTACTAAAATAGCCTAAAACAATACCACGTTATGTAATATAACCGCGGTAGGAAAATTAGGGTAGATACCACTGCCACCAGCCAAGTCCTAATGTTAAGGGAGCGAAACAATGCTCCAAGAGGTACAGATAAAAAGAGCTAAGAATTAACCCTTTCCAATACTCAATGTAAGATGGGGTGTACTGGATCTGTGGTTAAATGACTATGTAAAGGTAATGTCAACTTTACCCTTTTCTGGGGGACAGTAGCCAGCCCCAGAAATGGAGTTGGTGGGAAGTCTAAAAGACAACCCTGTGTCACTGCACTGAAGGTGCTGTGTAACACACAAAAGAGTGGGGCTACTGAAGTCGTGTACTCCAGATTCCACAATCACAAAAACAGATGAAATACACATGGCAAAACACAGGTAAGAGTGGGGGAGAAGCTCACACTCTTACCAAATGGGAAAAATAAACTCCAGAAATCCAGCAAAGCTGCTGAGGGACTCACTAGGTAAGGGAAATTAGCCATAGAATGAGAATTCTCCCTAACAAAATGCAATGGCCACACTCGCACTTTGCGATTGCGAGCTTTGGTACAAGTTGGGTCCCTTGCTGGAATTCCTACCAGACGACAAGAAGCCTTAGAGATCTTCCAGGAAGGCGAGTTGGCGTCCGACCATGCCATTACGGTCTCTGTAGACAGTGCTGACACTGGCTTTTGCCAGCTGGGTAACAGAGTGGTCCTGTGCCGGGTTAGCTCAAGGCTACAGATTTTCGACCAGACGTCCAGTCCAGGGCCGTAGATATGCCCTTCAATGGATCTGCCTTCTTCGGAAAAAAGGTGGATGAGGCCCTACAGTCCATAAAAACAGACACAGGAACCGCTCGCTCCTTGGGTACACTTCAGCAAAGGCGCCAGTGCTTTTGTTCAGGAAAGGGTCGCTATGGCAGGACTTTGCGGGATAACCGCACCACGTACCAGTCTTCCTCCTCTTACAAGACCCTGTATTCATCAGGGGACCAATACAGGAAAAGATCCCAGTCTTACAGGGGTGCATAGTAACGCCGTGGCTCAGCCCAATCAAATGGCCAGTCTGGCAAGCAGGCATGACCAGCCCAGGGTCAGGCCTTCCACTTCAGCACCCCAGTGAGAGGACTTCTGTCAAAGTTCATTAATGAATGGACACTAATCACAATCGACAAATGGGTGTTATCCCTCCTCCAGCAGGGCTACTCGCTGGCATTCATGGACTGTACACCAGACATTCCTCCCAAGCAAACCAGAAAGACTATGACACCTCTTGCTTTGGGAAGTGCAGACTCTGCAGCGGAAGGGTGCAGTGGATAAGGTTCTGAGAACCGAGCTGGGCATAGGAGTTTACTCCTGCTACTTCCTGGTAATGAAAAAAGCACTACACAACAAGGAGTCAGGCAGGTTGGAGACCCATCTTAGATCTAAGGGTGCTCAGCAAGTTCCTAAAATCACAAATATTCTGCATGGTCACACTACAGCAGGTGGTGATGCAGCTACAAGGAGATTTTTTGGCGTCCCTCGACCTCGAGTACACCTACTTCCACATCCATATTCTCCTCTCACACCAGTGATACCTATGCTTTGTAGTGTCAGGAGTACATTATCAGGTCAAAGCCCTTCCATTCGGCCTGTGGTCTACTCCGCAAGTGTTTACCAAGTGCCTTGCACAAGTTGTGGCTCACTTGCGACGGAGGGGTGTTCACGTCTACTTGTACCTAGACTGGTTAGTGAGGTACCCCTCTTTTCCGCTGGCAGAAACGAGCACCGCCATCACCATCCAGTGTCTACAGCAACTGGGGTTTTCCATTGACTTCCCAAAGTCATTCCTGGTTTGGTTCCATCGCAACAAACACTCTATCTCGGAGCAACACTCGACACCGAGACCTGCACCACCAAACCCTCGGGCAAAAGTGTGGCAGCTCTTTTACACAAGGTGCACTACCTCAACAGCACCCGAATGACGCCAGTTCGCAACTACAAATCCCTGCTGGGGGTGTTGTCCTCATGCATCCCGCTAGTCTCCAACTGCTGATTACACATGAGACCAGTTCAGGAATTCCTCGATACCCACTGCGTCCAGTCCTCAGGGTCCTGGGACAAACACATTACCCTAACACCAGCTTTCAAACAAAGCCTTCGCTGGTGGTCAGTAAGGGAACACCTGGTGCAAGGCTCCCCCTTCAGACTGCGGGGCCACCAGGCGACCATCGCAACGGATGCTTCGCTGGAGGGCTGGGGCACACAATGTCAAGACCAACACAGCAGAGGTTTTTGGTCGGAGGAGGAAAAGAGCCAGCAAATGTATCTACTGGAGCTATGAGCAATTTTCTGGGCCCTTAAGTCCTTTCTCCCCTCCTGAACAGAACAGGAAGGTGGTGTGCATTTACACTGACAACACAGCGTCAATGTTGTATGTCCACAAGCAAGGAGGAACAAGGTCCCCATAGCTTTCCAAGGAGGCCCAAACCCTATGGCACTGAGACCTACAGCACAGCAAGTTTCTCATTCCCCTCCTTCTACCGGGGATTCAGAACACTCTTGCCGACTCCCTCAGCAGGGCGTTACGCTCCTGCCATGAGTGGGAACTGCACAACGACCAGCTACACCTGTTGTTTCAGATGTGGGGCACTCCAGAGATCAACCTTTTTGCCACCCATGAAAACAGACGCTGCAAAAGGTTTGTCAGCTGCTTTCCCCAATCCGGAGAGCTTGGGGGATGCCTTTGCAAATCCATGGGAGGGGATGTTTCTTTATGCGTTCCCCCACCCCATTCCTCTGGTGCCTCGAGTCCTACACACCTTCAGACTGTAGCAGTGCCAACTGATATTAGTAGCCCCTGCGTGGCCTAGACAGTTTTGGAACTCTGACCTCCTTGCACTCTCATCGGCCCCATCGATCAAATTGCTTCCTCACCAATCGCTATTGTCCAGGAATCAAGGAGCAGTACCACACTGCGACCCGGCCTCTCTCAATCTGATGGCCTGGCTCCTGCCTTCTTAGAGTTTGGGGCCCTGACCCTTTTGCAAGATTGCTAAGCTGTCCTGGCCAAGGCTAGAGCCCATCTACCTTGAAATGCTACAAGAACAAGTGGGAACGTTTTCAACTGTGGTACAGAAGCCAGCAACTGCAACCTCAAACCATCCTAACGGACGAACGGTTGCCATATCTACTGTCTCTGGCTCAATCTGGGTTAACGCATTTCTCCATATAGGTGCACCTAGTGATGATTTCTAGGTACAACCGTGCGCCGGGTCTGTCTTCCCTGTGATCTCACCGGCTTGTGAAGGAGTTTTTATGGGGGCTTGTCCGGTCTTTTCCACCGGTCTGGCGCCAGCATGGGAGCTCAATGTGCTACTCGCAAGACTCATGAAGCCACCCTTCGAGCCCACCAAGCATCTATTAAACACCTTTCCTGGAAAACTGCATTCTTGGTGGCCATAACTCCAGCCAGACGAGTGAGTGAAACCCAAGCATTTTCTGTGAAACCGCCCAATCTAATTTTTCATAAGGACAAGGCATTTCTACGTACCAACCCAACATTTGTGCCGAAGGTGCCATCTGCTTTCCACCTAAACCAGCAGGTGGTTTTGCCTGTATTCTTTGGCACATCCACGTCTCCAGCAGAATCTGTACATGCTCGATGTGGCGTATGCCCTCAATACTAAATCTGTCCGTTCAACAGATCAGTTGTTTGTTTCATTTGAACCTTCTGCTCGAGGAAAAGCTCTCTCGAAGCCCTACATTGCAAGGTGGATTGCTACCTGTATCTCTTTCTGCCATCAGCAAGCTGGCAGACCGCTTCCCGTCAGGCCCCTGGCTCATTCTACCAGAGCACTTGCTGCAACCACAGCTTTTCTCTCCAGAATTCCGCTGCCTGTGATCTGCCGTGCAGCCACCTGGAGATCGGTTCATACTTTCACAAGGTTCTACTGTGTTGACAGTAGGGGTGTACCAAATAATTAATTTACTATTCGGCCAAATACCGAATAGTTGGTCCAGCTATTTGGCCGGAGCCAAATAGTGAGCCGAATAGTTTTTTTTTTAGGTAAACATGTTCTAGGGCTCAGTAAATTCAATGACTAAACTAAGGAGGCATTCTATTGCATGGGTATTCATGTTTATTAATTTGACAAATATCTCTGTAAGCTTATTAAAAAGACAAAAATAAATACAAAACAGATCTGGAAAAAGCCCAAGTCTACTTTACTCTTATGCCACTAATAAGAGTAACCTGTAAGGGGAAGAATATATTTCTGAAAAAAAGGCGTTCAACATTTTCTGCTAAGAGGCTACTTCTGTGTTCAGAATAAATATCTATACACATCGAGTGGTGACCTCCCACCACAAGCTTCCCCTGAATAGTGCAACCCCCATACTACTCACCAGATTTGTAGGCAGCAATTTGCATCAAGGTGGAATGGCAAGCTGGTCTTGGGGATGAGCTTCCTTGGTTGGTGCTGCGTCTTTCCAGGGCAGTTGTATGACTAAAAGTAAAGGATTATGTGTGAGCGGCTAAGAGCAGGGTACACCAATGCTTACCAACAAATACTTCACACAGAGGGTTCCGCAGCACCTGCCCTTGTACTCCTATGCCAGACCCCAAGCCCCCAGCACTGACCAGAGACCAATGCTGTCCCATGTCACACCCCCACCCCACCTTTCAAATCACTCCCTTCTGGAATGCAAGTCCTAACGCCCCCTGGCGGCTGCAATATTGAGGCAAAGCTGGTGGCCCCAGATCCAAGTTTGCAGTGGGCAATAGGGCAAATACCTGAACCAAAAACACAAAAAACCAGAGTGGACTTGTTTTCTGGGGTCATAGTTGGCCACTTTTTGGGGCAATGTGGTGGGCCAGTTTGAGTGATTTCGCTATGCGGCTAATCTGTTTTGACCAGTGTTGAAGGATAAATTTTCTTTAAAATGCACAATTTGCATCACATTTGATCCATAAACACCTCCTTGAGTACTAGTCAAACAGTGTCACAGAAGGAATGAATAGCCATTTGCACCTGTGGGCCACTTTTCCATTGGTACCAGAGACAATGTTATGGCCCTGTCCGACCCTGGGGCACTTTACAAATTTCAAGGCTGCCGGGGGAACAAAGTGCAAAACACCCCAGCGGCATCACCGTGTGTTAAAGGGAGGGACGGAGGTGCGGGGGCACACTTTACATATTTCAAGGCTGCCGGGGGAACAAAGTGGCAGTAGGCCTCGTGAGTCTGGGGGGTCACTTCCGGATAGCGGAGCTGCCCCTTAATACTAAAATGAAGGGCGGGCCACCGGCTTTGCACCAGTGGCCCGACTCCAATAAAGTTGGCCATTTCGGTGAGGCTACGGGGTGCAAAACACCCCAGTGGCCTCACTGTGTCTTGGGGGGCGGGGAGGCACTTTACAAATTTCGAGGCCGCCGGGGAACAAAGTAGTTAATATGCATTCTGTGTTGTGGCGGTCTGGTTTTGGTTGTGAGACACAATGCCTGAGCTGCCCTGACTGAAACTGGAATGAATGCAGTGTAATGCTCTGAAAGGCTGGGGAGTAGCCCCCAATCCACATCATGTGTTGTGGGTGTCTGGATTGGGGTGAATGGACTGAATGCCTGATTGTGTACTGGCTGCATGAATGCACTTGTGTGTGATTGGCTGGTTGAGCCTGGCGTAGCCTATGTGATTGTGGAGTGTTTTGTATAACAGGGCCTCACACTCACCTCCTTGTCAGAAGCTGAAAGAAGAAACCTGAAGAAGAAGCTAAAGTTCTCTTACGCTTGCATCCTGCAATCCAGCGGGAGGAAGAAGTCTTTGACTGCATCTCTTCATCTAATCCGAAAGCTGACGTGCTGAATCAAGGACTGAACCAGAGAAGACCTGGATAGGCAACCTCTTCCTGTAGCTACGAGGGAACATCCTGCAGCTGCTGCCCTTCACCCGAAGTGCCCTGAAAGCCAGTCCTTTGTGCCTTCTGTCTGGAGAAGGTTTCTTCATGGTTTCTGAAGAGGAGTGCCTGGACATCTTGAAGCCAAGAAGTCCATCTGTGTTGCCCAGGGTCCAGAGAAGTGTTTGTTACCGCTGGAAGGTAAGCTGCTGAGTGTCACCCGGAAGAGGGGCTACCCTGGCATAGTGCTGCCCAACACCCGGAGCTGTCAAAGTTCCAACCATCCAAGGAATCTTCAACTGGCATCTCTGCCACAACATCTATCCACTTTTCAACGCTGGAGAAAATCCAGGGTCGCTGTCTGTAGAGTGTCCAACAGTTGGTTTCCTGTCACCAAGATCCGAAGAACATGTCTCAAGTGTCCAGACTTGGTGAGGGTCTGCAGTTCAGTCCAGTGGTCATTGCCAGAAGCCATCCTGAAGTCTCTGCTGCGGCTGCAACACCAAAGAACCGAAATGCGGTAAACCGTGAAACTCCACACCTAATTCTGCCACTTCACCAGTTGCCACCAAAACTCATCCACGGGCACCCTTCTTCAGCCAAGCCTAGTCAAGATGCACAGCAAGTTTTCTCTTCGTGGGACATCCACTGCCGCCATAGCAACCCAACATCGGAGACCACCGTGAAAGACCTGCATTGCTGTCTTTTCAACACTGCTTGGTTCCATTCTTCTTCTCCACACCGACATCCCAGTGACTCCTTCCAAGGGGGTCCTTCCTCAAGGGGTCTCATTGAGTAAAGCCAATAAACTCACCCACTTCACCTGCCAAGGCACCCAAGGTACTGTGACGAGTAAGAGCATCTTCCATCCTCAGGATTCATCCAGGGATCCCAGATTTGTCTTGGATCCTGTTCTCCTGTGGCTTCCAAGGTACTTTGGGGGTAGTGGGATCTGTAAAAAGAGAAGCAGACTATTCATGAACATAGAAACATTTTTGTTTCGGGAAGATATCTCGCGCTCACACCACACTATTAAACTATACATTTTCTTGGTACAAGTCCAATGTCACTATTTTCAGGGTAATTCAAAAACGTCACTCCAAAAAATCAATTTCTGTGATAATTCACAACATTTTGTGTATTTAATTTGTCGAAAAATTAACAGCCGACACGTGTTTTGACCACCGGTTGTTTTCAAGGCTGCACAAAATTATAATGTCATACAATACATAAATGATTACATAATCAAAAACCATACCATATGGTGCCACATGTCCGGTCAGGATGAGGTAATGTGTTCACGCCGTGGTCAAAAGTTAAAGAAGACGATCAAAGAAAAAACACAATTTAAAGCCATGGATTTGTTTTTCAGTCAGTATTGTCGGATCATTCCAAATTTAAGAGACTAACTATTAGGCATAATATTATTGTCCCTATGCACATTCCAAATAAATCAATATGGTACAGATACTCCTCCTAAAGTTAATATCCCCACATGTGCATCAAAAAACACCTTGTGAAACCATTCTAACAAGTCCAAAATATGAGTATCCCAGAAAGTTTTAGGTATATATTCACTCCTATGTTGGTATTGTCATAAGAAAATACACTTTCAGAATAAGGCTTACCCCTTTACGTAGTTCTCTATAGTCCTCAAATTGAAATTTAGATGCCAAGTTGCATGCAGTCTATTCTTCTATAAATCACTGCAGACTAAGATGTCCAATCCTATATGGAAATGCCCCATATTTGTTACATGATCACTTCCAGAAAATGGAAATTACTAAATATGTATATGGTATCATATGCGGGCCGCTGACCCACCTGTACCGATGTGTCTTGGTAATTTTCATCTTGGAATAGGTAATAAATGTGTTGATAGGTCCCGTCCCTTCGTACGTTTGTAATTCAGGCTTGAATGCCAAATAGCTCCTATAAAATGATAAGCTAACCTTAAATTTGGGGTACATATAACTCCAAACTAAATAACCACAGACAAATGTCTGGACGAATAATCTTTAAAAAAGAAATTGCAGGCTGTCCAAAATTTAGAACACGTATGACAACATTCAAAAACCATATAAGGATCTCTCCAAAAAAGATTGCCCCTTTAAACAGAAAACAATTGATAACTTTACTTGGCTTAATTCAATTACTATAGTAGTAGCAATGATCCCTGTTACTGAATTTTATATTGTCCTTATTCCATTATACGTTGTTAATCCTATCGGATTACAAAAAAGAGACACACTTCCCCCTTCCCTTCTATGGGTGCTTACCTGGTCCAATCTGTGGGCTAAATCCCTTTCAACCGTGGTATCAGAGAGCTCCCGCGGGTCCCGCCGGCTTGTAAATAAACCGCAGGGTGCGAATACACGCACTGCACCGTGATGACATCACGCGTACCTGAACGCGTGACATCAGATGTAAACATCAACAAATGTTGCTGTTGTTGATGGCTGCATCATTTACCGCCAGCGTCATTTGCTGCATAAACGCATTACAATTCTATCTGATCTTCTAATAGTACTGTCAGCTGAGCCCATGCTCAATTCTTATTTCCAAGTTATATATAATTAAAACTTAAATAGTAATGTTACAGGTATGTCTAATCTTTTTTATATGATTAGGCTTTTAATCTCAATTTAAACATCTATTTGTATTAATTATTATTAGTATGTTCTAACCATCTAACTTTAAATGTAAAGTGTCATTACAAATATGCCTTGCCCTGTTGAATGAGATTGACTAATGATTAAACCGAGAGCTTCACACAATGTATTTTCAAAAGTTTTTTTCTATACCATATTCCTACCTACCTGAAGTATTTTCCATTACGAGAAAGAATCTCCTTGTTTGATTAATCTTCCACAAAAATGGGTGTTATAAAGTCCTATTCAGTAGTTACGCCCATCGTAAATGAATATATAAATACAATCTGTATATGCCAACCGGTTCTTACCCAGACAAATGCATAATTCCAAATAATGGCTTTACTTTAAAGGGGAGCTGTTGTGTCTCCATAGTAATCCTCCCACTGTAATTGTACCATTTTTGTCATGATTTCATAATTCTGAAAAATGGTAGAATGGCTTCACAGGTAACGAATTTGTCGTTTTTACTTAAGTGCTTGATGTTACATCTTAAAACATACTTGATAAAAAAAACATACATTTCATGATCCTGGTTCAGGCCAACTATAGTGCTTCTTAAAGAACAAATTAATTTACACTCTTATTAGTGTGGTGTGAGCGCGAGATATCTTCCCAAAACAAACATTTTTCTGTATATTAATTACAAACTTTGTGGGAAGTTTGAGGGAATGATATCACTTGTTCCCGACCTCCTTGATTTGAGGTGTTAAGAGTGGTAAATAGTGCACGCAGTTTAAAGCGATCACACAAATATCATTAGAGTATTAATGGACATATTTGCACCGGGCTGTAATACACAACTTAAATTACACCCTAACTTGTCCTTGCAGGTTACCCAGGTGGGGGGATCCTCACACAGTATTGCATTTTTATACTAAAGAAAGCATTCCAAAATAAATGTGAAATAAATAAAATATTTTTTTTAACTATGTTCTAATTTGTACCTGCCTTTCTACAGTAATGTTTTATAAAGTGGACCCTTGCCTAAGAATTTAAATGCTTTTTAATAACTGTCAGCCGTTGGTGCATTACAATTGAATTTAAAGCTAACAGTGGTACCACATAGAACTGTATATATATATATCTTAAGTTAAGTTACCCATTTAGATTGCTAGTACAAAGTGAGTCTTATTTATTTGTGTATATCTACCTGACTTTTATTCTTCAATAAAAGGACTGTGTTATCACCTAACATAGTGTATGGACATTCCATTGTGGGGAGCTTGGGGATTCACTGTACCTAAGAACCAGCCTGTATCATCTCCTTTAGTCTCAGCCTTGGTTGCTCATCCATGGCTACCATTAGAGAACCTTGGCCTGGGTGCTCTGTGCCTCTACCCAAACTATATAGTGGGCAGAGGTACAGATACCCCCTCCAGTCTCTACACCCCTAGTGTGTGTTTTGGGACACCTGTGTTGCCCAACAGAGCAGGGTATGGGCTGCTGGTAGCTGCATGCTGATTTCGCACAAACTCTGGTTCTCCCCATTTTAGGACATCCAGGCCCTGCCATAGGAATAAATGGATGAATGTACAAAGGTAAGATGGTTACTGCCATCTCCTTCTTGTTTCTCAATGTCCTGAGACACCCTGGCTCTGTCCCTTCCCCCGATAGGATGTTTGGTGGAACGACCATATATGTCTCTGCGGTTGTCACTGCTTAATTGGTAGGAGCCCTCCAAAGAGACTGCTTGTTTTGGGGACACCTTAGGGGTGGGACCTGACTGAATGGAAAGAGGAGTCCATTCACATTCTGTGTTGTGGGTGTCTGGTTTAGGCTGTGTGTCACAATGCCTGTGGTCTGCCTGAGCCAGTCCTGTCTGGAACCAGAGTGAATGCAGTGTGTGCTCTGAACGACTGGGAGGTGCTCCCAATACACACCCACTGTTTTGAGTGTCTGGCTTTGGGTGAATGGCCTGAATGCCTGTCAGCCTGATTGGGTGCTGCATGATGAATGCACTAGTGTGTGTGATTGGTTGACTGAGCCAAGCTCAGTCTGAGTGAATACGGGAGTGGGGGTTTGTGTATATCAGAATACTCCTCACTTACCTCTGTGGCAGAAGCTTTGAGTTGTCCTGAAGGTGTATCCTGAATCCAGCTGGAGCAAGAGGTCTGCTGCTGCAACTCTTCAATTAATTCAAAGGCTGCTGTGCTGATTCAAGGACTGATCAAGAGAGGACGAGGGAACATGGTGCAACTGCTGTTTGTCACCCAAAGTGGCCTGGAAGCCAGTCTTGAATGTCTGCCGCCCTGCACAGGCATCTTCATGGGTCCACAAGAAGAGTGACCGGACATCTTGTGGCCAAGAGGTCCACCAGCGTTGTCCAGGGTCCGGAGGATGTCTGTGACTGTTAGAAAGCCAGATTGCAGTATATTGTCCAGAAGAAGGGGGTACCTTGGCATGGTGTTGCTTGACGCCTGGAGCTTGCCAAGTTCCATCCAACTGAAGAAATCTTCAAGTACCACTGCAACCTCAACCTCTGTGCACCTTTCCCCAGCTGAGGAAGTTGTGCCACTGCCTACAGAGAAGTGCCCACCGGTTGGTTTCCCACCAATGCATTGAAGAACGAGTCCTGATGGTCCAGACTTGGTGGAGGTCTGCACGGCAGTCCAGTGCTTGGGTCCAACTTGCCAGAAGCCATTCTGCCATCCTTGCTGTCACTGGAGCACTGAATAATCAACAGGTGACAAAATGCGAACAAACGAAACTCAACACCTAATTCTGCCACTGCACCCACCGCCACTGAAGGTCATCAACTAAACCCAAAGGGCTCATCCTCAGCTCCCAAGCCTTGCCACAGTCCACAGTGAGTTTCAGCTTCATGGGACATCCACAGACTGCATAGTAACCCGACCAAGTACACCACTGTGACAGACTTCATTGCTGCCTTTCCAGCAGTGCTTTGTTCCCTTCACCTGCTCGACAGCAATGACCCCGTGACTTCTTCTAGAGGGGGGCCATCCTCAAGGGGCATGGTTGAGTAAAGCAGAGTGACTCCACCACTTTGCCTTCTAAGGCACCCAAGGTACTGTAATGAGGAAGAGGGGCTTCCACCCAATGGGGATTTACTGTTAACGCCCAACCCATGATCCGGTGCTAATAGCGCCGTACCGGTTGGCGCTAACGCAATTAGCGTTATTACAGCCGGGATACCGCCCAACTCGGGATGAGGCCCTCAGTGGTGGTTCTTCTTGCAAAATATCGACTCTAGAGAAAAGGTTTAGTGGTATATACTAAAAACACATCACTTTAAACAATGCAACCTATTGCTAACTGTAAACTAACCAGAATGAGCTTGGAAGCTCTACAAGATGCTTGTGAAGGTGGAGATTTGGACTTTGAGAATAAGATTAGGCCAAGCTGATAGCTGCCCTTGTGGATTACCAGCCAGATTCTGATACTCTTAATTCTGTGGGCCTAGAACCCCTTGAGCCCGTGTTTTTCCCCCTCCATCCCTCCCCACTCCCTCCTCCAGTCCCTCGAGCCCCCCCACCCCCCAGGCCTCCTCGAGCCCGTTTCCCCCCCCCATCCCTCCCCACTCCCTCTTCCAGTCCCCTCGAGCCCCCCCGCCCCCCAGGCCACCTCGAGCCCCGTGTCTTCCCCTCCATCCCTCCCCACTCCTTCTTCCAGTCCCCTCGGGCCCTCCCGCCTCCCAGCCCGCCTCGCAGCCCGCCCCGCACTCTGATTGGGCCATCCGCTCAGCCTTCCGGGTCTTGCCTCCCACCCCTTCCTGGTACCACCCACCACCCCGCCTCCTGACCCGCCCATCCCTCCCTTCATCACCGGTCCTCCCAGGCTAAGGGCCCCGAGGCCAAGGGCGACTCCAACAGAGGCGACTCCATGGAGTGTCAGCCGGTGTCTGCAGGGGACGCCACGGAAGCCAACAGACACCAGGCACCGACAAAACTGTAAGTGCTGGCTTGGGTGGGACGTAGTGCAATTACTCTGCTCCTGAAAGCTCCTGCCACTCTAACCTACCTCTCAATAGCCTGCAGTCTAATGATAACTAGTACAGTAGCCCGAGAGAACCACACAAATTAGCCTGCACCACCTCTGAGCAGAAGTGTGAATGTTAGCATATGCCACACTCGATGGAATCTCTAATAGCCTCTCTTTGAAAACGAATCTAGAAGTGTACCTCTCCGCGAAAGTTGATTTTGAAGTGCTTTAGAAGCTGAATTCAGACGTATACACAATTGCATTTAGAAGTTGTGACCAATAGCCTGTCTGAGAAAGTTGAACCCAATTGCATTCAGGAGTGTACCCAACTGTATTTAGAAGTTGCCCCCAAGTGCACTTATAAGCTGTGACCAATAGCCTCTCTGAGAAAGTTAAATTCAAATTGCACCCAGTTCCTTAGAGGTGTGCCCAATTTGCCTCTCTGTAAAAAGTTGAATTAAGAAGTTCATTTAGAAGTGTGCCCAATTTGCCTCTCTGTGAAAAGTTGAATTAAGAAGTTCATTTAGAAGTGTGCCCAATTTGCATCTCTGTGAAAAGTTGAATTAAGAAGTGCATTTAGAAGTTGCATTTTAGAAGTGAACAGAACACGAGATGTCCATTTAGATGTGTGCCCAATAGCCTCTATGTGAAAGTTGAATTTAGAAGTGCATTTAGAAGTTGCATTTTAGAAGTGAACAGAACGCGAGAATTCCATTTAGATGTGTGCCCAACCTGCCTCTCTGTAGAAAGTTGAATTAAGAAGTTCATTTAGAAGTGTGCCCAATTTGCCTCTCTGTGGAAAGTTGAATTAAGAAGTTCATTTAGAAGTGTGCCCAATTTGCCTCTCTGTGAAAAATTGAATTAAGAAGTTCATTTAGAAGTGTGCACGTATTTGCCTCTCTGTGAAAAGTTGAATTAAGAAGTTAATTTAGAAGTGTGCCCAATAGCCTCTATGTGAAAGTTGAATTTAGAAGTGCATTTAGAAGTTGCATTTAGAAGTGAACAGAACGTGAGAAGTCCATTTAGATGTGTGCCCAACCTGCCTCTCTGTGGAAAGTTGAATTAAGAAGTTCATTTAGAAGTGTGCCCAATTTGCCTCTCTGTGGAAAGTTGAATTAAGAAGTTCATTTAGAAGTGTGCCCAATTTGCCTCTCTGTGAAACATTGAATTAAGAAGTTCATTTAGAAGTGTGCACGTATTTGCCTCTCTGTGAAAAGTTGAATTAAGAAGTTAATTTAGAAGTGTGCCCAATAGCCTCTATGTGAAAGTTGAATTTAGAAGTGCATTTAGAAGTTGCATTTAGAAGTGAACAGAACGCGAGAAGTCCATTTAGATGTGTGCCCAACCTGCCTCTCTGTGAAAAGTTGAATTAAGAAGTTCATTTAGAAGTGTGCCCAATTTCCCTCTCTATGAAAAGTTGAATTAAGAAGTGCATTTAGAAATGTGCCCAACAGCCTCGCTGAATCTAGAAGTGTGCCCAATAGCCTCGCTGTGAACTTAGAAGTGTGCCCATTTGCCTCTCTATGAAAAGTTGAATTTAAAAATGCTTTTAGAAGTGTGCCCAATTGCCTCGCTAAATCTAGAAGAGTGCCCAATTGCCTCTCTGTGCATTTAGAAATGTACCCAAGTCCCTACCTGTAAAAAGTTGAATTAAGAAGTGCATTTAGAAGTTGCATTAGAAGTGTGCCCAATAGCCTCCCTGTGGAAAGTTGAAATAAGAAGTGCATTTAGAAGTTGCATTTAGAAGTGTGCCCAATAGACCCTCTGTGGAAAGTCAAAAGTAGAAGTACCCAATAGACTAATTGTGAATTTAGAAGTGTGCCCAACAGCCTCTCTGTGAAAGGTTGAATTAAGAAGCTCATTTAGAAGTGTGCACAATAGCCTCTATGTGAAAGTTGAATTCAGAAGTGCATTTAGAAGTTGCATTTAGAAGTGAACAGAACGCGAGAAGTCCGTTTAGATGTGTGCCCAACTTGCCTCTCTGTCAAAGTTGAATTTAGAAAGTTACCTACCCCGAAAGTTACATTTAGAAGTGTGCCCAATAGCCTGTCTATACATTTATAAGTGGACCCAATTGACTATCGGTGATAGTTGAATTTAGAAGTGTGCTCAACAACCTCTCTGTGAAACTCAGATTTAGAAATAACCAACAGTATAGCTGTGTAATGTAGAATCTAAATCGGTGACTAATAATCTACAAAGTTGATTTATATCCATGCCTAATACCCTCCCTGCATAAAGATGAATTGAAAGAAGTCCACCACTACTGTGCCCTATTCAATCCTATTAATATAACTAAAATCATAGTTGTGTAATATAGAATCTAAATCTGTGCCCAACAACCTTTCTGTGAAACTCTGATTTAGAAATAACTAACAGCATAGCTATGTAATGTAGAATCTAAAACAGTGACTAATAATCTATCTACAAAGTTGATTTAGATCCATGCCTAATACCCTCCTTGTATAAAGGTGAATTGAAAGAAGTCCACCACTACCGTGCCCTATTCAATCCCAACAGTATAACTAACAGTATATCTGTGTAATATAGAATCTAAAACTGTGACTAATAATCTAATACCCCCTCTAAGCAAATTGAATCTAGAGGCTGACCGAATATCTTCTCTGTGTACAGGTGAACTTAGAAGTGTACCCAATGAACTAAAATCACCTCTGTTTACAATTCTATCTAGAAAACCACCAATAGTCTAGTATCATCTTCAAGCAATTGAACCTTGAGGTGTGCCTAAAAGCGTGTCACCACCACCGCGCCTCAGAACTACAATCAGAAAGCCCTCCTAAATCAACCTAAAAGCTCGCACCAATCATGAGTGCACCCACTCCTCAAGAGTCAGTCAGAAACGAACCCCATAGACCACCCCCACTCTCCGATCTGCCTTCCCTCCCGCCCCCCCTCCCAAATCTCTCCAACCTCCTTCGCACTCCCTGCCTTTCCCCTCTCCAAACACCAAGCCAGGGGGGCACGATGGCGAGCCACTCACCCCAAGACCACTCATCCCCTCAACCCCACCCCGTCCCCCCAGCATTACCCATACCCGCTCCCCTCACTATAATTCCTGGCACACCCCACCCTGCATTCTCCCACCTCCCACCCTCCCCTCATACCCCTGCCACCCTCCCCCCCGACCACACCCTTTCCCCTCCCTAAAAACTGCACGACTAGCCCTAGCAAGAACTGAAGCTGCATCCCTCTCCCCCTCCGACCCCCCTACTCTCTCCCACACACCAGTCGCAGCAAAGAAACTAAAGAGGAAACGTTCCTTGTCCCCTTAAATCTCTCAGCACTCCTCACCTCCCTTGTCTCGACCCATCACCTCTATCCCGCAATCTCCTCCTTCCCCCATGGCTTCTCCCTGCCTGAAACCCCTCTCCCTCGATTTCACATCACCTGCAACTGAAACTCCTAACCGCCAATACCCCTCCTTCAAATCCCCCAACCCAAACCCGATCATCCTATCACACGCAGCCTTCCAACCCCACCCGAAGCCTGCCAATCTCTCTGCTCGCCCACTATTCCCATCTATCATCGCCCTCCCTACCCCCTTCCGTCCACCCTCTCCTCCACCGCCCCATCCCGCTCCAGCACCAAGACCATCCTCGGCTGCCGATGTGAACTGCATCCTATTTAATGCCCGATCTGTGGCAAAAAACAGACATTGCATCTTTGATCTCCTCGCCTCAGTCAAACCAGACCTAGTTTTCATCACTGAAACCTGGTTCTCTGACGACTTCGGCCCAATCGCTAATGAAGCCTTTCCACCTGACTACTCCCTCATCTCACTGAACCGTCCGTCCAGGGGAGGGGGGATAGCATTTGTCTTCAAATCTCTCTTCCGCGCCTCAATCATCGACAACCAACCCTCCATTCCATCCTGCGAATCTCTCCTCGTTAAACTATCCCTCTCCGTCGCTCTCACACAGCTTCCTAATAATCTACAGCCCCCCTGGCTACGATAGACACTTCGCAAACAACCTTTGCGATTCTATTGCCACCCTCCAACTAAACTATCCCAACCTCATCCTTCTTGGAGACTTCAACATATGGCTCGACATCCCCACCAACCCTATGACATACTCCCTGGTTGACGGTTTAGGTGCAATTAATCTCCAACCCCACATAAACGGCCCGACTCACTATAAAGGACACACCCTTGATGCCATCTTTAGCTCCAACTCCCTGACCCATCTAATGCCGCCCACCCCTGTCATCTGGTCCGATCACTTCATTCTCTCGTTCGCCATCCACTCACCCGAACCCCTTCCCGTACTCGCATCCGAACCACCAAACATACGCAAATGCTGGAAGAAACTAATAATCATCCCGGACCTAGCCGAGGTACTCCTCCAGTCTCCACCACCTACCTGCTATCTCAACAACCAACTAACCCCTGAGGCCTTTAATTCATGGCTCAACGCATCTCTGATGCGGCTCACCCCCTCGTGCAAACCATCAACCCGCTGTGGCCTTTTCCCCAGATGGTTCACCCCTGAGCTGAAGACCACTAAACGACAATACAAATACCTAGAACGCAAATGGCAGAAAGAGAAAACCCATGAGAGCAAGTCCTCCTTGGCCCGACACCTGTATCGGTACAAAGCCGAAATCCGGAAAGCAAAAAAGGCCCACTACAACTCCCGAATCCTAAACTGCAAAAACCAAAGCAAAGAACTTCACAAAATTATCTCCGAATTCACCAATCCGGCTTGTAACACAACCATCCCGACCGCGTCACAATCACTGTGTGACTCTCTCTCCCTCCACTTTTACTCCACGGCTATCGAAAGGACAAAAACTCTAACCACCAAACTGGCTCTCTTACAGCCACCTGGCAATCCTCCGCCCGTACCGGCCAGCCCATCAGCTGCGACCTCTACGCAACCAACGTTCGAATCCTTCAGTCCAATATCACCAGAACAATTTCTCAAACTCCTATCCGCCCGCAAACCATCTGGATCACCATTGGACCCCTGCCCAGCCACAACCCTAAAAGAAATCTTTGCCTCCACCTGCGCAGGAGAACACGCAAGATCTATCATAAATGCCTCCCTTTCCGCCGGTATCTTTCCAGACGCATTCAAATTGGTGCACGTCAAACCTCTAATTAAGAAACCTTCGCTCGACCCTCTCGAGCCCAAAAACTACCGCCCCATCTCAAACACCAGGTTCCTTGCCAAACTCATTGACCGAACCGCCTATTCCCAACTAAATGCCTTTGTTGAAGCCAACAATCTCCTGGACCCCGCCCAATCAGGATTCAGAACCCGTCATGGAACTGAAACCACCCTAACCTCGATCTGGGATAACCTTAAAATGACAGCTGACTCCGCGGGATACGCCGCACTAATCCTTCTCGACCTATCGGCCGCCTTTGACACGATCAATCACTCAATCCTCCTGGACCGCCTCCACTCCCTAGGGATACGTGGAACCGCCCTTAAATGGATAGCTTTGTTCCTCAAAGACAGGCACCAAAAAACGACACTCTCCGACTTTACCTCCCAAGCCCAACCAGTCGACACAGGAGTCCCACAAGGAGCATGTCTATCCGCCCTCCTGTTCAATCTCTACCTGATCACCCTCCCACCAATAATTCGTTCACACAACATCCTGTGTTACAATTACGCCGACGACACTCAACTAATTCTAAAAATCCTGAACGCAAAACCCAACTCCTGACCTGATATTGCATCCTGCCTCCTGAACATAGAACGCTGGATGACCCAAAGCCACCTCTTGTTAAACCCATCCAAAACAGAAATCATGGTTTGCGGCAACTCTGATCTTCTATCGCACCCACTACCCTGGCCACCCGCCATGGGCAACTCACCGACACCTCCAACACAGTGAAAAATCTTGGATGCACCCTTGACTCCGACCTAACACTCTCGCGCCAAGTCAACAATGTCTCAAAGTCCTGCCACTACCACCTCAAAAACCTTAGGCGCATCTGTCCATATCTCTCATTTCCCAACAGAGTTTCTGCGGTCCAATCAATCGTCATATCAAGACTGGACTACGGAAACCCCCTATACCTCGGAATTCATGCCTACCAACTGAATAAACTCCAAAGAGCACAAAACGCGGCGGCCAAAGTGCTACTCGCGCTCGGTCCAAGAGACCACGTATCCCCAGCCCTCAAGACACTACACTGGCTTCCAGTAGCCCGTAGAGTGGCCTTCAAAACCTTATGCCTCACCCATCGAGGACTACATAAAACTGGACCGCAATATCTTCAAAAAAAGTTAATACCTTATCACCCCACTCGCACCCTTAGATCAAGCTCAGCCGGCCTCCTAGTAATTCCCAAGACAAACTCAGTCAGGTTAGGCGGAGCATCATTCTCAGCCCTGGCCCCTACTCTATGGAACTCGCTCCCTCCCCACATCCGCCTAACTAAGGACTTAACGGCATTCCGCAAACTACTAAAAACCTGGCTCTTTCCCTAAAACCAACCGGTTCCAAACCAGCAACATCAATCATCACAACAACACCGACCCAGCAAACCACAAAATAAATAAATAAATAAATAAATAAAGTACAGCTAAACTAACCAGACTGTAACCTACAATGACAAACAGAACTAAAACGAGTAATGTAGATCTAAAACAGTGAAGTGGACAATAGGAATAAATCACTGGGAATGTAGAAAGTGCAGAGAGCGGATGAACGTGGAGACCGGACGAGCGTGGAGAGCAGAAGAGTGTGGAGGGCGTGATTGGACGAGTGGAGAGTACGAATGACTGTGATGAGTATAGATGAGTGTGGATGAGTGTGGAGGATGAATGCTGTTAGCGGATGCGTGTGGAGGGCAGTTGAGTGTGTAGGACGGTTGGGTGTAAAGAGCGGACGAATATGAAGAGCAAATGAATGTGGAAGACGGATGAATGTGGAGAGCTCATGAATGTACAGAGCGGTTGAGTGTAGAGAGCGGAGGAGCGTGGAGAGCGGATGAGCGTGGAGACCCGATAAGCGTGGAGAGCGGTTGAATGTGGAGAGCGGATGAGTGTGGAGGACATGAGCGGATGAGTGGGGAGAGCGAATGAGTAAGGATGAGTGTGGATAAGTATAGATGAGTTGTGGATGAGTGTTGGAGGATGAATACTATTGGCGGATGAGTGTGGAGAGCGGATGAATTTGAAGAGCAAATGAATGTGGAGGACGTAAGAGTGTGGAGAGCCGTCGAGTGCAGAGAGCAGTCGAGTGTGGAGAGCGGCTATGTGCAGAGAGCGGAGGCACGTGGAGAACGGAAGAGCGTGCTGAGCGGAGGAACGTGCAGAGTGAAGGAGCGTAGATAGCGGAGGCGCGTGGAGAGCAGAGAAGCATGAGAGCGACTGAATGGGGGAGCGACTGAATGGGGGGAGCGACTGAGTGAGGAGAGCGACTGAGTGGGCAGAGCGACTGAGTGGGGAGAGCGGTTGAGTGTGCAGAGCGGTGGGGGGGGTGACTAAGTGGGGGAGCGACTGAGTGGGGGGAGCGACTGAGTGGGGAGAGCAGATGAGTGTCGAGGGCGGATGAGTGTCGAGAGCGGATGAGTGTCGAGTGCGGATGAGTGTCGAGAGCGGATGAGTGTCGAGAACAGATGAATGAGGAGGGCGGATGAGTGCGGAGGATGAGAGAGCTGAATAGGAGACCGAATGAATATAGATGAGTGTAGATGAGCGTGGAGGAGGAGCGCTGCTGGCGGACGAATGTGGAGCGCGGATGAGTGTGGAGGTTGGTTGAGAGTAAAGAGCGGACGAATATGAAGAGCAAATGAATGTGGAAGACAGATGAATGTGGAGAGCACATGAGTGTAGAGAGAGGTTGAGTGTAGAGAGAGGTTGAGTGCAGAGAGGGGAGGAGCGGGGAGAGCTGAAGAGCGTCCAGAACAGAGGACCGTGCAGAGCGGAGGAGCGTGGAGAGCGAAGGAGCGTGGAGAGCGAAGGAGCGTGGAGAGCGAAGGAGCGTGGGAGCGGCCGAGTGGGGAGAGCGGCCGAGTGTGGAAAGCGGCTGAGAGTGGAGAGCGGCTGAGAGTGGAGAGCGGCTGAGTGTGCGGAGAGCGGCTGAGTGTGCGGAGAGCGGCTGAGTGTGCGGAGAGCGGATTAGTGCGGTGAGCGTCCGGGTGTGCGGAGAGCGGCCGAGCGTGTGGAGAGCGAACGAGGATGTGGAGAGCGAACGAGGGTGTGGAGAGCGAACGAGGGTGCGGAGAGCGAACGAGGGTGCAGAGAACGAACGAGGCTAAGGAGAGCGGACGAGTGTGTGGAGAGCGGACGAGTGTGTGGAGAGCGAACAAGTGTGTGGAGAGCGAACGAACTTGTGGAGAGCGAACGAACGTGTGGAGAGTGAATGAGTGTGTGGAGAGCGAACGAGTGTATGGAACGAACGAACGTTGTAGAGCGGACGAACGCATGGAACAAATGAGTGTATGGGTGAATAGTGCATAGAGCGGATGTGAACCAAAACACATAGAACGGACCTGACCGCTCAGAATTGCGCGACGTGCATATTTTGTTTTGGAATGCAAGGAATCTTTGAAAGAGCATACTGCATATCACACCCCATGCTTACTCTCTCCTTACACCACCATTCAACTAGAACACAGAGATACTATGACACCATTCGGTATAACTGTTCTCATATCAACATCTGCCGCTCACCCCCCATCACTCTAAGTAAACATGGCTGGTCTCACACCCCCAGCCAGGCGTTTCTCCTCAGGCCTAACGCCGCCACACTCGGTCTGGATAATTCCAGCCAGACCGAACACATATCCCTGATCTCTCAACCACCACACCTACCGCTAAGAAGCAGCTACCACATGAATTCCGCACCAGCTGCACACATACCGGTGCGCACACGCACCTTTGGACTCCCTCTAATCTTTCCACTGACCCGAACTTCGGTTCCCAAGGGCGTTCAACCTACCAGCGCCTTCAGACCATACCAATGGTATATAAGGCGCTATATAAATGCAAAATAACAATAACAATAACAATTAATGAAGTGTGGAGGAGTCTAGTGGGGACCTAGCCCCTGCGGATACTACAAATTCTACCAATGGGATTGCCACTTCTATTCAAAAACCCAGCACTGTTCTTCAGGGGGTGCCCTAAAACTTGAACTGCTGAAGCTGGAACAGCAAAGAGAAAAGTTAGTCTTTCAGTACAGGAAGCTAGAAACAGAATTAAAGGAGGAGGAATTGGCACAAGTGATGTTTAAAGACAGACACTGAAAGCCAACGTATCCAAAGTAGAAACTACAGCTAGGCCATTTGCAAGTGTCAGGTCTTCTACAACCAAATTCATGAAAGATTTGGTGGGTGTGTAGGTGGAGGGTTCAGATATTCTCCAATGGGTAGAGTCATTTGAGAAGCTTTGCGAAATCCATGATATTGACCTAAGGGATTTGGCTTAGTGTGTGTGCTGAGTAGAGTACATTACACTGGTTATGACTATTCTGAAGCTGAGGTCAGTATGTTTGTATGAAAGCTGCTTTGATTCTTAAGTTTGGCAAGACACCTACCCAGTACCTTAAGAGGTTCAGAGAACATAATAAGAGAGAGAGTTTGTCTTCTGTTGATTCGGTGAGTGCTGCACATATGGATATGGTGTGGGTGGATTGATGGTTACAAGGTGAAAACTATTGATTTGTCTCACCTCCTTGTTTTTTGAAGATTTCTCTGGGGCTTGGTCACCAGAGCTGCAGCAGTACATTTATTTATTTGTACATTTATAGCAGCGCGCACAGCCCATAGGCATCTAGGCGCTAGTTACTAAGTCAGTAGGGGCTGGGCAGGGGGAGGTGAGTCAGTTGAACAGTGTTTTAAGATGCTTTCTGAAAACATTGTAGGGAGGTTCTGCACGCAGGTGGGTGGGTAGCTTGTTCCAGAGAGACGACACCTGGACTGGGAAGCTGGTGCCCCCAGCTTTAGCACGATTGAACCTTGGGGTGACAAGGCAGTGACTGTAGGCAGCCCTAGTGGGTCTTTTTGAGGTGTTTTTTCTTAGATTGGCAGCAAGGTAGCCTGGAGTGTTATTCGAGAGACAGCGGTGGGTAAGGGATAGGATTTTGAAAGTGATTCTATCCTTAAAGGCATGGTCTAGTAAAAAAATTTATTTAAAAAATAGATAGGCACCATAAAAAAAAATACTAGCATTCTCTTTTTTAAAACTTCTTATGTAAAATTTTGAGCTATTCAAGCTCAAAACTCGCAAAAGCAAGCACATGGGCGCATCCATTTTGTGAAATGGATGCCCTCCTGTGCTGGCTTTTGCGGCACTAATGAAGGAAAAGCCAGCCAGCTGTAGTAAACAAAAGCTACCGCTGGGTGGCTTTCCCTTCATTAGTGCTGTACGCGGAAGACGGGGACCGGAGACCGGAGCAGGAAAGCTGCAGCTGAATCTCGGTAAGTGCTATTTATTTATTTTTTAAAATAAGCACTAGCTGTGGTTTTTTTTCCAAGTTTTCCGGGCTGGAGGAGCCCGGAAAACTTAGAAATAAAACCGCAGCTTTAAAAACGTTGTATTTATGTTTGCGGTCGCTTTTGAAGCGACCGCAAACATAAATACAACGTTATTGTGTTGGAAAACGCTTCGGTTTTTCTTTCCGAGTTTCTCAGGCTCCTCCGGCTCAGAGGAGCCTGAGAAACTCGGAAAGAAAAACCACAGCGTTTTCCAACACAACCCCGTTGTGTTTCTGCCGGCTGTGGCTATCACTTTGGGTCTCCGGTGCGAGACCCAAAGTGAAAGCCACAGCAGGCAGAAACACAACGCGGTTGTGTTTACATGCCGCGTAGTGTTTCTGCCTACAGCTGATTTCCCATTTGGGGCTCTCGGGCTCCCCGTGGGGAGCCCGAGAGCCCCAAATGGGAAAGCAGATTCAGGCAGAAACAACGCGGTTGTTTTCCGCAATGACGCGTTGTTTCTGCCTAAATCTGCTTTCCCATTTGGGGCGAGCCCCAAATGGGAAAGCAGATTCAGGCAGAAACAACACGGTTGTTTTCCGCAATGCTGCATTGTTTCTGCCTGAATCTGCTTTCCCATTTGGGGCTCTCGGGCTCCCTGTGGGGCCCCAAATGGGAAAGCAGATTCAGGCAGAAACAACGCAGTTGTTTTCCGCAATGCCGCGTTGTTTCTGCCTAAATCTGCTTCCCCATTTGGGGCGAGCCCCAAATGGGAAAGCAGATTCAGGCAGAAACACAACGCGGTTGTGTTGGAAAATGCTGCAGTTTTTCTTTCCGAGTTTCTCAGGCTCCTCCGAGCCGGAGGAGCCTGAGAAACTTGGAAAGAAAAACCGCAGCGTTTTCCAACACAATAACGTTGTATTTATGTTTGCGGTCACTTCAAAAGCGACCGCAAACATAAATACGTTTTTAAAGCTGCGGTTTTATTTCTAAGTTTTCCGGGCTCCTCCAGCCCGGAGAACTTGGAAAAAAAAACGCAGCTAGTGCTTATTTTTAAAAAAAATAAATAGCACTTTCCGAGATTCAGCTGCAGCTTTCCTGCTTTGGTCTCCGGTCCCCGTCCTCCGCGTACAGCACTAATGAAGGGAAAGCCACCCAGCGGTAGCTTTTGTTTACTACAGCTGGCTGGCTTTTCCTTCATTAGTGCCGCAAAAGCAAAAGCCAGCACAGGAGGGCATCCATTTCACAAAATGGATGTGCCCATGTGCTTGCTTTTGCGAATTTTGAGCTTGAATAGCTCAAAATTTTACATAGGATGTTTTAAAAACGAGAATGCTAGTATTTTTTTTTATGTTGCCTATCTATTTTTTAAATAACATTTTTTACCAGACCATGCCTTTAACTGGAAGCCAGTGGGCAGATCTCCTGACCTCTGATATGTGGTCCTGTTTGCCAATGTTAAGGACAGCTCAGAGAACATTATTTTGGATAGTCTGAAGTTTGCTGAGGATTTTTCCAAAGTGCTGCAATGCAGGGAGTTGCAGTAGTGAAGTTTCAAGCATATTGGTGCTCGTGCAGCTTCCAAGCGGTTAGTGGTGGTGAGGAAAGGTTTGCTGGCGTTGATTAGTTTAATCCTATAGCCTGATGCCGAAGCAATATGGTTGACGTGGCGGGTCTTGGAGAGCGGTGAGTCATGGTAGACCCCAAGGGTCTTTACAGAGGGTGCGACTATAATCTTGTTGCCAGCAATGACAAAGGATGTGTAGTCCTGGGGAGATTCTTCAGGCAGGCAGGGGCCCAATGAGTAGGAGTTCTGTTTTTTTCATTGTTGAAGCAGAGACTCGGTGCTGCCATACAGGAATATGTTAGGACTGATTTTCTATGCTCTGACCTAGTGGACAGATGTATAGAAGGCCAACCTATATTGTGACAGGAACAACTCTGGGAAGCTGTAGTCAAACCAGTTTAAGTACTAGTGACAGGCAGTCTAGGCTAAGTTCTTCAGAGGGGGTGAGCTTGTAAAGGGTCCACAATGAGGTCACACAATGGGAATCACGGATTACACTTAGACAGGATGTACACAAATATAGTTATTTAATTATGGCCAAAACACACTATAGAAAAATGACTACAAGCAGGTAGACGTCTCGCCCAACACTATCAAACTAAATACATATATACATTCACGTGGTTATAAGGCATAATACAAATCAGAAACTCCTGCAAAAGAAAGCTTAGACAAGAATTATCCACAGAGATGATTCCTATGTAAAATTGTCCAGCCCTAAGTTGCCTTGGTCCTTGTGCCCAATAGTTCAGGTTACAGTTCCACAGAACTTAGGATGCAGGATAAAATGCAGGTAGGTTATCTGGGGTCCAGTGAAGGGTTCTTAGGGTTAGGGTTCAAGTTGGACTAATGCCAGAAGTAGCCCCAACAATCTGATGTCTTGCGCAAACAGTGGCAAAGCCAAACATGTTAGAAATAAGCTTTATTGTAAACCCATTGACATATAATGGGAGTATAGGGGTAGGTTAGAACTTACCACCATACTTCGAATCTTTCCCAGACTTGTCAGAACAATGGAAGAGTGTCCGTTGCTTTTCACTCTGAAAGCCACAGTCCTTGATTCAGGTTCAAGCTGATCTCTGGTTAGTGTCTTTTACTGTTGCAAGGACTCTCGGTCGAAGACTGGACTCAGGTCAGGCAAGCAATTTTCAACAGTGGTCACCGCGCACGGTGACGCAAAAGGACTCAGCATCCGCGGTTGGACTTTCCCTTCTATCTGGAGTCCCCTTGATGCTAGGACGCCGAAGTTTCACAGGAGGTAGTCTTGCAGGCCAGTTTCAGGTTGAAACTTGGTACGGCGATGCCAGCAGCACAGTAGCCCAAAAACAAAGCTGGTCAGCCACAGGACGGTTTCAGGACATTTCCGAAGGCTTTCTTTGGCAATGCACCGAGCAGATGTCGGGAATGGATGGTCCCTCCATTCCAAGGGTCGTAGCTCTTTCGCAGGACTACTAAAGGTGAAGAGCAAGACAGGGCTCCTCCAGGACAGCAGCAGAAGTTGGTTGCCAGGCCTTCATCAGTCGGGTCTCTCTGCGGGTATCACAGCTGTATAGGATACTTGGCTCCTCCAGGTTTCTCCAGGATCTCTGAAGAATGGGTGCATGGGTCCTCTTCTTATCCTCAAAGCCAGGTAAGAGCTGAAACTCCCACTAGCCAATAGCAGGACTAGCCCCCTAACCCCCACACACACCCCATCAGTGGTCCAATCAGGACTACTGTCAGGAACATTCATGAATACCACTAAGACACACTGGGCCTCATTACGACCCTGGCGGAAAGTGACTGACCGGGCCGCAACAGCGTAAATAGCGTTTCCGCCATTGCACGAAGGAGCAAAGTGCGGCCCATTCCGACCCATCGGGCACGAGCACCACGGCATGGCGGAAGTGCAAAGTCCGCGATGGCGGAAATGACCCCAAAACGGCCCACACCGCCGCCGTACGTCGCCCTAGGTGCAATACCGCCACCCATCACAGCGGACACCGCAGAGTGCGCCTACCGGAAAGTACGGTGACCGGAAATATACGGAAACGGAAGTAAAAACATGGGCCCGGAACGGGAAACATTCCGCCGTACACCTATAAAACCACAAAAACCACACAACCACTAAGAACACTACCCCGAGACACACCCCAACCCGTCATCCACCCTAGCGAAACCAAGAAAAATGGGAAAAGTAGCGAAGAAAGCGTGCGACCGCAAGCGGCAGGTCCACTTCTCCCGTGAGGAGCTCACCGTGCTAACAGAGACCCTCCAGGAGAATGCTGCCGTCGTCTTCTCCACGCAAATGACCAGGACGGCACTTGCGAACAAGAAGGCCATATGGGCTCTGGTGGCACAGCGGGTAAGTGCGGTGGGGACCGCACCCCGCACCCCACAGCAATGCCGAAAGCGATGGGACGACCTGCGGATACGCGTCCGCAGCATACTCTCTGCCAACCGCAACATTGCCACAGCCACCGGGGGAGGCCCAGAATCACCCATCAAGTTGACCCCCTGGGAAGAAATCTGTGCCTCCACCATCGGAATGGAGAGCATAGAGGGAGTCGGAGGGATGGAGAAAGGAGTGCCGACATCCGAAGATTCAGGTAGGTGGGCCAGATAAAACAATGCTAAATCCACAATGTCCAATCATGTGAACTACCATGTGTCCACATAGTGCAACAGAAACACATGTCCAGGAGAACGTCCACACACATCGCCCTGATAGTGCACTTTAAAACTCACAATAAATACATAAATAATTAAAAACCCCTAAAACACCCACTACACGTGCAGCAGGCACACCCTAACTGCAGGCTGCCAAACAACTGCACCCTCACTCCACACACAAATGAAAGCACCTCCAAGGCCCCGACCCAAATCACCCTCAGGTACCACCCCAATGCATGTGATACAATGTCATTCCAATACCCATAGACCCATTATTAACCCTCGCCCTCCTTTACTCCACCACAGGGTCTGATCCAAACGACGAGCATCAGGACACCCCTACCAGCGCACCTGCAAAGAGGGCCAAGACCAACGGCCAAAGACCCTCCACCTCAGCTGCACGCATCAAGACACGGCAGCAGCACACATCAGGTGGCAGCACAGAGGAGGGAACATCAACAGGCACCCCAGCAGCCAGCATGCCCACAACACCACCACCACAGGTCCCCCCAATGGATGCCACAGAAGGCACTGCCTCTGGTGGCAGCAGCACCATAGGTGACACCCCAATGATGGCAGCATGCTCCGACACAGAAGACGGGGATGTCGAAGTCAGATCCATCCATGACCTGTCCCATTCCCCCTGTCTGTCCCATCCCATACAACATGAGGATACCACGCAGGGGCACCCACAAGACGACGACTGGCCATCCCCCACAAGCCCTGTGGCAAGGCAACATGAGGTCAACAGCCCCTCTGTGACACCCCCGCAAATGGCCATGGCCCAGCAGAGGCAACAGTCCCTCGACCAGTTAATCGTGCAACAGCAGCAACTGGCCACGCTCCTCAAGGACCATGCCGATGAATGTGGGCGCACTAAGGCAGACATAGAAACATCAACTGAGACACTCAGGGCAGAAATGGAGAGAAGTACAGAGACACTAAGGGCACAAATGGAGAGTAGCACCGAGAGCCTGAGGGGGGAACTGCATGCAACGTCCAAAGACGTATGTGCCGAACTTGCCGCAGTGCGCCGTGTGCTCACTGAGCTCTCACAAACCCTTAGGGACATGCATGGACGTGAGCAGGCAGAGACATCATCCGTTGCAAGTTCCGTCCAGGGCAGCCCCCAACGTAGATCTGGGAGGAACCTGCGCTCCACAGGCAGGGGTGCCCCTGACACCCGCAGAGGGGGCTTGCAATAGCGACAGCCCACTGACAATGAGCATCTTTGGACACTGGTGTTCGGGGGGGAGGTAGGAGGGTGGAGGGGGTGTGTTGGGCTCACTAGGGTGGCGGGTCGATAGGGTGTTCAACATGATATCACATATGCCATAAACAGTGCACGATCAACCAATGAGATGTGTGGACAATGATCTTTGTGTATTAGGCCATCATAGGCGTACAGTCCATATTGTGCATGTACCAGACACACACAGTGCCACGAGTCCCGTGTCCATGTATCAGCCACCAGGCGTGAGTGCTAGAAGCATGCATCAATGAGATGCTGACGAATGTCACGGCCCTCCGGTGCCTCGCAGACTCCGTGAGGTGCTGCCACATCCCCACCCTCATCATGACCATCATCAGGTGCTTGCAGTTCTGCGTCAGGGGGCATGGGCACATTTCTACGTACGCACATGTTGTGGAGCATGACACATGCCATGACCATCTTAGCAACCTTCTCATGGCGGTACAGGAGTGCCCCGCCAGACCTGCTGAGGCAGCGGAAACGAGTCTTCAGTAGGCCGAATGCCTGTTCAATGACTACACGGGTACGTGAGTGGGCATGGTTGTAGTCCTCCTCTTGCTGGTCCCGTGGGTTCCGGACTGGTGTGAGGAGCCATCTCTTCAGTGGATACCCAGCATCACCTGTATGTGGACGATAAACGTATGATGTGGAATGCCATTGCTACGTACGCACACCCCCTCCCCCCCTTCCTGCCAGGTCATTGCCGCATCACATACCCCACATCATCATGCATGAAAAGATACTCACCGAGTAGCCAGGATCTGTTCCCTGCGTGTCGCTCCATGTAGCGTGGTATAGTAGAGTTCCTCAAGACCATAGAATCATGGGTTGATCCAGGGAATCTGGCACAACAATGTGTAATGATCCTGTTGGAGTCACACACCATCTGTACATTAAGGGAATGAAATTGTTTTCGGTTGCGGTACTGGGCCTCCATGGCATGTGGGACGACCAATTCCACATGGGTGCAGTCGATGGCACCAATGCAACCCGGTATGCCGCCAAGTGCATGGAATCCCACTTTTGTGTTGGTAATTTCCTGCTCCGAGCGTGGTAGAGAGATGTAGTCGTCTGCGTGCTGCAGGAGGGCATCGAGCACTTGCAATAGTGTCCGTGAGAACAGTGGCTGAGAAATGCCATGCAACTGTCCGACTGTGTGCTGGTAGGTGCCTGTGGCCAGGAAGTGGAGTACAGACACCACCTTCAGTAGGGGTGGGATGGCGGTTGGGCTATCTATCATGCTCACAAGGTCAGCCTGTGTCATGTCCACTATTGCGGCTATGGTGTCCCGGTCCAAACGGTAGAGGGTGTGGATCTGCTCATCAGTGAGGTTGAACGGATGTGCTCGGAGGCGTGGGATTGCGGGCTGCCTGCGTGGTGGTAGTGGCTGTGCTGGCGGCCCTTGCTGGCCCTGCCTTGGCCTCCTCCTCCTCCTGCCTCTCCTCCGTGCGGCCGGTTGTAGTTGGTGATCGTCTTCTTCTTGGAGTTGCAGTACTTGCAGTGCTATCAAGTCCCCCAGGGCCAACATCGCGAGTCCTGCCGGTAGCATTTCGGAGTGGGTGTGGTTGTGGGAGGAGACTGGGTGTGCATTTTATGTGTTTTCAGGCTGTATGGCCTCCACCTGTGGTGATTCATTCCACCTGTGCAAGCTGCTCTCCCCTTTGGGCGAGCACGTCCCGCACACAACGCTGCGAATCGAGGAATGGCATCTTGCTATTGCAATCATGTATTTGTACCCGATGGCCGTGTAACATTTGTTGATATGTACATTCGGCTATGGTCCCATTGTTTCACATACAATCTTTGCAGTCGCGACCAGACTTGTGATGGGTCAGTGGAACGTAGTACTCGAGTAACGGTGGGCCCTCATGCATCACTGTACCGAGTTGCAACGACGGGTGGGCCGTCCCATTAGTGGGTGATGGCAGTTGCCATTTTCACACACAGCCGCCCTAGCTGGATTAATTTGTGATTTCAAACGGCCACAGATGCCTTTTCGACGTGATGTTGCAAATGAGGAATTCGAAGGCCGGCGCTTTCGGTATTCAGCTAGCGGAGAGGAGATGCCCACAGGTCTGACTGCAAATATAACGTACTATTGTTCAATGTCCTTGAGACAGAGGCCATGGGGAGGAGCAATGATTGATATGAATAGTTTGGGGTGCGCAATAGTGACGTGGCCGATGAGGCCGGACGTTCCCAAATACATGTAACTCCACAACACTGGAATTACGGGCTGGGGCACTGTGGATTTTGCAGGCTGCATAACGCACAGACTCAATGGAAATTTCGAATGTTTTGTGAGTAAATATTCTGGCGTTTTTATGACAGGATGAGGGAATGATGAATGGATGCTTGGGCAGGTGATTTGATACAGGGTTTGCCATGTACAGGGCTTCTTGGAATGTATCCGCCTCCCCTGCGCTATGTGATGCAGGGCTGCCATAGTGGGACCATCGTCTATCTGGCCTTGTTGAGCCCTCCCTGTCTCGACGCGCCTTCAGACACTTGTGTCCATGCACGTTAACATTCCCATCTGATGGAATCTGTTTTGACAGACGCATGCACAGGTACACTCGTTTGTGATGGTGTTTACACCTCGATATGGATAGTTATGAGTCGCAAGTGGTTTTGGGGTGGTGATGATCCTTTGGAGTGGGCTAGCATGCATATGGCTGTGGATTTAGTGTGATCATTGAAGTGAGTTGTTCGAATGTAGTTCTGATGGCCATTCTGTTCTTTTTCTTTTCTTTTGGTTGACAGGTATCTCCTCCCCTTTTGCCACTGCCATCTGTATGCCACTCCTGCAGATGGCGTTTACTCCCGACACCTGCTGCTTCGTGTTAATCAGTGGAGCAGCATTACGATCTTATGGGACGATCGCCAATGGGCCACATGCCCTTACGCAGTACTAGTGGCTCGGAGCAACATTTCGGCCTTTCAGCTGGACTAGTGCCTCCCCATTGGGACGGGCCTGCGGTTCTGTGCGCTTCCATGTTGCCTTTTCGTACGTGAATGTGGCTCTGTGTGCCATGATGGAAGAGGGCGTCACACAAGTAGTAGCTGGTCATTCCTTGCGGATGCAGCCCACGATGGTGATATGTGTTTTGGAGTTCATGGACTAATGGCTGTATGAGCTTGGTGATTTAGTTGTGCATTAAATTTCTAATCTGATATGGGCCGTGTAGCGTTCTTCTTTGCGAGTGATGTGGCATATTCCTAAATGGGGAGCGATGTATTGTGAGGAGATCTGCATTGGGTTCCGGCTTCGGAGTATAGTCGCGTGGTACAGTGCTGGGCGCGTTTGCCTACGGAGCCCAGTGAGGTCAGGGATGGGGGCTGCCAATATGACTGTTTGAATGTTGTCATGCTCAGGGGCGGGGGATTGGGTTTTGTGTAACAGACGCCGGTCAGCCAGGTGGACTGGTGGAATGTTGTGATTTTCGGTATATTGCTGGTCACAGGTGCCTGTGTTTGCGTGCGTTTCTGGGGGGGGGACTGTGGTCATGTCCATTAGAATGGCTTCTGTATTCGTGCCATCTGTGCCCTGCAGCTCCCATTGGCCCCTCTTGTGAATCTTTTGTTCGTTGGCATGCATGGGTGACTTGTACATTTCACTGGTTGCATTGTGACTTCATTGCACCTACGGGGAGTTGTACTTTGTGGGCAGGGAGCGGTGTACAGGCACTCAGTGGGGCCGTTTACGGTTTATTCGCGATGCCGTACTTCTCACCATGGCGGAATGGTGCTTTCCGCCATGCTTGATGGCGTTAGGTACATGTCCGCTAGGGTCGGAATTCGCGTACCCTTGCGCCATGGTGGTATTTACGGTTTGGCATGGCGCGCGCGCGCGTACTTGGTGCAGTTAGCGTTGGCGTTCACTACGGTGTCGCTAATGGCTTCGTACTTTGCGGTGACGGGTCATAGTCGCACCGAGCGCTATTCGATGGCGGTATTGCATTTCCGCCATCGTTTTCCGATTTCCGCCAGGGTCGTAATGAGGGCCAGTGACTCTTAAGCGCTTGGGAGCAGCTCTTTTTCTGATCAGGGTTTTGCAACTCGTAGGGTGGGGATGAGGCTGACGGCATAGTGGCACAGTACCCTAAGCCAGCAAAAGCGACGGCTGGCTGTGAGTGCTCTTTGTTTGGCAATCTCTCCTACCCCGCCCAGAGACCAACGGCTGGTAAGCGCGGTCATTTCGAAAACGCTGCCGTCGCCCCGCCCGGCCCTGCGCAGACCGTGCTGCGCACGGCCGCCGGCAGCCCTCCCTCTGGTCCGCCCCGGGTGCATATAAGGGGCGGCTCAGGCGCTGAACCCGCCATTCTCCGCTCGCTTGTGAAGAAGAGAAGAGTCAGCATGTCTGGACGCGGCAAAGGAGGGAAGGGGCTCGGCAAAGGCGGCGCCAAGAGGCACAGGAAAGTGCTGCGAGACAACATCCAGGGCATCACCAAGCCCGCCATCCGCCGCCTGGCCCGCCGTGGCGGAGTCAAGCGCATCTCCGGCCTCATCTACGAGGAGACCCGCGGCGTGCTGAAGGTCTTCCTGGAGAACGTGATCCGGGATGCCGTCACCTACACCCACCGAGCACGCCAAGAGGAAGACGGTCACCGCCATGGATGTGGTCTATGCCCTGAAGCGCCAGGGGCGCACCCTCTACGGATTCGGGGGCTGAGCACAACCCACCCCAGCGGACGCCACCTCTCGATCCAACCCCACAAAAACCAAAGGCTCTTTTAAGAGCCGCCCACACCCTCCCTGACCGAGCTGCTCATCTGCACTCTGCTTAAGCACCGTACTCTGGCCCGCCTGAGCCAAAGTAGAGGGGCGGGCAAGGTTTATGTTTTGACCAGCACGCCAGGGCCTTGGAAAAACCTCAGGCGAGTCTCGCACACTGATTTTCTGACTGTCGCTTGACTGTGAATGAAGAAAGAGATCAGTGCAAACACATGGCGTTTTTGTATCCTGCTTGACCATTCTATCTTTGCGCCCATGCAGGAGAAAACAAAATCCTATGCCGAAGGTAAGCTCTTTCACGCGGCTGTGCCTTCTGCCCCCAGTGGCTATGAGGAGCGCTGCTTCTTGCCCTGAATGTGCCTGGCTACCAGGGTCGGGGCCAGGCCGGCCCGAATCCCCTCCAGCGCGCTAGGGCTTCTCGCCCTCGCCCAGGGGGCAGGCTTTCCGATTTATTTACCCTTTGAACGCATTCGGGGTTGACACAGCGCCGCCCTTTAAAGCAAGGTGGCAACTGCACCCGGGGGTATGTGTGTCCAGAAGGGAGAGCCAGGTGTCTGCAGTGTCCTGCTCGGTTTGCTCCTCTACCCATTCTCCTGAGCGTGTGAATGGGTTGAGCGTTGCCGGAGGGCTCTAGGCACGGCATGCTGGCGAGAGGGGTGCAGAGTGGCTGGTCAGTTAGTGAGGCACACACGCAAAGAGTCCAGGCACACCATGGCCTCCTCCCCACACTCCTAGCAGTGGCCTCTGCAGAGAGCTGGAGCTGCCTGTTTCACTTCCTCGCTTTGCCACTGCCAAGCCCTCTCACTGAGATGGATACATTGTACACCATGTTGGGAGAATGGCAGATGAGGGGAGGGACCTGTCTGGGGATTCCACTCATTACCCTAAGCGAAGTGCAAGGGTTCCTGGGAGGCATGCATGAACCGTTTGACTCCAAGAAAGGGAAGGCCTGGCCGAGATATGAAACCCAGAGTGACCCATTTCACCCTTTTTTTTCCCCCCTGTCTTTCCTTTTAGTGGGCAGGCGGAGTTCCCTCTCTCTCAAACCTCACTCTAACTTGCTCAGGTGCTGTGCCCAGTGGGGTCTGCTGGAATTTTGCCCGTCAGGGCAAAGCCCGGCAAGGGCAAAGCGCGGCGTTTGTCAGGCGTTCGTCAGGCTTTCGGGGCAGGGGCCAGAATGCCAGCTCGCTGCTTCTCCCAGAGCCCAGCCCAGTGTGCGATGAGATGAGGAGAAAGGAAGATGCAAGTGGGGCTGAGGCTTCCTCAGAAGGGTCCTGTGGCGAACCAGAAGATGGACTCGGACTACAGTGGTTCATGGTGGAGACTTGTATATTCAAATAAAAGAAACACGCCTATCTGGCCCTCTCGCTATGAGGGAAGTCCCGAGTCCGCATTCCTAGTTGCTGACTGGCCCTCCCACTTTAGAAAATCTCGCTAAGCGGAATAGGACGCTTGCACCATAGCCTCGGAAGTGCGCTTCTGCCTGGCCCGACTGGTAGGGGACTCATTTGTTATTTGGCTCAGAGTTCCTTTAGCATGCCTTTACACAGTTCACAGTCTCTGTATAGAGTTTGCCGGTTAACATTACGAATGGCTTCTGGGTGGCTTTCTTTGGGAAAAAGACAAATTCTTCTTCGTGCACGTTTTTCAGTTTTTTTTTTTTTTTTTTTTTTTTTTACACACCGCGGGTTAAATCCCTCCCTCCGGGAACCCTTTGCGCACACTTCTCTGGATCCCACCTTTGTGGCATCAGGACTCCCCAAAGTCAAGTCCTGTGGCTCTTTGGCAGGGTTATTGGTTCTCAGTCCAATTAATCGTGTATATTTGTCGGCTTTCCCATCCTTGGCAACAAGCTCACGTATCCCTTGCACTCCCTTGTTCACAGGGCGGATGCCCATTCGATTCTCTTAGGCTGTAGTACTGGGGGCGGCTACCCCAGCCTTGGTAGACGGTGTTCGTATCTCTTTCCCTCTGTTTTACTTGGCTCGCGTGCCCGTTCCACTCTTTCAGAATGTCATACTGTCGGCGGCTTCTCCAGTGGTGACGGGCAGTATTCGAGTCCCTCTCACACGCGGTCTTACCTGGGTCTTGTACCCGTTCCATTTTCGCAGCCTCTCCTGCCGTGGACGGCTTCGCCAGTCTTTGACCCCAACGATTAAAGCCCTCCCTGCCGTCCTCACGCTGGGAGGGTTTGCTCCGCTTGTTCGTGCTCCTCTGGTCGGTACAGGCCCCCGCCCGGTGGAACTCGGGGACTCGGGCTCCTTCCTGTTCCCTGGTCCCAGCCTCGGGTTTCTGGGCACCGGCCGGGTCCACCACTGTTCTCTAGTGGTCACGCCACCAGGGAAGGCGGTTTTCTTCCCGCCTTGGCTCCGCTCCTGACCCAGGGCCTCTTGCTCGGTCAGAGCACCCGCCTTTTAGCCTCCAGCCAGCAGGTCTCGCTTCGGCTACGCCTCTCCAAGACGTATCCACAGAGGCTCGCCTCTGCGTATGGAGGATTCTCCTCCCCTCTGCACGAGGCGCTCGCGGCGTGGGAGCTCTCTCCCCATTCACACCTCTTACTGTGTTTAAGCACATCAGTACTTGACCAAGGCCCCTAGGCAGGCGCGTCTTGCCGAGCGGGCTCACCTCCCTAGCCTCACAGGGAGTGATTCCCCTCTGGGGAGAAGAGAAGAGACGAATTGACCAGATTCGTCGCAGTCCCCACCTCACTTTTAAGGGTTTGATACTGGGGGTGGCCAGTTCAGGTGCGGGCACTTTGGCAGAAGTCAAAAGGGCCCGTGACCAGATGCCAACCTGGCGTTTTTGGTCCCGCAGGAAAGGTTTGAGAGCAGGGACCTCTGTAGCGTTCGTCAAGCTTGTTGATTCCATCCAGGCAGACACACACCCCGGGGGAGGCGGGGCAGGGCCATGCCTGCCAACGCTTCTCCCCGCGTGTCCCACAAGCACCGATTTCTGCCCTTCGTGTCCCGCGTATGGAGGTTCCCGTTTGGGTGGCACGCCCTCCCGTGGGCCCGGCCTGGCACGCCCAAGCATGCGCCTTCTTGGCGAGGCCAGTGTCTGTGTCAAAAAAGGACATGGGCTGGGACAAGGGGGCAGAAGGCCCGAGATCATGTGGGGCAAAGTGATTGCAAGCAAACACTGCCCAGCCCTTGCGTGCATGTAGAATGCAAAGACAATCTGGTTTCAGAGGCTGGCTGCCAGCAAATGGGCCCAGCAATTGAATGCACCCTGGAGGCAAGAATAACCCCACGAAACATGAAATCAGGCCGTTATGGATGCTTTGTCCCAGCAAGGGAGTAGCTCTTTAAAGTAACCTGTTCACGTGAAAAGCTATTCGGGTTTTTCTGGGTTTGGGGGAGTATTGGTCGAATCCCTCAGTGATTACATCTGTTTCCAAGGAAGTGATTAAGAGCGCAGCAGGGGAAAAAGGCCCGGCAGCAGGACATTTTGGGAAAATCCAGGGCCTCAGAACAGCTGGCCCGATCTCTTATAATTAAGAAACAGGCAGGTTGCGAAGAGTACCTGGATTACGTCTCCCTTAAGTGGGAAAGGGCTCGACACCTAAAGTTCCGTATTGGAATTCTGTCCATTGCCGCATTTCGGCATAGATGGAATAATGCCGTTTCAACATCATGTATTCTTTGAGGCGAGCCCGAGGAGACTGTTCAACATTACTTATTACTCTGTCCGGCCACTAAGCCACTGAGGAAGCGCTTTTTGAAGCCTTTGTTTCTAAGTCGCGGCCTGCAGGTCAGTAGGTGATGCCATGGCAATATGACCGGACACTGCAGCCGTAGTGGCTGTTCTTGCTACTGCTAGCTATTTGAGTTGGGCAGGAAAAATACACACAAGAAAGGCTAAGGTAGTAGAATAATGCCTTGGGGTAGAGAAACCCATTTGCATTGGCTGTCAATTTTGGTAAATGCCGATCCCGCTTTCATTTGCTTCCTCTGGCAACATGATGAATTTGTTTTCCGATTGGAAGTGATTTATGAGCTAAGTGATTACGATGTTGTTGCATTTGTGGTTTGGATATCTGTGTGTAGCTTTTATGACCTTTTTGTCGAATTAAAGCTAATAAAGTAAAAAGAAAAAACAAAAAAACAGAAATCTCACACACACACACGCGCGCGGGCGCGCGCCAGGATTGAACTCCAAAAACATAGAGCCGCTCTGGGCATGGAGGCCTGTGTCCATTTTCAAGGGGCGTTTCTAGCCTTGGCTAACACGCACTCTCAGAGCTGTGTTATTTCCTTCCTCTTCGGTGCGCTTTTCCTTCGGTCCCCGGGCGGTGAGGGGAGCAGACTTGATCAGGCACCGTAGGGAAAGAAGGGAAAAAGGATATGCTCGCGCTGCTATGCGTGGGAGGTGAGCAAGAGAGGTCGAATATGAAGCGGAAAACAAAGTTTGCCCATGTTCCTGTCGCAGCTGAAGGCGGCATGCCGGCTTTACAAGACGCTTGCAAGGGAGCCGAGGCCCTGCCAAGGGGAAGCTACTTTTGTATAAGAGCTGGGAGATGTTGCGGTCCTGTTGACACATGTAAAATGACATAAATGTATGCGTGTCGCTATTAAAAAATGGATCATTTAGGCGGAGGAAACACAGTGTGTCGTTCGCAGGGACGGTGCTGTGAGCTGGGACCAGCCTCCCCTTCTGTGGACCAATCAGATGGAAGCTCCTCCCTATATATGCACGCCGCTTGCCGGGCCGCCCATTACTGATCTGATCTGATCTGTGAGCGCGCTGACCGAGTCCTCCTGCAGAACAATGGCTGAAACTGCTCCCGCTGCTGTGGCTCCGCCGGCGGAACCCGCCGCCGCCGCCGCACCCAAGAAGAAGAAGACGACGCAGAAGAAAGCAGCCAGCGCTGCCAAGGCCAAAAAGCCCACGGGGCCCAGCGTGGCCGACCTCGTCGTCAAGGTCGTGGCTGCCTCCACTGAGAGGAAGGGACTCTCCCTGCCCGCCATCAAGAAGGCTCTGAGCGCCCAGGGATACGACGTGGACAAGAACAACAGCAGAGTCAAGCTTGCCGTCAAGAGCCTGGTGAGCAAAGGAGCCCTAGCCCAGCTCAAGGGCACCGGTGCCTCTGGATCCTTCAAGCTCAACAAGAAGCAGTCGCAGGGCAAGGAGACGGCGGCCAAGAAAGCGGCGGTGAAGAGCAAGACGCCCGCAGCAAAGAAGCCTGCCGGTGCTGCCAAGAAACCCAAAAAGGCTCCCGCCGGAGTCAAGAAGAGTCCCAAGAAGGTGAAGAAACCGGCAGCAGCCAAGAGCCCTAAAAAGCCCAAAGCTGCTCCAGCCAAGAAGGCCGCCAAGAGCCCCGCAAAAGCCAAAGCCGTGAAGGCGAAAGCGGCAAAGAAGAGCCCAGCCAAGGTCGTGAAGCCCAAGGCCGTCAAACCCAAAGCGGCAAAGCCCAAAAAGGCTGCACCCAAGAAGAAGTAGAGGCTTTCGCCGAGACCCTTCAAAAAACACACACAAAACACAAAGGCTCTTTTAAGAGCCGCCCACAGCATCTGAAAGCGAGCTAGCTCATGCCTCTTGCCAGACACGTACTGCGATATACAACGGCGTGTTTGAAAGGCAACATGTACCGGGCCCCGCGGCGAGAGTCTCCACTCGTTTCGGACGCCACGCGTGACCCTGGCCAGTGCGCCCCCACCTATAAGCCCACACCAGTTGAGACATAAGGGCATCGTGTGCACATGTGATCTGGCACAACCCCGCCCCCCCGCGCCACCCCCCCTCATCATAACCGTGGTGTGCTTCGAGGCGCTGCCATTGGGCTGGCCGCCGGCAAAGAGGATGATGGTGGTGTGAAATGTCAGCACGGGGGGCAGACTTCAGAGGCTGATTCGCCACTCTCGCTTGCCACCGGCCTGAAGGCTGGTGGGAGGTTGAATTGGGGCAAGCAAGGCCTGGGGCGGTGGGGCTATTTTATCTGTCCACAGCGACTCATGAAAGGCTGAGCACATGAGCACAGCCTTTGGCAATCGCTTTTTGCATCGTGTTTGTTTTTTTTTTGTTTGGGGGCCAGCCAATCGAAGGCTTCCCGTCCTGTGTCACCGCTTCATGGCCGTACCTTCGGACACCGACCAATCACAGCACAGCGCGGGCTTTTTTCAAACCTGCGCCTGTTGTCGCCTCAGCCAATGAGAGGAGAGCTTGGTCTTTATATACCAGCTCCCCGCCAGAGGAGCCCCATTGTATCTCGTAGAGAGAAAGCAGATCTAGCAGCGCTGCCATGGCCCGTACTAAGCAGACCGCCCGCAAGTCCACAGGAGGCAAGGCGCCTCGCAAGCAGCTGGCCACCAAGGCTGCCCGGAAGAGCGCCCCCGCCACTGGCGGCGTCAAGAAACCTCACCGCTACCGACCCGGCACTGTGGCTCTGAGGGAGATCCGCCGCTACCAGAAATCCACCGAGCTGCTCATCCGAAAGCTGCCCTTCCAGCGCCTGGTGCGAGAAATCGCCCAGGACTTCAAGACCGACCTGCGCTTCCAGAGCTCGGCCGTCATGGCCCTGCAGGAGGCCAGCGAGGCGTACCTGGTTGGGCTCTTTGAGGACACCAACCTCTGCGCCATCCACGCCAAGCGGGTCACCATCATGCCCAAGGACATCCAGCTGGCCCGCCGCATCCGGGGCGAGAGGGCTTGAGGCACACGGCAGCACCGCAACAACCGCAGAAAACACCACAAAGGCTCTTTTAAGAGCCGCCACATTGTCACAGACGAGCTGCTCGTACCCGCCCCTGCTCTTCGCTTGGCTACGCTCGTAGCTTGGGCGAGCTTTTCGTTTCAGAGGCAAAAGCCGAACACCCATTTGGCCCCATAGTTCACAGGGCTTTTCCGTGGCATGGAAGGCCCTCCGGTGTTGGGTGACGGAGGGGGCCACGCCTGAAATGCCCGCTGGTGGCTGTTTTTGCATTACTTGTTCACCTGCAGGGCCTATTTGCGCACCATGCCAGGTTTGCGCCGTGGGCGGCGGTTCTCTCGAGTGCTCGGAAGCGAGTGCGGCGTGCCCCTCTCAGATAAGAGTGAGTGACTCTTAAGTGCTTGGGAGCAGCTCTTTTTCTGATCAGGGTTTTGCAACTCGTAGGGTGGGGATGAGGCTGACGGCATAGTGGCACAGTACCCTAAGCCAGCAAAAGCGACGGCTGGCTGTGAGTGCTCTTTGTTTGGCAATCTCTCCTACCCCGCCCAGAGACCAACGGCTGGTAAGCGCGGTCATTTCGAAAACGCTGCCGTCGCCCCGCCCGGCCCTGCGCAGACCGTGCTGCGCACGGCCGCCGGCAGCCCTCCCTCTGGTCCGCCCCGGGTGCATATAAGGGGCGGCTCAGGCGCTGAACCCGCCATTCTCCGCTCGCTTGTGAAGAAGAGAAGAGTCAGCATGTCTGGACGCGGCAAAGGAGGGAAGGGGCTCGGCAAAGGCGGCGCCAAGAGGCACAGGAAAGTGCTGCGAGACAACATCCAGGGCATCACCAAGCCCGCCATCCGCCGCCTGGCCCGCCGTGGCGGAGTCAAGCGCATCTCCGGCCTCATCTACGAGGAGACCCGCGGCGTGCTGAAGGTCTTCCTGGAGAACGTGATCCGGGATGCCGTCACCTACACCCACCGAGCACGCCAAGAGGAAGACGGTCACCGCCATGGATGTGGTCTATGCCCTGAAGCGCCAGGGGCGCACCCTCTACGGATTCGGGGGCTGAGCACAACCCACCCCAGCGGACGCCACCTCTCGATCCAACCCCACAAAAACCAAAGGCTCTTTTAAGAGCCGCCCACACCCTCCCTGACCGAGCTGCTCATCTGCACTCTGCTTAAGCACCGTACTCTGGCCCGCCTGAGCCAAAGTAGAGGGGCGGGCAAGGTTTATGTTTTGACCAGCACGCCAGGGCCTTGGAAAAACCTCAGGCGAGTCTCGCACACTGATTTTCTGACTGTCGCTTGACTGTGAATGAAGAAAGAGATCAGTGCAAACACATGGCGTTTTTGTATCCTGCTTGACCATTCTATCTTTGCGCCCATGCAGGAGAAAACAAAATCCTATGCCGAAGGTAAGCTCTTTCACGCGGCTGTGCCTTCTGCCCCCAGTGGCTATGAGGAGCGCTGCTTCTTGCCCTGAATGTGCCTGGCTACCAGGGTCGGGGCCAGGCCGGCCCGAATCCCCTCCAGCGCGCTAGGGCTTCTCGCCCTCGCCCAGGGGGCAGGCTTTCCGATTTATTTACCCTTTGAACGCATTCGGGGTTGACACAGCGCCGCCCTTTAAAGCAAGGTGGCAACTGCACCCGGGGGTATGTGTGTCCAGAAGGGAGAGCCAGGTGTCTGCAGTGTCCTGCTCGGTTTGCTCCTCTACCCATTCTCCTGAGCGTGTGAATGGGTTGAGCGTTGCCGGAGGGCTCTAGGCACGGCATGCTGGCGAGAGGGGTGCAGAGTGGCTGGTCAGTTAGTGAGGCACACACGCAAAGAGTCCAGGCACACCATGGCCTCCTCCCCACACTCCTAGCAGTGGCCTCTGCAGAGAGCTGGAGCTGCCTGTTTCACTTCCTCGCTTTGCCACTGCCAAGCCCTCTCACTGAGATGGATACATTGTACACCATGTTGGGAGAATGGCAGATGAGGGGAGGGACCTGTCTGGGGATTCCACTCATTACCCTAAGCGAAGTGCAAGGGTTCCTGGGAGGCATGCATGAACCGTTTGACTCCAAGAAAGGGAAGGCCTGGCCGAGATATGAAACCCAGAGTGACCCATTTCACCCTTTTTTTTCCCCCCTGTCTTTCCTTTTAGTGGGCAGGCGGAGTTCCCTCTCTCTCAAACCTCACTCTAACTTGCTCAGGTGCTGTGCCCAGTGGGGTCTGCTGGAATTTTGCCCGTCAGGGCAAAGCCCGGCAAGGGCAAAGCGCGGCGTTTGTCAGGCGTTCGTCAGGCTTTCGGGGCAGGGGCCAGAATGCCAGCTCGCTGCTTCTCCCAGAGCCCAGCCCAGTGTGCGATGAGATGAGGAGAAAGGAAGATGCAAGTGGGGCTGAGGCTTCCTCAGAAGGGTCCTGTGGCGAACCAGAAGATGGACTCGGACTACAGTGGTTCATGGTGGAGACTTGTATATTCAAATAAAAGAAACACGCCTATCTGGCCCTCTCGCTATGAGGGAAGTCCCGAGTCCGCATTCCTAGTTGCTGACTGGCCCTCCCACTTTAGAAAATCTCGCTAAGCGGAATAGGACGCTTGCACCATAGCCTCGGAAGTGCGCTTCTGCCTGGCCCGACTGGTAGGGGACTCATTTGTTATTTGGCTCAGAGTTCCTTTAGCATGCCTTTACACAGTTCACAGTCTCTGTATAGAGTTTGCCGGTTAACATTACGAATGGCTTCTGGGTGGCTTTCTTTGGGAAAAAGACAAATTCTTCTTCGTGCACGTTTTTCAGTTTTTTTTTTTTTTTTTTTTTTTTTTACACACCGCGGGTTAAATCCCTCCCTCCGGGAACCCTTTGCGCACACTTCTCTGGATCCCACCTTTGTGGCATCAGGACTCCCCAAAGTCAAGTCCTGTGGCTCTTTGGCAGGGTTATTGGTTCTCAGTCCAATTAATCGTGTATATTTGTCGGCTTTCCCATCCTTGGCAACAAGCTCACGTATCCCTTGCACTCCCTTGTTCACAGGGCGGATGCCCATTCGATTCTCTTAGGCTGTAGTACTGGGGGCGGCTACCCCAGCCTTGGTAGACGGTGTTCGTATCTCTTTCCCTCTGTTTTACTTGGCTCGCGTGCCCGTTCCACTCTTTCAGAATGTCATACTGTCGGCGGCTTCTCCAGTGGTGACGGGCAGTATTCGAGTCCCTCTCACACGCGGTCTTACCTGGGTCTTGTACCCGTTCCATTTTCGCAGCCTCTCCTGCCGTGGACGGCTTCGCCAGTCTTTGACCCCAACGATTAAAGCCCTCCCTGCCGTCCTCACGCTGGGAGGGTTTGCTCCGCTTGTTCGTGCTCCTCTGGTCGGTACAGGCCCCCGCCCGGTGGAACTCGGGGACTCGGGCTCCTTCCTGTTCCCTGGTCCCAGCCTCGGGTTTCTGGGCACCGGCCGGGTCCACCACTGTTCTCTAGTGGTCACGCCACCAGGGAAGGCGGTTTTCTTCCCGCCTTGGCTCCGCTCCTGACCCAGGGCCTCTTGCTCGGTCAGAGCACCCGCCTTTTAGCCTCCAGCCAGCAGGTCTCGCTTCGGCTACGCCTCTCCAAGACGTATCCACAGAGGCTCGCCTCTGCGTATGGAGGATTCTCCTCCCCTCTGCACGAGGCGCTCGCGGCGTGGGAGCTCTCTCCCCATTCACACCTCTTACTGTGTTTAAGCACATCAGTACTTGACCAAGGCCCCTAGGCAGGCGCGTCTTGCCGAGCGGGCTCACCTCCCTAGCCTCACAGGGAGTGATTCCCCTCTGGGGAGAAGAGAAGAGACGAATTGACCAGATTCGTCGCAGTCCCCACCTCACTTTTAAGGGTTTGATACTGGGGGTGGCCAGTTCAGGTGCGGGCACTTTGGCAGAAGTCAAAAGGGCCCGTGACCAGATGCCAACCTGGCGTTTTTGGTCCCGCAGGAAAGGTTTGAGAGCAGGGACCTCTGTAGCGTTCGTCAAGCTTGTTGATTCCATCCAGGCAGACACACACCCCGGGGGAGGCGGGGCAGGGCCATGCCTGCCAACGCTTCTCCCCACGTGTCCCACAAGCACCGATTTCTGCCCTTCGTGTCCCGCGTATGGAGGTTCCCGTTTGGGTGGCACGCCCTCCCGTGGGCCCGGCCTGGCACGCCCAAGCATGCGCCTTCTTGGCGAGGCCAGTGTCTGTGTCAAAAAAGGACATGGGCTGGGACAAGGGGGCAGAAGGCCCGAGATCATGTGGGGCAAAGTGATTGCAAGCAAACACTGCCCAGCCCTTGCGTGCATGTAGAATGCAAAGACAATCTGGTTTCAGAGGCTGGCTGCCAGCAAATGGGCCCAGCAATTGAATGCACCCTGGAGGCAAGAATAACCCCACGAAACATGAAATCAGGCCGTTATGGATGCTTTGTCCCAGCAAGGGAGTAGCTCTTTAAAGTAACCTGTTCACGTGAAAAGCTATTCGGGTTTTTCTGGGTTTGGGGGAGTATTGGTCGAATCCCTCAGTGATTACATCTGTTTCCAAGGAAGTGATTAAGAGCGCAGCAGGGGAAAAAGGCCCGGCAGCAGGACATTTTGGGAAAATCCAGGGCCTCAGAACAGCTGGCCCGATCTCTTATAATTAAGAAACAGGCAGGTTGCGAAGAGTACCTGGATTACGTCTCCCTTAAGTGGGAAAGGGCTCGACACCTAAAGTTCCGTATTGGAATTCTGTCCATTGCCGCATTTCGGCATAGATGGAATAATGCCGTTTCAACATCATGTATTCTTTGAGGCGAGCCCGAGGAGACTGTTCAACATTACTTATTACTCTGTCCGGCCACTAAGCCACTGAGGAAGCGCTTTTTGAAGCCTTTGTTTCTAAGTCGCGGCCTGCAGGTCAGTAGGTGATGCCATGGCAATATGACCGGACACTGCAGCCGTAGTGGCTGTTCTTGCTACTGCTAGCTATTTGAGTTGGGCAGGAAAAATACACACAAGAAAGGCTAAGGTAGTAGAATAATGCCTTGGGGTAGAGAAACCCATTTGCATTGGCTGTCAATTTTGGTAAATGCCGATCCCGCTTTCATTTGCTTCCTCTGGCAACATGATGAATTTGTTTTCCGATTGGAAGTGATTTATGAGCTAAGTGATTACGATGTTGTTGCATTTGTGGTTTGGATATCTGTGTGTAGCTTTTATGACCTTTTTGTCGAATTAAAGCTAATAAAGTAAAAAGAAAAAACAAAAAAACAGAAATCTCACACACACACACGCGCGCGGGCGCGCGCCAGGATTGAACTCCAAAAACATAGAGCCGCTCTGGGCATGGAGGCCTGTGTCCATTTTCAAGGGGCGTTTCTAGCCTTGGCTAACACGCACTCTCAGAGCTGTGTTATTTCCTTCCTCTTCGGTGCGCTTTTCCTTCGGTCCCCGGGCGGTGAGGGGAGCAGACTTGATCAGGCACCGTAGGGAAAGAAGGGAAAAAGGATATGCTCGCGCTGCTATGCGTGGGAGGTGAGCAAGAGAGGTCGAATATGAAGCGGAAAACAAAGTTTGCCCATGTTCCTGTCGCAGCTGAAGGCGGCATGCCGGCTTTACAAGACGCTTGCAAGGGAGCCGAGGCCCTGCCAAGGGGAAGCTACTTTTGTATAAGAGCTGGGAGATGTTGCGGTCCTGTTGACACATGTAAAATGACATAAATGTATGCGTGTCGCTATTAAAAAATGGATCATTTAGGCGGAGGAAACACAGTGTGTCGTTTGCAGGGACGGTGCTGTGAGCTGGGACCAGCCTCCCCTTCTGTGGACCAATCAGATGGAAGCTCCTCCCTATATATGCACGCCGCTTGCCGGGCCGCCCATTACTGATCTGATCTGATCTGTGAGCGCGCTGACCGAGTCCTCCTGCAGAACAATGGCTGAAACTGCTCCCGCTGCTGTGGCTCCGCCGGCGGAACCCGCCGCCGCCGCCGCACCCAAGAAGAAGAAGACGACGCAGAAGAAAGCAGCCAGCGCTGCCAAGGCCAAAAAGCCCACGGGGCCCAGCGTGGCCGACCTCGTCGTCAAGGTCGTGGCTGCCTCCACTGAGAGGAAGGGACTCTCCCTGCCCGCCATCAAGAAGGCTCTGAGCGCCCAGGGATACGACGTGGACAAGAACAACAGCAGAGTCAAGCTTGCCGTCAAGAGCCTGGTGAGCAAAGGAGCCCTAGCCCAGCTCAAGGGCACCGGTGCCTCTGGATCCTTCAAGCTCAACAAGAAGCAGTCGCAGGGCAAGGAGACGGCGGCCAAGAAAGCGGCGGTGAAGAGCAAGACGCCCGCAGCAAAGAAGCCTGCCGGTGCTGCCAAGAAACCCAAAAAGGCTCCCGCCGGAGTCAAGAAGAGTCCCAAGAAGGTGAAGAAACCGGCAGCAGCCAAGAGCCCTAAAAAGCCCAAAGCTGCTCCAGCCAAGAAGGCCGCCAAGAGCCCCGCAAAAGCCAAAGCCGTGAAGGCGAAAGCGGCAAAGAAGAGCCCAGCCAAGGTCGTGAAGCCCAAGGCCGTCAAACCCAAAGCGGCAAAGCCCAAAAAGGCTGCACCCAAGAAGAAGTAGAGGCTTTCGCCGAGACCCTTCAAAAAACACACACAAAACACAAAGGCTCTTTTAAGAGCCGCCCACAGCATCTGAAAGCGAGCTAGCTCATGCCTCTTGCCAGACACGTACTGCGATATACAACGGCGTGTTTGAAAGGCAACATGTACCGGGCCCCGCGGCGAGAGTCTCCACTCGTTTCGGACGCCACGCGTGACCCTGGCCAGTGCGCCCCCACCTATAAGCCCACACCAGTTGAGACATAAGGGCATCGTGTGCACATGTGATCTGGCACAACCCCGCCCCCCCGCGCCACCCCCCCTCATCATAACCGTGGTGTGCTTCGAGGCGCTGCCATTGGGCTGGCCGCCGGCAAAGAGGATGATGGTGGTGTGAAATGTCAGCACGGGGGGCAGACTTCAGAGGCTGATTCGCCACTCTCGCTTGCCACCGGCCTGAAGGCTGGTGGGAGGTTGAATTGGGGCAAGCAAGGCCTGGGGCGGTGGGGCTATTTTATCTGTCCACAGCGACTCATGAAAGGCTGAGCACATGAGCACAGCCTTTGGCAATCGCTTTTTGCATCGTGTTTGTTTTTTTTTTGTTTGGGGGCCAGCCAATCGAAGGCTTCCCGTCCTGTGTCACCGCTTCATGGCCGTACCTTCGGACACCGACCAATCACAGCACAGCGCGGGCTTTTTTCAAACCTGCGCCTGTTGTCGCCTCAGCCAATGAGAGGAGAGCTTGGTCTTTATATACCAGCTCCCCGCCAGAGGAGCCCCATTGTATCTCGTAGAGAGAAAGCAGATCTAGCAGCGCTGCCATGGCCCGTACTAAGCAGACCGCCCGCAAGTCCACAGGAGGCAAGGCGCCTCGCAAGCAGCTGGCCACCAAGGCTGCCCGGAAGAGCGCCCCCGCCACTGGCGGCGTCAAGAAACCTCACCGCTACCGACCCGGCACTGTGGCTCTGAGGGAGATCCGCCGCTACCAGAAATCCACCGAGCTGCTCATCCGAAAGCTGCCCTTCCAGCGCCTGGTGCGAGAAATCGCCCAGGACTTCAAGACCGACCTGCGCTTCCAGAGCTCGGCCGTCATGGCCCTGCAGGAGGCCAGCGAGGCGTACCTGGTTGGGCTCTTTGAGGACACCAACCTCTGCGCCATCCACGCCAAGCGGGTCACCATCATGCCCAAGGACATCCAGCTGGCCCGCCGCATCCGGGGCGAGAGGGCTTGAGGCACACGGCAGCACCGCAACAACCGCAGAAAACACCACAAAGGCTCTTTTAAGAGCCGCCACATTGTCACAGACGAGCTGCTCGTACCCGCCCCTGCTCTTCGCTTGGCTACGCTCGTAGCTTGGGCGAGCTTTTCGTTTCAGAGGCAAAAGCCGAACACCCATTTGGCCCCATAGTTCACAGGGCTTTTCCGTGGCATGGAAGGCCCTCCGGTGTTGGGTGACGGAGGGGGCCACGCCTGAAATGCCCGCTGGTGGCTGTTTTTGCATTACTTGTTCACCTGCAGGGCCTATTTGCGCACCATGCCAGGTTTGCGCCGTGGGCGGCGGTTCTCTCGAGTGCTCGGAAGCGAGTGCGGCGTGCCCCTCTCAGATAAGAGTGAGTGACTCTTAAGTGCTTGGGAGCAGCTCTTTTTCTGATCAGGGTTTTGCAACTCGTAGGGTGGGGATGAGGCTGACGGCATAGTGGCACAGTACCCTAAGCCAGCAAAAGCGACGGCTGGCTGTGAGTGCTCTTTGTTTGGCAATCTCTCCTACCCCGCCCAGAGACCAACGGCTGGTAAGCGCGGTCATTTCGAAAACGCTGCCGTCGCCCCGCCCGGCCCTGCGCAGACCGTGCTGCGCACGGCCGCCGGCAGCCCTCCCTCTGGTCCGCCCCGGGTGCATATAAGGGGCGGCTCAGGCGCTGAACCCGCCATTCTCCGCTCGCTTGTGAAGAAGAGAAGAGTCAGCATGTCTGGACGCGGCAAAGGAGGGAAGGGGCTCGGCAAAGGCGGCGCCAAGAGGCACAGGAAAGTGCTGCGAGACAACATCCAGGGCATCACCAAGCCCGCCATCCGCCGCCTGGCCCGCCGTGGCGGAGTCAAGCGCATCTCCGGCCTCATCTACGAGGAGACCCGCGGCGTGCTGAAGGTCTTCCTGGAGAACGTGATCCGGGATGCCGTCACCTACACCCACCGAGCACGCCAAGAGGAAGACGGTCACCGCCATGGATGTGGTCTATGCCCTGAAGCGCCAGGGGCGCACCCTCTACGGATTCGGGGGCTGAGCACAACCCACCCCAGCGGACGCCACCTCTCGATCCAACCCCACAAAAACCAAAGGCTCTTTTAAGAGCCGCCCACACCCTCCCTGACCGAGCTGCTCATCTGCACTCTGCTTAAGCACCGTACTCTGGCCCGCCTGAGCCAAAGTAGAGGGGCGGGCAAGGTTTATGTTTTGACCAGCACGCCAGGGCCTTGGAAAAACCTCAGGCGAGTCTCGCACACTGATTTTCTGACTGTCGCTTGACTGTGAATGAAGAAAGAGATCAGTGCAAACACATGGCGTTTTTGTATCCTGCTTGACCATTCTATCTTTGCGCCCATGCAGGAGAAAACAAAATCCTATGCCGAAGGTAAGCTCTTTCACGCGGCTGTGCCTTCTGCCCCCAGTGGCTATGAGGAGCGCTGCTTCTTGCCCTGAATGTGCCTGGCTACCAGGGTCGGGGCCAGGCCGGCCCGAATCCCCTCCAGCGCGCTAGGGCTTCTCGCCCTCGCCCAGGGGGCAGGCTTTCCGATTTATTTACCCTTTGAACGCATTCGGGGTTGACACAGCGCCGCCCTTTAAAGCAAGGTGGCAACTGCACCCGGGGGTATGTGTGTCCAGAAGGGAGAGCCAGGTGTCTGCAGTGTCCTGCTCGGTTTGCTCCTCTACCCATTCTCCTGAGCGTGTGAATGGGTTGAGCGTTGCCGGAGGGCTCTAGGCACGGCATGCTGGCGAGAGGGGTGCAGAGTGGCTGGTCAGTTAGTGAGGCACACACGCAAAGAGTCCAGGCACACCATGGCCTCCTCCCCACACTCCTAGCAGTGGCCTCTGCAGAGAGCTGGAGCTGCCTGTTTCACTTCCTCGCTTTGCCACTGCCAAGCCCTCTCACTGAGATGGATACATTGTACACCATGTTGGGAGAATGGCAGATGAGGGGAGGGACCTGTCTGGGGATTCCACTCATTACCCTAAGCGAAGTGCAAGGGTTCCTGGGAGGCATGCATGAACCGTTTGACTCCAAGAAAGGGAAGGCCTGGCCGAGATATGAAACCCAGAGTGACCCATTTCACCCTTTTTTTTCCCCCCTGTCTTTCCTTTTAGTGGGCAGGCGGAGTTCCCTCTCTCTCAAACCTCACTCTAACTTGCTCAGGTGCTGTGCCCAGTGGGGTCTGCTGGAATTTTGCCCGTCAGGGCAAAGCCCGGCAAGGGCAAAGCGCGGCGTTTGTCAGGCGTTCGTCAGGCTTTCGGGGCAGGGGCCAGAATGCCAGCTCGCTGCTTCTCCCAGAGCCCAGCCCAGTGTGCGATGAGATGAGGAGAAAGGAAGATGCAAGTGGGGCTGAGGCTTCCTCAGAAGGGTCCTGTGGCGAACCAGAAGATGGACTCGGACTACAGTGGTTCATGGTGGAGACTTGTATATTCAAATAAAAGAAACACGCCTATCTGGCCCTCTCGCTATGAGGGAAGTCCCGAGTCCGCATTCCTAGTTGCTGACTGGCCCTCCCACTTTAGAAAATCTCGCTAAGCGGAATAGGACGCTTGCACCATAGCCTCGGAAGTGCGCTTCTGCCTGGCCCGACTGGTAGGGGACTCATTTGTTATTTGGCTCAGAGTTCCTTTAGCATGCCTTTACACAGTTCACAGTCTCTGTATAGAGTTTGCCGGTTAACATTACGAATGGCTTCTGGGTGGCTTTCTTTGGGAAAAAGACAAATTCTTCTTCGTGCACGTTTTTCAGTTTTTTTTTTTTTTTTTTTTTTTACACACCGCGGGTTAAATCCCTCCCTCCGGGAACCCTTTGCGCACACTTCTCTGGATCCCACCTTTGTGGCATCAGGACTCCCCAAAGTCAAGTCCTGTGGCTCTTTGGCAGGGTTATTGGTTCTCAGTCCAATTAATCGTGTATATTTGTCGGCTTTCCCATCCTTGGCAACAAGCTCACGTATCCCTTGCACTCCCTTGTTCACAGGGCGGATGCCCATTCGATTCTCTTAGGCTGTAGTACTGGGGGCGGCTACCCCAGCCTTGGTAGACGGTGTTCGTATCTCTTTCCCTCTGTTTTACTTGGCTCGCGTGCCCGTTCCACTCTTTCAGAATGTCATACTGTCGGCGGCTTCTCCAGTGGTGACGGGCAGTATTCGAGTCCCTCTCACACGCGGTCTTACCTGGGTCTTGTACCCGTTCCATTTTCGCAGCCTCTCCTGCCGTGGACGGCTTCGCCAGTCTTTGACCCCAACGATTAAAGCCCTCCCTGCCGTCCTCACGCTGGGAGGGTTTGCTCCGCTTGTTCGTGCTCCTCTGGTCGGTACAGGCCCCCGCCCGGTGGAACTCGGGGACTCGGGCTCCTTCCTGTTCCCTGGTCCCAGCCTCGGGTTTCTGGGCACCGGCCGGGTCCACCACTGTTCTCTAGTGGTCACGCCACCAGGGAAGGCGGTTTTCTTCCCGCCTTGGCTCCGCTCCTGACCCAGGGCCTCTTGCTCGGTCAGAGCACCCGCCTTTTAGCCTCCAGCCAGCAGGTCTCGCTTCGGCTACGCCTCTCCAAGACGTATCCACAGAGGCTCGCCTCTGCGTATGGAGGATTCTCCTCCCCTCTGCACGAGGCGCTCGCGGCGTGGGAGCTCTCTCCCCATTCACACCTCTTACTGTGTTTAAGCACATCAGTACTTGACCAAGGCCCCTAGGCAGGCGCGTCTTGCCGAGCGGGCTCACCTCCCTAGCCTCACAGGGAGTGATTCCCCTCTGGGGAGAAGAGAAGAGACGAATTGACCAGATTCGTCGCAGTCCCCACCTCACTTTTAAGGGTTTGATACTGGGGGTGGCCAGTTCAGGTGCGGGCACTTTGGCAGAAGTCAAAAGGGCCCGTGACCAGATGCCAACCTGGCGTTTTTGGTCCCGCAGGAAAGGTTTGAGAGCAGGGACCTCTGTAGCGTTCGTCAAGCTTGTTGATTCCATCCAGGCAGACACACACCCCGGGGGAGGCGGGGCAGGGCCATGCCTGCCAACGCTTCTCCCCACGTGTCCCACAAGCACCGATTTCTGCCCTTTGTGTCCCGCGTATGGAGGTTCCCGTTTGGGTGGCACGCCCTCCCGTGGGCCCGGCCTGGCACGCCCAAGCATGCGCCTTCTTGGCGAGGCCAGTGTCTGTGTCAAAAAAAGGACATGGGCTGGGACAAGGGGGCAGAAGGCCCGAGATCATGTGGGGCAAAGTGATTGCAAGCAAACACTGCCCAGCCCTTGCGTGCATGTAGAATGCAAAGACAATCTGGTTTCAGAGGCTGGCTGCCAGCAAATGGGCCCAGCAATTGAATGCACCCTGGAGGCAAGAATAACCCCACGAAACATGAAATCAGGCCGTTATGGATGCTTTGTCCCAGCAAGGGAGTAGCTCTTTAAAGTAACCTGTTCACGTGAAAAGCTATTCGGGTTTTTCTGGGTTTGGGGGAGTATTGGTCGAATCCCTCAGTGATTACATCTGTTTCCAAGGAAGTGATTAAGAGCGCAGCAGGGGAAAAAGGCCCGGCAGCAGGACATTTTGGGAAAATCCAGGGCCTCAGAACAGCTGGCCCGATCTCTTATAATTAAGAAACAGGCAGGTTGCGAAGAGTACCTGGATTACGTCTCCCTTAAGTGGGAAAGGGCTCGACACCTAAAGTTCCGTATTGGAATTCTGTCCATTGCCGCATTTCGGCATAGATGGAATAATGCCGTTTCAACATCATGTATTCTTTGAGGCGAGCCCGAGGAGACTGTTCAACATTACTTATTACTCTGTCCGGCCACTAAGCCACTGAGGAAGCGCTTTTTGAAGCCTTTGTTTCTAAGTCGCGGCCTGCAGGTCAGTAGGTGATGCCATGGCAATATGACCGGACACTGCAGCCGTAGTGGCTGTTCTTGCTACTGCTAGCTATTTGAGTTGGGCAGGAAAAATACACACAAGAAAGGCTAAGGTAGTAGAATAATGCCTTGGGGTAGAGAAACCCATTTGCATTGGCTGTCAATTTTGGTAAATGCCGATCCCGCTTTCATTTGCTTCCTCTGGCAACATGATGAATTTGTTTTCCGATTGGAAGTGATTTATGAGCTAAGTGATTACGATGTTGTTGCATTTGTGGTTTGGATATCTGTGTGTAGCTTTTATGACCTTTTTGTCGAATTAAAGCTAATAAAGTAAAAAGAAAAAACAAAAAAACAGAAATCTCACACACACACACGCGCGCGGGCGCGCGCCAGGATTGAACTCCAAAAACATAGAGCCGCTCTGGGCATGGAGGCCTGTGTCCATTTTCAAGGGGCGTTTCTAGCCTTGGCTAACACGCACTCTCAGAGCTGTGTTATTTCCTTCCTCTTCGGTGCGCTTTTCCTTCGGTCCCCGGGCGGTGAGGGGAGCAGACTTGATCAGGCACCGTAGGGAAAGAAGGGAAAAAGGATATGCTCGCGCTGCTATGCGTGGGAGGTGAGCAAGAGAGGTCGAATATGAAGCGGAAAACAAAGTTTGCCCATGTTCCTGTCGCAGCTGAAGGCGGCATGCCGGCTTTACAAGACGCTTGCAAGGGAGCCGAGGCCCTGCCAAGGGGAAGCTACTTTTGTATAAGAGCTGGGAGATGTTGCGGTCCTGTTGACACATGTAAAATGACATAAATGTATGCGTGTCGCTATTAAAAAATGGATCATTTAGGCGGAGGAAACACAGTGTGTCGTTTGCAGGGACGGTGCTGTGAGCTGGGACCAGCCTCCCCTTCTGTGGACCAATCAGATGGAAGCTCCTCCCTATATATGCACGCCGCTTGCCGGGCCGCCCATTACTGATCTGATCTGATCTGTGAGCGCGCTGACCGAGTCCTCCTGCAGAACAATGGCTGAAACTGCTCCCGCTGCTGTGGCTCCGCCGGCGGAACCCGCCGCCGCCGCCGCACCCAAGAAGAAGAAGACGACGCAGAAGAAAGCAGCCAGCGCTGCCAAGGCCAAAAAGCCCACGGGGCCCAGCGTGGCCGACCTCGTCGTCAAGGTCGTGGCTGCCTCCACTGAGAGGAAGGGACTCTCCCTGCCCGCCATCAAGAAGGCTCTGAGCGCCCAGGGATACGACGTGGACAAGAACAACAGCAGAGTCAAGCTTGCCGTCAAGAGCCTGGTGAGCAAAGGAGCCCTAGCCCAGCTCAAGGGCACCGGTGCCTCTGGATCCTTCAAGCTCAACAAGAAGCAGTCGCAGGGCAAGGAGACGGCGGCCAAGAAAGCGGCGGTGAAGAGCAAGACGCCCGCAGCAAAGAAGCCTGCCGGTGCTGCCAAGAAACCCAAAAAGGCTCCCGCCGGAGTCAAGAAGAGTCCCAAGAAGGTGAAGAAACCGGCAGCAGCCAAGAGCCCTAAAAAGCCCAAAGCTGCTCCAGCCAAGAAGGCCGCCAAGAGCCCCGCAAAAGCCAAAGCCGTGAAGGCGAAAGCGGCAAAGAAGAGCCCAGCCAAGGTCGTGAAGCCCAAGGCCGTCAAACCCAAAGCGGCAAAGCCCAAAAAGGCTGCACCCAAGAAGAAGTAGAGGCTTTCGCCGAGACCCTTCAAAAAACACACACAAAACACAAAGGCTCTTTTAAGAGCCGCCCACAGCATCTGAAAGCGAGCTAGCTCATGCCTCTTGCCAGACACGTACTGCGATATACAACGGCGTGTTTGAAAGGCAACATGTACCGGGCCCCGCGGCGAGAGTCTCCACTCGTTTCGGACGCCACGCGTGACCCTGGCCAGTGCGCCCCCACCTATAAGCCCACACCAGTTGAGACATAAGGGCATCGTGTGCACATGTGATCTGGCACAACCCCGCCCCCCCGCGCCACCCCCCCTCATCATAACCGTGGTGTGCTTCGAGGCGCTGCCATTGGGCTGGCCGCCGGCAAAGAGGATGATGGTGGTGTGAAATGTCAGCACGGGGGGCAGACTTCAGAGGCTGATTCGCCACTCTCGCTTGCCACCGGCCTGAAGGCTGGTGGGAGGTTGAATTGGGGCAAGCAAGGCCTGGGGCGGTGGGGCTATTTTATCTGTCCACAGCGACTCATGAAAGGCTGAGCACATGAGCACAGCCTTTGGCAATCGCTTTTTGCATCGTGTTTGTTTTTTTTTTGTTTGGGGGCCAGCCAATCGAAGGCTTCCCGTCCTGTGTCACCGCTTCATGGCCGTACCTTCGGACACCGACCAATCACAGCACAGCGCGGGCTTTTTTCAAACCTGCGCCTGTTGTCGCCTCAGCCAATGAGAGGAGAGCTTGGTCTTTATATACCAGCTCCCCGCCAGAGGAGCCCCATTGTATCTCGTAGAGAGAAAGCAGATCTAGCAGCGCTGCCATGGCCCGTACTAAGCAGACCGCCCGCAAGTCCACAGGAGGCAAGGCGCCTCGCAAGCAGCTGGCCACCAAGGCTGCCCGGAAGAGCGCCCCCGCCACTGGCGGCGTCAAGAAACCTCACCGCTACCGACCCGGCACTGTGGCTCTGAGGGAGATCCGCCGCTACCAGAAATCCACCGAGCTGCTCATCCGAAAGCTGCCCGTCCAGCGCCTGGTGCGAGAAATCGCCCAGGACTTCAAGACCGACCTGCGCTTCCAGAGCTCGGCCGTCATGGCCCTGCAGGAGGCCAGCGAGGCGTACCTGGTTGGGCTCTTTGAGGACACCAACCTCTGCGCCATCCACGCCAAGCGGGTCACCATCATGCCCAAGGACATCCAGCTGGCCCGCCGCATCCGGGGCGAGAGGGCTTGAGGCACACGGCAGCACCGCAACAACCGCAGAAAACACCACAAAGGCTCTTTTAAGAGCCGCCACATTGTCACAGACGAGCTGCTCGTACCCGCCCCTGCTCTTCGCTTGGCTACGCTCGTAGCTTGGGCGAGCTTTTCGTTTCAGAGGCAAAAGCCGAACACCCATTTGGCCCCATAGTTCACAGGGCTTTTCCGTGGCATGGAAGGCCCTCCGGTGTTGGGTGACGGAGGGGGCCACGCCTGAAATGCCCGCTGGTGGCTGTTTTTGCATTACTTGTTCACCTGCAGGGCCTATTTGCGCACCATGCCAGGTTTGCGCCGTGGGCGGCGGTTCTCTCGAGTGCTCGGAAGCGAGTGCGGCGTGCCCCTCTCAGATAAGAGTGAGTGACTCTTAAGTGCTTGGGAGCAGCTCTTTTTCTGATCAGGGTTTTGCAACTCGTAGGGTGGGGATGAGGCTGACGGCATAGTGGCACAGTACCCTAAGCCAGCAAAAGCGACGGCTGGCTGTGAGTGCTCTTTGTTTGGCAATCTCTCCTACCCCGCCCAGAGACCAACGGCTGGTAAGCGCGGTCATTTCGAAAACGCTGCCGTCGCCCCGCCCGGCCCTGCGCAGACCGTGCTGCGCACGGCCGCCGGCAGCCCTCCCTCTGGTCCGCCCCGGGTGCATATAAGGGGCGGCTCAGGCGCTGAACCCGCCATTCTCCGCTCGCTTGTGAAGAAGAGAAGAGTCAGCATGTCTGGACGCGGCAAAGGAGGGAAGGGGCTCGGCAAAGGCGGCGCCAAGAGGCACAGGAAAGTGCTGCGAGACAACATCCAGGGCATCACCAAGCCCGCCATCCGCCGCCTGGCCCGCCGTGGCGGAGTCAAGCGCATCTCCGGCCTCATCTACGAGGAGACCCGCGGCGTGCTGAAGGTCTTCCTGGAGAACGTGATCCGGGATGCCGTCACCTACACCCACCGAGCACGCCAAGAGGAAGACGGTCACCGCCATGGATGTGGTCTATGCCCTGAAGCGCCAGGGGCGCACCCTCTACGGATTCGGGGGCTGAGCACAACCCACCCCAGCGGACGCCACCTCTCGATCCAACCCCACAAAAACCAAAGGCTCTTTTAAGAGCCGCCCACACCCTCCCTGACCGAGCTGCTCATCTGCACTCTGCTTAAGCACCGTACTCTGGCCCGCCTGAGCCAAAGTAGAGGGGCGGGCAAGGTTTATGTTTTGACCAGCACGCCAGGGCCTTGGAAAAACCTCAGGCGAGTCTCGCACACTGATTTTCTGACTGTCGCTTGACTGTGAATGAAGAAAGAGATCAGTGCAAACACATGGCGTTTTTGTATCCTGCTTGACCATTCTATCTTTGCGCCCATGCAGGAGAAAACAAAATCCTATGCCGAAGGTAAGCTCTTTCACGCGGCTGTGCCTTCTGCCCCCAGTGGCTATGAGGAGCGCTGCTTCTTGCCCTGAATGTGCCTGGCTACCAGGGTCGGGGCCAGGCCGGCCCGAATCCCCTCCAGCGCGCTAGGGCTTCTCGCCCTCGCCCAGGGGGCAGGCTTTCCGATTTATTTACCCTTTGAACGCATTCGGGGTTGACACAGCGCCGCCCTTTAAAGCAAGGTGGCAACTGCACCCGGGGGTATGTGTGTCCAGAAGGGAGAGCCAGGTGTCTGCAGTGTCCTGCTCGGTTTGCTCCTCTACCCATTCTCCTGAGCGTGTGAATGGGTTGAGCGTTGCCGGAGGGCTCTAGGCACGGCATGCTGGCGAGAGGGGTGCAGAGTGGCTGGTCAGTTAGTGAGGCACACACGCAAAGAGTCCAGGCACACCATGGCCTCCTCCCCACACTCCTAGCAGTGGCCTCTGCAGAGAGCTGGAGCTGCCTGTTTCACTTCCTCGCTTTGCCACTGCCAAGCCCTCTCACTGAGATGGATACATTGTACACCATGTTGGGAGAATGGCAGATGAGGGGAGGGACCTGTCTGGGGATTCCACTCATTACCCTAAGCGAAGTGCAAGGGTTCCTGGGAGGCATGCATGAACCGTTTGACTCCAAGAAAGGGAAGGCCTGGCCGAGATATGAAACCCAGAGTGACCCATTTCACCCTTTTTTTTCCCCCCTGTCTTTCCTTTTAGTGGGCAGGCGGAGTTCCCTCTCTCTCAAACCTCACTCTAACTTGCTCAGGTGCTGTGCCCAGTGGGGTCTGCTGGAATTTTGCCCGTCAGGGCAAAGCCCGGCAAGGGCAAAGCGCGGCGTTTGTCAGGCGTTCGTCAGGCTTTCGGGGCAGGGGCCAGAATGCCAGCTCGCTGCTTCTCCCAGAGCCCAGCCCAGTGTGCGATGAGATGAGGAGAAAGGAAGATGCAAGTGGGGCTGAGGCTTCCTCAGAAGGGTCCTGTGGCGAACCAGAAGATGGACTCGGACTACAGTGGTTCATGGTGGAGACTTGTATATTCAAATAAAAGAAACACGCCTATCTGGCCCTCTCGCTATGAGGGAAGTCCCGAGTCCGCATTCCTAGTTGCTGACTGGCCCTCCCACTTTAGAAAATCTCGCTAAGCGGAATAGGACGCTTGCACCATAGCCTCGGAAGTGCGCTTCTGCCTGGCCCGACTGGTAGGGGACTCATTTGTTATTTGGCTCAGAGTTCCTTTAGCATGCCTTTACACAGTTCACAGTCTCTGTATAGAGTTTGCCGGTTAACATTACGAATGGCTTCTGGGTGGCTTTCTTTGGGAAAAAGACAAATTCTTCTTCGTGCACGTTTTTCAGTTTTTTTTTTTTTTTTACACACCGCGGGTTAAATCCCTCCCTCCGGGAACCCTTTGCGCACACTTCTCTGGATCCCACCTTTGTGGCATCAGGACTCCCCAAAGTCAAGTCCTGTGGCTCTTTGGCAGGGTTATTGGTTCTCAGTCCAATTAATCGTGTATATTTGTCGGCTTTCCCATCCTTGGCAACAAGCTCACGTATCCCTTGCACTCCCTTGTTCACAGGGCGGATGCCCATTCGATTCTCTTAGGCTGTAGTACTGGGGGCGGCTACCCCAGCCTTGGTAGACGGTGTTCGTATCTCTTTCCCTCTGTTTTACTTGGCTCGCGTGCCCGTTCCACTCTTTCAGAATGTCATACTGTCGGCGGCTTCTCCAGTGGTGACGGGCAGTATTCGAGTCCCTCTCACACGCGGTCTTACCTGGGTCTTGTACCCGTTCCATTTTCGCAGCCTCTCCTGCCGTGGACGGCTTCGCCAGTCTTTGACCCCAACGATTAAAGCCCTCCCTGCCGTCCTCACGCTGGGAGGGTTTGCTCCGCTTGTTCGTGCTCCTCTGGTCGGTACAGGCCCCCGCCCGGTGGAACTCGGGGACTCGGGCTCCTTCCTGTTCCCTGGTCCCAGCCTCGGGTTTCTGGGCACCGGCCGGGTCCACCACTGTTCTCTAGTGGTCACGCCACCAGGGAAGGCGGTTTTCTTCCCGCCTTGGCTCCGCTCCTGACCCAGGGCCTCTTGCTCGGTCAGAGCACCCGCCTTTTAGCCTCCAGCCAGCAGGTCTCGCTTCGGCTACGCCTCTCCAAGACGTATCCACAGAGGCTCGCCTCTGCGTATGGAGGATTCTCCTCCCCTCTGCACGAGGCGCTCGCGGCGTGGGAGCTCTCTCCCCATTCACACCTCTTACTGTGTTTAAGCACATCAGTACTTGACCAAGGCCCCTAGGCAGGCGCGTCTTGCCGAGCGGGCTCACCTCCCTAGCCTCACAGGGAGTGATTCCCCTCTGGGGAGAAGAGAAGAGACGAATTGACCAGATTCGTCGCAGTCCCCACCTCACTTTTAAGGGTTTGATACTGGGGGTGGCCAGTTCAGGTGCGGGCACTTTGGCAGAAGTCAAAAGGGCCCGTGACCAGATGCCAACCTGGCGTTTTTGGTCCCGCAGGAAAGGTTTGAGAGCAGGGACCTCTGTAGCGTTCGTCAAGCTTGTTGATTCCATCCAGGCAGACACACACCCCGGGGGAGGCGGGGCAGGGCCATGCCTGCCAACGCTTCTCCCCACGTGTCCCACAAGCACCGATTTCTGCCCTTTGTGTCCCGCGTATGGAGGTTCCCGTTTGGGTGGCACGCCCTCCCGTGGGCCCGGCCTGGCACGCCCAAGCATGCGCCTTCTTGGCGAGGCCAGTGTCTGTGTCAAAAAAGGACATGGGCTGGGACAAGGGGGCAGAAGGCCCGAGATCATGTGGGGCAAAGTGATTGCAAGCAAACACTGCCCAGCCCTTGCGTGCATGTAGAATGCAAAGACAATCTGGTTTCAGAGGCTGGCTGCCAGCAAATGGGCCCAGCAATTGAATGCACCCTGGAGGCAAGAATAACCCCACGAAACATGAAATCAGGCCGTTATGGATGCTTTGTCCCAGCAAGGGAGTAGCTCTTTAAAGTAACCTGTTCACGTGAAAAGCTATTCGGGTTTTTCTGGGTTTGGGGGAGTATTGGTCGAATCCCTCAGTGATTACATCTGTTTCCAAGGAAGTGATTAAGAGCGCAGCAGGGGAAAAAGGCCCGGCAGCAGGACATTTTGGGAAAATCCAGGGCCTCAGAACAGCTGGCCCGATCTCTTATAATTAAGAAACAGGCAGGTTGCGAAGAGTACCTGGATTACGTCTCCCTTAAGTGGGAAAGGGCTCGACACCTAAAGTTCCGTATTGGAATTCTGTCCATTGCCGCATTTCGGCATAGATGGAATAATGCCGTTTCAACATCATGTATTCTTTGAGGCGAGCCCGAGGAGACTGTTCAACATTACTTATTACTCTGTCCGGCCACTAAGCCACTGAGGAAGCGCTTTTTGAAGCCTTTGTTTCTAAGTCGCGGCCTGCAGGTCAGTAGGTGATGCCATGGCAATATGACCGGACACTGCAGCCGTAGTGGCTGTTCTTGCTACTGCTAGCTATTTGAGTTGGGCAGGAAAAATACACACAAGAAAGGCTAAGGTAGTAGAATAATGCCTTGGGGTAGAGAAACCCATTTGCATTGGCTGTCAATTTTGGTAAATGCCGATCCCGCTTTCATTTGCTTCCTCTGGCAACATGATGAATTTGTTTTCCGATTGGAAGTGATTTATGAGCTAAGTGATTACGATGTTGTTGCATTTGTGGTTTGGATATCTGTGTGTAGCTTTTATGACCTTTTTGTCGAATTAAAGCTAATAAAGTAAAAAGAAAAAACAAAAAAACAGAAATCTCACACACACACACGCGCGCGGGCGCGCGCCAGGATTGAACTCCAAAAACATAGAGCCGCTCTGGGCATGGAGGCCTGTGTCCATTTTCAAGGGGCGTTTCTAGCCTTGGCTAACACGCACTCTCAGAGCTGTGTTATTTCCTTCCTCTTCGGTGCGCTTTTCCTTCGGTCCCCGGGCGGTGAGGGGAGCAGACTTGATCAGGCACCGTAGGGAAAGAAGGGAAAAAGGATATGCTCGCGCTGCTATGCGTGGGAGGTGAGCAAGAGAGGTCGAATATGAAGCGGAAAACAAAGTTTGCCCATGTTCCTGTCGCAGCTGAAGGCGGCATGCCGGCTTTACAAGACGCTTGCAAGGGAGCCGAGGCCCTGCCAAGGGGAAGCTACTTTTGTATAAGAGCTGGGAGATGTTGCGGTCCTGTTGACACATGTAAAATGACATAAATGTATGCGTGTCGCTATTAAAAAATGGATCATTTAGGCGGAGGAAACACAGTGTGTCGTTTGCAGGGACGGTGCTGTGAGCTGGGACCAGCCTCCCCTTCTGTGGACCAATCAGATGGAAGCTCCTCCCTATATATGCACGCCGCTTGCCGGGCCGCCCATTACTGATCTGATCTGATCTGTGAGCGCGCTGACCGAGTCCTCCTGCAGAACAATGGCTGAAACTGCTCCCGCTGCTGTGGCTCCGCCGGCGGAACCCGCCGCCGCCGCCGCACCCAAGAAGAAGAAGACGACGCAGAAGAAAGCAGCCAGCGCTGCCAAGGCCAAAAAGCCCACGGGGCCCAGCGTGGCCGACCTCGTCGTCAAGGTCGTGGCTGCCTCCACTGAGAGGAAGGGACTCTCCCTGCCCGCCATCAAGAAGGCTCTGAGCGCCCAGGGATACGACGTGGACAAGAACAACAGCAGAGTCAAGCTTGCCGTCAAGAGCCTGGTGAGCAAAGGAGCCCTAGCCCAGCTCAAGGGCACCGGTGCCTCTGGATCCTTCAAGCTCAACAAGAAGCAGTCGCAGGGCAAGGAGACGGCGGCCAAGAAAGCGGCGGTGAAGAGCAAGACGCCCGCAGCAAAGAAGCCTGCCGGTGCTGCCAAGAAACCCAAAAAGGCTCCCGCCGGAGTCAAGAAGAGTCCCAAGAAGGTGAAGAAACCGGCAGCAGCCAAGAGCCCTAAAAAGCCCAAAGCTGCTCCAGCCAAGAAGGCCGCCAAGAGCCCCGCAAAAGCCAAAGCCGTGAAGGCGAAAGCGGCAAAGAAGAGCCCAGCCAAGGTCGTGAAGCCCAAGGCCGTCAAACCCAAAGCGGCAAAGCCCAAAAAGGCTGCACCCAAGAAGAAGTAGAGGCTTTCGCCGAGACCCTTCAAAAAACACACACAAAACACAAAGGCTCTTTTAAGAGCCGCCCACAGCATCTGAAAGCGAGCTAGCTCATGCCTCTTGCCAGACACGTACTGCGATATACAACGGCGTGTTTGAAAGGCAACATGTACCGGGCCCCGCGGCGAGAGTCTCCACTCGTTTCGGACGCCACGCGTGACCCTGGCCAGTGCGCCCCCACCTATAAGCCCACACCAGTTGAGACATAAGGGCATCGTGTGCACATGTGATCTGGCACAACCCCGCCCCCCCGCGCCACCCCCCCTCATCATAACCGTGGTGTGCTTCGAGGCGCTGCCATTGGGCTGGCCGCCGGCAAAGAGGATGATGGTGGTGTGAAATGTCAGCACGGGGGGCAGACTTCAGAGGCTGATTCGCCACTCTCGCTTGCCACCGGCCTGAAGGCTGGTGGGAGGTTGAATTGGGGCAAGCAAGGCCTGGGGCGGTGGGGCTATTTTATCTGTCCACAGCGACTCATGAAAGGCTGAGCACATGAGCACAGCCTTTGGCAATCGCTTTTTGCATCGTGTTTGTTTTTTTTTTGTTTGGGGGCCAGCCAATCGAAGGCTTCCCGTCCTGTGTCACCGCTTCATGGCCGTACCTTCGGACACCGACCAATCACAGCACAGCGCGGGCTTTTTTCAAACCTGCGCCTGTTGTCGCCTCAGCCAATGAGAGGAGAGCTTGGTCTTTATATACCAGCTCCCCGCCAGAGGAGCCCCATTGTATCTCGTAGAGAGAAAGCAGATCTAGCAGCGCTGCCATGGCCCGTACTAAGCAGACCGCCCGCAAGTCCACAGGAGGCAAGGCGCCTCGCAAGCAGCTGGCCACCAAGGCTGCCCGGAAGAGCGCCCCCGCCACTGGCGGCGTCAAGAAACCTCACCGCTACCGACCCGGCACTGTGGCTCTGAGGGAGATCCGCCGCTACCAGAAATCCACCGAGCTGCTAATCCGAAAGCTGCCCGTCCAGCGCCTGGTGCGAGAAATCGCCCAGGACTTCAAGACCGACCTGCGCTTCCAGAGCTCGGCCGTCATGGCCCTGCAGGAGGCCAGCGAGGCGTACCTGGTTGGGCTCTTTGAGGACACCAACCTCTGCGCCATCCACGCCAAGCGGGTCACCATCATGCCCAAGGACATCCAGCTGGCCCGCCGCATCCGGGGCGAGAGGGCTTGAGGCACACGGCAGCACCGCAACAACCGCAGAAAACACCACAAAGGCTCTTTTAAGAGCCGCCACATTGTCACAGACGAGCTGCTCGTACCCGCCCCTGCTCTTCGCTTGGCTACGCTCGTAGCTTGGGCGAGCTTTTCGTTTCAGAGGCAAAAGCCGAACACCCATTTGGCCCCATAGTTCACAGGGCTTTTCCGTGGCATGGAAGGCCCTCCGGTGTTGGGTGACGGAGGGGGCCACGCCTGAAATGCCCGCTGGTGGCTGTTTTTGCATTACTTGTTCACCTGCAGGGCCTATTTGCGCACCATGCCAGGTTTGCGCCGTGGGCGGCGGTTCTCTCGAGTGCTCGGAAGCGAGTGCGGCGTGCCCCTCTCAGATAAGAGTGAGTGACTCTTAAGTGCTTGGGAGCAGCTCTTTTTCTGATCAGGGTTTTGCAACTCGTAGGGTGGGGATGAGGCTGACGGCATAGTGGCACAGTACCCTAAGCCAGCAAAAGCGACGGCTGGCTGTGAGTGCTCTTTGTTTGGCAATCTCTCCTACCCCGCCCAGAGACCAACGGCTGGTAAGCGCGGTCATTTCGAAAACGCTGCCGTCGCCCCGCCCGGCCCTGCGCAGACCGTGCTGCGCACGGCCGCCGGCAGCCCTCCCTCTGGTCCGCCCCGGGTGCATATAAGGGGCGGCTCAGGCGCTGAACCCGCCATTCTCCGCTCGCTTGTGAAGAAGAGAAGAGTCAGCATGTCTGGACGCGGCAAAGGAGGGAAGGGGCTCGGCAAAGGCGGCGCCAAGAGGCACAGGAAAGTGCTGCGAGACAACATCCAGGGCATCACCAAGCCCGCCATCCGCCGCCTGGCCCGCCGTGGCGGAGTCAAGCGCATCTCCGGCCTCATCTACGAGGAGACCCGCGGCGTGCTGAAGGTCTTCCTGGAGAACGTGATCCGGGATGCCGTCACCTACACCCACCGAGCACGCCAAGAGGAAGACGGTCACCGCCATGGATGTGGTCTATGCCCTGAAGCGCCAGGGGCGCACCCTCTACGGATTCGGGGGCTGAGCACAACCCACCCCAGCGGACGCCACCTCTCGATCCAACCCCACAAAAACCAAAGGCTCTTTTAAGAGCCGCCCACACCCTCCCTGACCGAGCTGCTCATCTGCACTCTGCTTAAGCACCGTACTCTGGCCCGCCTGAGCCAAAGTAGAGGGGCGGGCAAGGTTTATGTTTTGACCAGCACGCCAGGGCCTTGGAAAAACCTCAGGCGAGTCTCGCACACTGATTTTCTGACTGTCGCTTGACTGTGAATGAAGAAAGAGATCAGTGCAAACACATGGCGTTTTTGTATCCTGCTTGACCATTCTATCTTTGCGCCCATGCAGGAGAAAACAAAATCCTATGCCGAAGGTAAGCTCTTTCACGCGGCTGTGCCTTCTGCCCCCAGTGGCTATGAGGAGCGCTGCTTCTTGCCCTGAATGTGCCTGGCTACCAGGGTCGGGGCCAGGCCGGCCCGAATCCCCTCCAGCGCGCTAGGGCTTCTCGCCCTCGCCCAGGGGGCAGGCTTTCCGATTTATTTACCCTTTGAACGCATTCGGGGTTGACACAGCGCCGCCCTTTAAAGCAAGGTGGCAACTGCACCCGGGGGTATGTGTGTCCAGAAGGGAGAGCCAGGTGTCTGCAGTGTCCTGCTCGGTTTGCTCCTCTACCCATTCTCCTGAGCGTGTGAATGGGTTGAGCGTTGCCGGAGGGCTCTAGGCACGGCATGCTGGCGAGAGGGGTGCAGAGTGGCTGGTCAGTTAGTGAGGCACACACGCAAAGAGTCCAGGCACACCATGGCCTCCTCCCCACACTCCTAGCAGTGGCCTCTGCAGAGAGCTGGAGCTGCCTGTTTCACTTCCTCGCTTTGCCACTGCCAAGCCCTCTCACTGAGATGGATACATTGTACACCATGTTGGGAGAATGGCAGATGAGGGGAGGGACCTGTCTGGGGATTCCACTCATTACCCTAAGCGAAGTGCAAGGGTTCCTGGGAGGCATGCATGAACCGTTTGACTCCAAGAAAGGGAAGGCCTGGCCGAGATATGAAACCCAGAGTGACCCATTTCACCCTTTTTTTTCCCCCCTGTCTTTCCTTTTAGTGGGCAGGCGGAGTTCCCTCTCTCTCAAACCTCACTCTAACTTGCTCAGGTGCTGTGCCCAGTGGGGTCTGCTGGAATTTTGCCCGTCAGGGCAAAGCCCGGCAAGGGCAAAGCGCGGCGTTTGTCAGGCGTTCGTCAGGCTTTCGGGGCAGGGGCCAGAATGCCAGCTCGCTGCTTCTCCCAGAGCCCAGCCCAGTGTGCGATGAGATGAGGAGAAAGGAAGATGCAAGTGGGGCTGAGGCTTCCTCAGAAGGGTCCTGTGGCGAACCAGAAGATGGACTCGGACTACAGTGGTTCATGGTGGAGACTTGTATATTCAAATAAAAGAAACACGCCTATCTGGCCCTCTCGCTATGAGGGAAGTCCCGAGTCCGCATTCCTAGTTGCTGACTGGCCCTCCCACTTTAGAAAATCTCGCTAAGCGGAATAGGACGCTTGCACCATAGCCTCGGAAGTGCGCTTCTGCCTGGCCCGACTGGTAGGGGACTCATTTGTTATTTGGCTCAGAGTTCCTTTAGCATGCCTTTACACAGTTCACAGTCTCTGTATAGAGTTTGCCGGTTAACATTACGAATGGCTTCTGGGTGGCTTTCTTTGGGAAAAAGACAAATTCTTCTTCGTGCACGTTTTTCAGTTTTTTTTTTTTTTTTTTTTTTTTACACACCGCGGGTTAAATCCCTCCCTCCGGGAACCCTTTGCGCACACTTCTCTGGATCCCACCTTTGTGGCATCAGGACTCCCCAAAGTCAAGTCCTGTGGCTCTTTGGCAGGGTTATTGGTTCTCAGTCCAATTAATCGTGTATATTTGTCGGCTTTCCCATCCTTGGCAACAAGCTCACGTATCCCTTGCACTCCCTTGTTCACAGGGCGGATGCCCATTCGATTCTCTTAGGCTGTAGTACTGGGGGCGGCTACCCCAGCCTTGGTAGACGGTGTTCGTATCTCTTTCCCTCTGTTTTACTTGGCTCGCGTGCCCGTTCCACTCTTTCAGAATGTCATACTGTCGGCGGCTTCTCCAGTGGTGACGGGCAGTATTCGAGTCCCTCTCACACGCGGTCTTACCTGGGTCTTGTACCCGTTCCATTTTCGCAGCCTCTCCTGCCGTGGACGGCTTCGCCAGTCTTTGACCCCAACGATTAAAGCCCTCCCTGCCGTCCTCACGCTGGGAGGGTTTGCTCCGCTTGTTCGTGCTCCTCTGGTCGGTACAGGCCCCCGCCCGGTGGAACTCGGGGACTCGGGCTCCTTCCTGTTCCCTGGTCCCAGCCTCGGGTTTCTGGGCACCGGCCGGGTCCACCACTGTTCTCTAGTGGTCACGCCACCAGGGAAGGCGGTTTTCTTCCCGCCTTGGCTCCGCTCCTGACCCAGGGCCTCTTGCTCGGTCAGAGCACCCGCCTTTTAGCCTCCAGCCAGCAGGTCTCGCTTCGGCTACGCCTCTCCAAGACGTATCCACAGAGGCTCGCCTCTGCGTATGGAGGATTCTCCTCCCCTCTGCACGAGGCGCTCGCGGCGTGGGAGCTCTCTCCCCATTCACACCTCTTACTGTGTTTAAGCACATCAGTACTTGACCAAGGCCCCTAGGCAGGCGCGTCTTGCCGAGCGGGCTCACCTCCCTAGCCTCACAGGGAGTGATTCCCCTCTGGGGAGAAGAGAAGAGACGAATTGACCAGATTCGTCGCAGTCCCCACCTCACTTTTAAGGGTTTGATACTGGGGGTGGCCAGTTCAGGTGCGGGCACTTTGGCAGAAGTCAAAAGGGCCCGTGACCAGATGCCAACCTGGCGTTTTTGGTCCCGCAGGAAAGGTTTGAGAGCAGGGACCTCTGTAGCGTTCGTCAAGCTTGTTGATTCCATCCAGGCAGACACACACCCCGGGGGAGGCGGGGCAGGGCCATGCCTGCCAACGCTTCTCCCCACGTGTCCCACAAGCACCGATTTCTGCCCTTCGTGTCCCGCGTATGGAGGTTCCCGTTTGGGTGGCACGCCCTCCCGTGGGCCCGGCCTGGCACGCCCAAGCATGCGCCTTCTTGGCGAGGCCAGTGTCTGTGTCAAAAAAGGACATGGGCTGGGACAAGGGGGCAGAAGGCCCGAGATCATGTGGGGCAAAGTGATTGCAAGCAAACACTGCCCAGCCCTTGCGTGCATGTAGAATGCAAAGACAATCTGGTTTCAGAGGCTGGCTGCCAGCAAATGGGCCCAGCAATTGAATGCACCCTGGAGGCAAGAATAACCCCACGAAACATGAAATCAGGCCGTTATGGATGCTTTGTCCCAGCAAGGGAGTAGCTCTTTAAAGTAACCTGTTCACGTGAAAAGCTATTCGGGTTTTTCTGGGTTTGGGGGAGTATTGGTCGAATCCCTCAGTGATTACATCTGTTTCCAAGGAAGTGATTAAGAGCGCAGCAGGGGAAAAAGGCCCGGCAGCAGGACATTTTGGGAAAATCCAGGGCCTCAGAACAGCTGGCCCGATCTCTTATAATTAAGAAACAGGCAGGTTGCGAAGAGTACCTGGATTACGTCTCCCTTAAGTGGGAAAGGGCTCGACACCTAAAGTTCCGTATTGGAATTCTGTCCATTGCCGCATTTCGGCATAGATGGAATAATGCCGTTTCAACATCATGTATTCTTTGAGGCGAGCCCGAGGAGACTGTTCAACATTACTTATTACTCTGTCCGGCCACTAAGCCACTGAGGAAGCGCTTTTTGAAGCCTTTGTTTCTAAGTCGCGGCCTGCAGGTCAGTAGGTGATGCCATGGCAATATGACCGGACACTGCAGCCGTAGTGGCTGTTCTTGCTACTGCTAGCTATTTGAGTTGGGCAGGAAAAATACACACAAGAAAGGCTAAGGTAGTAGAATAATGCCTTGGGGTAGAGAAACCCATTTGCATTGGCTGTCAATTTTGGTAAATGCCGATCCCGCTTTCATTTGCTTCCTCTGGCAACATGATGAATTTGTTTTCCGATTTGGAAGTGATTTATGAGCTAAGTGATTACGATGTTGTTGCATTTGTGGTTTGGATATCTGTGTGTAGCTTTTATGACCTTTTTGTCGAATTAAAGCTAATAAAGTAAAAAGAAAAAACAAAAAAACAGAAATCTCACACACACACACGCGCGCGGGCGCGCGCCAGGATTGAACTCCAAAAACATAGAGCCGCTCTGGGCATGGAGGCCTGTGTCCATTTTCAAGGGGCGTTTCTAGCCTTGGCTAACACGCACTCTCAGAGCTGTGTTATTTCCTTCCTCTTCGGTGCGCTTTTCCTTCGGTCCCCGGGCGGTGAGGGGAGCAGACTTGATCAGGCACCGTAGGGAAAGAAGGGAAAAAGGATATGCTCGCGCTGCTATGCGTGGGAGGTGAGCAAGAGAGGTCGAATATGAAGCGGAAAACAAAGTTTGCCCATGTTCCTGTCGCAGCTGAAGGCGGCATGCCGGCTTTACAAGACGCTTGCAAGGGAGCCGAGGCCCTGCCAAGGGGAAGCTACTTTTGTATAAGAGCTGGGAGATGTTGCGGTCCTGTTGACACATGTAAAATGACATAAATGTATGCGTGTCGCTATTAAAAAATGGATCATTTAGGCGGAGGAAACACAGTGTGTCGTTTGCAGGGACGGTGCTGTGAGCTGGGACCAGCCTCCCCTTCTGTGGACCAATCAGATGGAAGCTCCTCCCTATATATGCACGCCGCTTGCCGGCCGCCCATTACTGATCTGATCTGATCTGTGAGCGCGCTGACCGAGTCCTCCTGCAGAACAATGGCTGAAACTGCTCCCGCTGCTGTGGCTCCGCCGGCGGAACCCGCCGCCGCCGCCGCACCCAAGAAGAAGAAGACGACGCAGAAGAAAGCAGCCAGCGCTGCCAAGGCCAAAAAGCCCACGGGGCCCAGCGTGGCCGACCTCGTCGTCAAGGTCGTGGCTGCCTCCACTGAGAGGAAGGGACTCTCCCTGCCCGCCATCAAGAAGGCTCTGAGCGCCCAGGGATACGACGTGGACAAGAACAACAGCAGAGTCAAGCTTGCCGTCAAGAGCCTGGTGAGCAAAGGAGCCCTAGCCCAGCTCAAGGGCACCGGTGCCTCTGGATCCTTCAAGCTCAACAAGAAGCAGTCGCAGGGCAAGGAGACGGCGGCCAAGAAAGCGGCGGTGAAGAGCAAGACGCCCGCAGCAAAGAAGCCTGCCGGTGCTGCCAAGAAACCCAAAAAGGCTCCCGCCGGAGTCAAGAAGAGTCCCAAGAAGGTGAAGAAACCGGCAGCAGCCAAGAGCCCTAAAAAGCCCAAAGCTGCTCCAGCCAAGAAGGCCGCCAAGAGCCCGCAAAAGCCAAAGCCGTGAAGGCGAAAGCGGCAAAGAAGAGCCCAGCCAAGGTCGTGAAGCCCAAGGCCGTCAAACCCAAAGCGGCAAAGCCCAAAAAGGCTGCACCCAAGAAGAAGTAGAGGCTTTCGCCGAGACCCTTCAAAAAACACACACAAAACACAAAGGCTCTTTTAAGAGCCGCCCACAGCATCTGAAAGCGAGCTAGCTCATGCCTCTTGCCAGACACGTACTGCGATATACAACGGCGTGTTTGAAAGGCAACATGTACCGGGCCCCGCGGCGAGAGTCTCCACTCGTTTCGGACGCCACGCGTGACCCTGGCCAGTGCGCCCCCACCTATAAGCCCACACCAGTTGAGACATAAGGGCATCGTGTGCACATGTGATCTGGCACAACCCCGCCCCCCCGCGCCACCCCCCCTCATCATAACCGTGGTGTGCTTCGAGGCGCTGCCATTGGGCTGGCCGCCGGCAAAGAGGATGATGGTGGTGTGAAATGTCAGCACGGGGGGCAGACTTCAGAGGCTGATTCGCCACTCTCGCTTGCCACCGGCCTGAAGGCTGGTGGGAGGTTGAATTGGGGCAAGCAAGGCCTGGGGCGGTGGGGCTATTTTATCTGTCCACAGCGACTCATGAAAGGCTGAGCACATGAGCACAGCCTTTGGCAATCGCTTTTTGCATCGTGTTTGTTTTTTTTTGTTTGGGGGCCAGCCAATCGAAGGCTTCCCGTCCTGTGTCACCGCTTCATGGCCGTACCTTCGGACACCGACCAATCACAGCACAGCGCGGGCTTTTTTCAAACCTGCGCCTGTTGTCGCCTCAGCCAATGAGAGGAGAGCTTGGTCTTTATATACCAGCTCCCCGCCAGAGGAGCCCCATTGTATCTCGTAGAGAGAAAGCAGATCTAGCAGCGCTGCCATGGCCCGTACTAAGCAGACCGCCCGCAAGTCCACAGGAGGCAAGGCGCCTCGCAAGCAGCTGGCCACCAAGGCTGCCCGGAAGAGCGCCCCCGCCACTGGCGGCGTCAAGAAACCTCACCGCTACCGACCCGGCACTGTGGCTCTGAGGGAGATCCGCCGCTACCAGAAATCCACCGAGCTGCTAATCCGAAAGCTGCCCGTCCAGCGCCTGGTGCGAGAAATCGCCCAGGACTTCAAGACCGACCTGCGCTTCCAGAGCTCGGCCGTCATGGCCCTGCAGGAGGCCAGCGAGGCGTACCTGGTTGGGCTCTTTGAGGACACCAACCTCTGCGCCATCCACGCCAAGCGGGTCACCATCATGCCCAAGGACATCCAGCTGGCCCGCCGCATCCGGGGCGAGAGGGCTTGAGGCACACGGCAGCACCGCAACAACCGCAGAAAACACCACAAAGGCTCTTTTAAGAGCCGCCACATTGTCACAGACGAGCTGCTCGTACCCGCCCCTGCTCTTCGCTTGGCTACGCTCGTAGCTTGGGCGAGCTTTTCGTTTCAGAGGCAAAAGCCGAACACCCATTTGGCCCCATAGTTCACAGGGCTTTTCCGTGGCATGGAAGGCCCTCCGGTGTTGGGTGACGGAGGGGGCCACGCCTGAAATGCCCGCTGGTGGCTGTTTTTGCATTACTTGTTCACCTGCAGGGCCTATTTGCGCACCATGCCAGGTTTGCGCCGTGGGCGGCGGTTCTCTCGAGTGCTCGGAAGCGAGTGCGGCGTGCCCCTCTCAGATAAGAGTGAGTGACTCTTAAGTGCTTGGGAGCAGCTCTTTTTCTGATCAGGGTTTTGCAACTCGTAGGGTGGGGATGAGGCTGACGGCATAGTGGCACAGTACCCTAAGCCAGCAAAAGCGACGGCTGGCTGTGAGTGCTCTTTGTTTGGCAATCTCTCCTACCCCGCCCAGAGACCAACGGCTGGTAAGCGCGGTCATTTCGAAAACGCTGCCGTCGCCCCGCCCGGCCCTGCGCAGACCGTGCTGCGCACGGCCGCCGGCAGCCCTCCCTCTGGTCCGCCCCGGGTGCATATAAGGGGCGGCTCAGGCGCTGAACCCGCCATTCTCCGCTCGCTTGTGAAGAAGAGAAGAGTCAGCATGTCTGGACGCGGCAAAGGAGGGAAGGGGCTCGGCAAAGGCGGCGCCAAGAGGCACAGGAAAGTGCTGCGAGACAACATCCAGGGCATCACCAAGCCCGCCATCCGCCGCCTGGCCCGCCGTGGCGGAGTCAAGCGCATCTCCGGCCTCATCTACGAGGAGACCCGCGGCGTGCTGAAGGTCTTCCTGGAGAACGTGATCCGGGATGCCGTCACCTACACCCACCGAGCACGCCAAGAGGAAGACGGTCACCGCCATGGATGTGGTCTATGCCCTGAAGCGCCAGGGGCGCACCCTCTACGGATTCGGGGGCTGAGCACAACCCACCCCAGCGGACGCCACCTCTCGATCCAACCCCACAAAAACCAAAGGCTCTTTTAAGAGCCGCCCACACCCTCCCTGACCGAGCTGCTCATCTGCACTCTGCTTAAGCACCGTACTCTGGCCCGCCTGAGCCAAAGTAGAGGGGCGGGCAAGGTTTATGTTTTGACCAGCACGCCAGGGCCTTGGAAAAACCTCAGGCGAGTCTCGCACACTGATTTTCTGACTGTCGCTTGACTGTGAATGAAGAAAGAGATCAGTGCAAACACATGGCGTTTTTGTATCCTGCTTGACCATTCTATCTTTGCGCCCATGCAGGAGAAAACAAAATCCTATGCCGAAGGTAAGCTCTTTCACGCGGCTGTGCCTTCTGCCCCCAGTGGCTATGAGGAGCGCTGCTTCTTGCCCTGAATGTGCCTGGCTACCAGGGTCGGGGCCAGGCCGGCCCGAATCCCCTCCAGCGCGCTAGGGCTTCTCGCCCTCGCCCAGGGGGCAGGCTTTCCGATTTATTTACCCTTTGAACGCATTCGGGGTTGACACAGCGCCGCCCTTTAAAGCAAGGTGGCAACTGCACCCGGGGGTATGTGTGTCCAGAAGGGAGA